>NW_026712133.1:8817898-9170992 GCF_030504385.1 Musca domestica | reverse complement strand
TTTGCTAAATACGTTCCAAGGTGGAGGATATTGAAAGTTCGGCCCGGCCAAACTTACAGCTTTTTTACTTGTTTTAATTCTTTATTAAATATAAATGATAAAATTATCGGAATTTTAACAAAAACTAAAATTTTAGGAATTTAATGGATGCTATGTATCCCAAATGTCGGGCAAAACCTATGTTTGTGTCAAAATCCGTTATTTCAATTGTTGTAAGAATATAAAATAAAAAAATGTCCGTTTAAATTGCAAAAAATGTACCTACCTTCGAGCGAAAATGAGAAAAATATTTGAAATTTGGGAAACAAGGCATTGAAATGAAAATAACAATGAGTCTGCACGTAAAATTGATAAACAGTGGTCATTTTCAGGTTAGAGTCGGCCAATACCGAATTAATGATACCTGACACCACTATATATAATATAGAGCCCTTATCTAAACGATTTAACTATTTATAACCCATTACGATTTTAAATGGGCTTCATTTGGTTTGGAACTTATACAGAGTGTTTTTATGAGATTTTTTATTATGTTCTCTGACAGCTGTTTTGACAGTTTAAAGTGACGCCTCCACTCTGTATTGTTTGGCAAATCATCATTAATATGTTAACTCCAGAACAACGCTTTCAAATCGTGGAAGTTTATTTTCAAAATCAGTGTTCAATTAAAAATGTATTTAGAGCACTTCGCGAATTCTACAAAACTGTCCGTCTGAGGACACCATAAAGAACGTAATTACCAAATTTCAGTCTACATCCATTCTTTAGGACGCCAAGCCACCGAAAAGAATGTGTACAGAAGATTATATGGCTGTCGTTGAGGCCAGTGTAGAAGGAAACGGTAATTTATCCTTATTTCTTTAAAAATAACGAAGAACAACGCATTACCATGAATAGAAATCGATATTGAATCATGATCAAGAGATTTGTTGTTGTCAAAACTTCAAGATATGGATGTAAACGAAATGTGGTTTCAACACTTGCCATACTGCGGACGAAACAATGGACTTGTTGAAATAACATTTCAACGACAACATTATTTCAAAAAACGGACCGGTGAATTGACCTCCGTGTTCGTGTGATTTGACGCCACCCGATTACTTTGTGGGGATACGTGAAGGCATTGGTTTACATGGACTAACAAGCAACTATTGTCGCTTTGAAAACCAATATTAAACGTGTCATTGCTGAAATATGCCCTCAAATGTTTGAAAAGGTGGTCGAAAATTGGACGTCCAGAATGACCTTTTTGCAAAATAGTGCGGGTGGCCGTATGCCCGAAATTATTTTTAAATATTAAATAAGAAGAATTTATCTACGAAATAAAATGTTTCATTTGGCCATTTCATAACTTTTTAATTTCAAATCAGCAAGGAAAATCCATGTAGCATGTGACATCTCGCACCAAATATCATTGCTATAGGGAGCGTGTAATGTTAAATATAAAATCGGATGCAACAAATTAATTGGACAAACGCAGAGTCGTTGATGTATTATTTGCATCAAATTGCAAATACATGGCGCAAAAGTAAACTCCCGATATTTTTTGGCTGCAATTTAAGAAAAACAAAACTTTCATTCTTCTTGTGAATTATTTTTATTTGTTCTTTTAGTTTTTTTTTACATCAAGTCGAGAATATGATGTCATGTAAATGACCGCCGCCACAGTCTTTTGTCATTTGAGCCCTTTTAATGGCATTTTCCATCACTTTGGCCAAAACTTCCGGCGATAGGTCCTCACAGTCCTGGCAGATATTGTGTTTAAGAGCTTAAAAAGAGTCTGAAGCTTGTTGACATAAACCGTTGATCATTGATTTGTAGCGCTCATCATTCCGTCATCACAGTAACCGTTTGGTCCGCAACGTCTTCCTCCAGCGAAAACAACACACCATACATTGACTTTCAGCGGGTGCAATGGGTTACATACGGGTTTTCAGTGTCCCAGAAGCGTAAACTTTGGTTATTTACGTACCCGCTAAGATGGAAATAGACCTCATCACTCATCACATCACATTATTTTTGATGAAAAATCATCTTATTCTTGGTGGTGAATAAGGATGGCTGGAGCGTATGTTACACGCGATTGGCGGTCAGCAGCTTACAGCTGATGCACCATTAGGACTATGTACGGAAACATCTTCTAATCTTGTTCCAAAATTCGCTGTAAGACCGTCGACTGATATCCATTTGCGTGGCACATCGTCTGGTTGATGTAGACGCTGCTTCCTGACATCCTCTGCTACAGCAGCAGTATTCTCAACAGAACGGATACTCCGGGGTCTGCCACGAGTGGCTAATCGACGCAGTGATTCACCAATAGGCGATAGACGGCCAGGAAATTTGCGACGAAATCCACGTTGTGCCAAAGTCACCAACCGATTGGTCAAATAAATAGTCACCAACATTCCGCGTTCTGAAGCAGTGTGGCGTAACATTGTTAATTAACGTGTATTTCACGTGCGTTTACTACAATAATGTCAATACAGAACTGACATAAATATATAGTATTTTCTGATAGGAGGATAACTTTTGCACCACCTTGTATAATCGGTTGAAACATACATATGGGAGCCATAGTTAAATGTCAAACTATTTTCAACAAATTTGGCATGGTTATTATTTTTTTTTATTTTGTTATTGTATTCTATCACTTGATTACTTAAGTCTGGAGTATTCCCCCATTGGCACATTGGTACAGAGAGCAATGTTTTTGAAAACGAAAATGTCATCTTAGCAGTAATATTTTGTTATGGTTATTTTTTCTCTGTTTCTGATTGTTGCATTTTTATTGTTTTTGATTGCATCAATAATCTCTCGAAACAAATCACCGATTTTTCTCAAACCTCGTAAGTCTTAATATTGCTACCACTCATCTGTTATGTTCTTCACAAAAGGTCAACATTTAGATTAAAAAATAATTAAAAAAATAATTGGCCGAATCTTTTTAAATTTTGTTCATCGCAATATTATGAGGTGTGATGAGGTGTGAAAATATAAAAATTCAATATTTTCCAAAATTATGTACACCTATCTCACATGAAGTGAAGGAAGTAATTGATGTAGTCCAAAGCTAACATGACCTAATATCTTTATATCAAATGATTGCTTAACGAAAACTTGACCTTGACCTATGTATGATGTCAAGTGCGAAAACGAGACAATATTTCACCATCCTTAAGTACATATAGGGTCAACCTCATAATCGGATATAGCCTGAGGGTATACATCTGTCGTAAAAAGCTACCGATACGTACTAACTTGCTTATGTTAAAATAGTAAACGATGAGAAATGTGAATTTGTTTTGAAAGAATAGCTTTTTATATGAAAGAGGGCGGAAAAACTATTTAAAAAAAAAACATGGAAAAACTTCAAAGTCAAGGCTGGTATATGCAATCGGAAATTGGCGATAAGCATTTTTGGTTACGATTTCTTAAAATTTGATTGCATCTTATACTATATTTCGGGTTAGGGAACGGGTTTTAATAAAATGTACGAAAATTGGCAATGTGGAAGACTGTTGTACGTAAGGACCAATGCTTCTATGTATTTATGTCTCTGGATAGGGTATCATATGGTCGACTCCGCGTGACAATAGCTCTTGTGACTTGTTTAAAAGTAATATGCAATTAGTTCTAAAGTAAATCAAACCTAAGTAATACGCATTTACATTTGCTCCAATATTGGTCGGACCAAAGAGGTTCTGATTATGCAAACAACGTTCTTATTTTTTTTCACATAATCATGAAAATGCAACAAAGAAGCGTTTAAACGGAATGCTTGAATGTATCGATACTATAAAAGTTGAAAAATTCGTGTTTGGCATTTGATAGACGGACGGAATGTCAAATGTGCATAACTGCCGTGTGTCCTCCATCTCTATGGCTTCTCAATAATGTTGAGCAGTGGTGCAGCTTGTATACCTATCGATCAGTTTAATGTTTTGAAACTAATCCGACCATAACTATAACATGACAAGTTTGCAAAAGTTCGTTGTTGGGCATTTGTGGTGGTGGGCAAAAGTGGTGAAAAATACTTTTTTCCTCGGTCGTCATGTATCATTTATGCAGACCGATTGGCTGCAATATGCGGTGAAACGGAATGAATCTAAGACAAACTGCTACAGGTTATTGCTGGCAAGGGCGGTGTAAACATAGTGCAAATCGATTGCAATTAGATTAATTGTTTAGTCATTCAGATCTGAGTCTATATATCTATAGGGGAAAATATCTATAGGGGAAAAAAATAGAGGAAAATGTTTGTACGTTTGACTGTTTGTTTGTAACTCATAGAATCAAAAACAGCTGAACAGATTTTCCTGAAAATTTCCAGATATATTATATCATTGCCTGAAAGTAACATAGGCTAATAAATTTTTTAAAATTCACAGTCGTATGTATTTAATGGACCAATCACGATATGCATTTGCAATGTCAATGGAATTTGGAATCTGTAACGGGATTTGGTACAAAAATTGTCAACTTGCCAAATAATACTGAGATTTGTTCAGATCTGATATATAATACACCAATCACCATATGTATGTCCAATTCCAATGAAATTTGGTATCTGCAACGGAATTTGGTACAAACTGTGTTTGCCAAATTGTATTGAAATAAGTTCGGGGTTTGGATATATCTCCAATATATTTTATCGGCCAATTTCATGTATTTGATGCACCAATCCCACTATGTATGCCCAATTTCAATGAAATTTGGAATGTTTGATAGAATTCGGCCTTAAAATTTATTTGCCAATTTATATTGGAATGGGTTCAGATTTGGATATAGCTCCCATATATATTTTCGGCCGATTTCAAATGTCAATACTGAATCACTACTGATTTACTATTGACTTTGTCACCAACTCTACTGGCCAAGTATCGACGAATAATGCTTATTCCTATGAGCTTGTCATTCACTGGTGACTGTAGGCCTTAGATTCACATAAATACATTATTAGTAGAGAATTTTTGTACATTCAATTCACATTTCAGGAATTATTTACTTTATTCCATATCTGGTTGCATTTTTCAGTAAAGTAACTTTAAGGAAAGCTTTGTTAATTTGTTTCAGTTGTATATTTAACACAAAAAAAGTGTTACATTATATACCGTACAGAGCCACCAATCCTCATTAGTCCCTTTGCTTTTTGTCTAAGGATATTCTCCCCCGGAGTTATTTTAAAATTACTTCTATGACAAAAACTTTTGTGACCCAAGTGACGAGATCGTAGGCTCAATAGAAGAGGAACCAAAGAATTGAATTAAACTAAAATTATTTTGGCACTTCTTCTAAATCTTGCAACCGCACTTATGAACATTTCCATCTCTCTCCACTTGTTATGAACATGAAAGTTGGTTTTATCTGTTATTTTCTTCTTCTTCATATTTGCATTTGGTTCGACTTGTCTGCTTGATTTTTTTGCCGTTGTCTGCCGTTACACTAAAAGGTTGCAAAACATCTGGATATAAAAGAAGAAATAGGTTATAAATAATTTAGAAAGAAATCTTTATAATTTTGCCCAGCCTTGCTAACACCCTATTGGTATAAACTAGTTGTTTCTTTATAATTAGTATTAATACCTTTTATTTATTTCTCTTTTGTTCTAATCATGGTACAATAAGGAGGTCGAGCAGCTTCGAAAAACTACAGCCCTGTGTTATTCAAAAATTATATGCAACAAGTTTTTTTCCATTATTGGATATTTTCCTCATTTTATACCATACACCACAAGGTTGTCAGGGTATTATGTCTTTGTGCATTGATGATCCGCATAGAATAACATTCTGAGTTGATTTATACATGTCCATCTGTCAATGTGGTTTTTGTAAACAAAGTACAGGTCGCATTTATTGTCCGATAGGTATGAAATTTTTCACAAATCATTTGTTTGTCCCATGGATGAACCCTATTGAAATTGGAGATAATCGGTCAAAATTTATATATAGAATTGGACCTGAAAATAAGTATGACAAATTGGGCCTGAAAATAGTATGCCAAATTTGATTGAAATCGGTTCAGATATAACTCCCATATATATTGTTTATCCGATTTGATATTTTTGTCCTCCGCAGCCACAATATGTACGCTGTATCAACGATATTTGGGGAATTATATCAAATACACCTCAGAATTACTTTTGCTAGATTTTTAATGAGATCGGCTCAGCTCCCTATATATCTTCGTCCAATTTGTCTTTTATTGTGCGCCAAACTAGTATGTAAAATTTGGTAAAATCGGTTCAGATATAGCCATAGCTTCTATATATATTGTTCATCCGATTTATAATATTTGTTCACCACAGCCGTAATATGCACTCCGTAACAACGATTTTCAGGGAAAAATATCAAATTCAGCTCAGAAATACCTTTGCCAAATTTTATCGAGATCGGTTCAAATTTCTTTATAGCTCCTGATTTCAAGTTATTTGTGCACCAAATGGGTAATACAAGCCCGAATTGAAAGCTTTTATAAATATGCAAAGAGGTGTAGGGTATCATACAGTCGGCCCCGCCCGACTTTAATACTTTTTTACTTGTTTAAAGTGTGAGTGAAATAGCGCTACAAAATAATGAAATTCTTGGATTTTCTTTCAAAGTATGATCTAAACTTTTCAATCATTCAATCATCCCGCAATGAATGCTTCTTCCAATCATTGATTTTGAAAATATTTTTTTGTCAAGAACTATAAATACTTGCACAAATACTCTGTTCCAAAACCTGTAAGAGTCTACTAGGTTTACTACAATATTCATTTGATAACATAAGGAAAAATTGGTTATCGTTGTTAAAAGTTTGCTTTTTTACTGTTCCAGAGCTGCAAGATTTTTTTCCTCTTTATAAAAATCGGAAAAAATTGCAAAGCTAGTAGATTCTTGCAGGTTCTGGAACAGAGCATATATTAGCAGAAAAATAAAGCTTGTAGACAAAGTATTGAAAAAATTAGACGAAAGCAAATCATCAGCAAATAAAATATTTCTGATATAGTTTTACAAGCGAACGTTAATAAAAAGCAAAATAACCAACAACATCAATTGCTTTGTTTCTCCGAAATCAAGAAAAAATGAAATTGATTTTACTATTTTTCAAATTGAGTAATATTTTTGGTGTCTATCAAAATTTAATCATCACGAAGCATTCCACATGATTTGACGTTGAGCTTTGTATTTTGGCACAATGGTTTGTATTATATCTGGAATGGTTGGTATTAAAATGAGGTAATTCGGTCCATGTTTTCGTTTTCAAATTGGGGCATAGAAATCACCTGAATAATTTTTTTCTTAATCAGGCCTTTTAATCTCAAAACATATACACTGATTTTGTATGTGTATGCATTGTTTTACAGCAATACCTAAAATTTGACTAAGCGGACACAAATATTCAAGTTCCCCTTAGGGTAAAAATGTTGTGTACGTCCATATTATACAAACACATTAGGTCTCTGTTTTGAAGGGTTCGACCTTATCCTTTTTTAGGGTTCAGAGATTCTTAAAATAATCCTCAGGCTATTTTCTCTACGCGGTTTGCAAGAAGCATTTGAAAGCTAGAAGTAATTGTTCTTCTTTGTGGACTTATTAGTATTATTCTCTTCATTAGCTTCAATCCGCTTCAATCTTTACCAATTCGTATATGTCCCAGGCTGGTAGCTGGTATCTGTTCGCAGTGAGCTCCACAATGCTCTTACAACGCCCACAATTGTAGGAGATGGGAACGATCGCAGGATGGCGACGGGACGTGATTCGCAGACAGATCAAAGACAACCGTTGTGGGTAATTAAAGACCCGGTTCCGCCCCGACAGTGGGTAATTAAAGACCTGGTTCTGTAGCCCTTTTTATACCCTCAGCCATATGGCTACAGAGGGTATATATCATTTGATACGGTCAAAACGTGCTTAGTCGAAATAACGGTTTTAGACCCTAGGTCTCTTTGGACCAAATCCGTTTCAGAACATTTGGAGTCGATCTAGCGATGTCCGTCCGTCTGTCCGTCCGTCTGTCTGTCTGTCTGGCTGGCTGGTGCGCACGATAACTCTTGAAGGGAGTATCCGATTTGGTCCAAACTTGATACATCGTAATATTTTTGTCAAACTTAGATCGAGTTCGGAGATGGGCAATATCGGTCCACTCCTTCTGGTACCTCCCCCACAAAAGGTCGAAATTTTCAAAAAATTATTTTTTGCACAGAAAGAGAAGCGATAAACCGATTTTGCCCCAACTTTGCAAATCTTAATATTTGCGTCAGTGTTAGGTCAAGTGTGAAAATGGACAATATCGGTCCACTCCATCAAGTACCTCCCCCACAAATGGTCAAAATTTTGAATAATTACAACTCTAATAATATGTGATGTAAGAGTCCGATTGTCTTCAAATTTCACACATGCCAATATTTATGTTAGCCCAAGGTCTGATGTTAAGATGGAATATATCGGTAAATTCCTTCTGGTACCTCCCCCACAAATGGTCGAAATTTTAACAAATATATATTTTTTGCACAGAAAGAGAAACGATAATCCGATTTTGCTCAAACTTTGCAAATCTCAATATTTGCGTAAGTGCTAGGTCAAGTGTAAAAATGGACAATATCGGTCCACTCCTTCTGGTACCTCCCCCACAAAGTGTCGAAATTTTAAATAATTACAACTCTCATAAAATGTGATGTAAGAGTCCGATTGTCTTCAAATTTCACACATCCTAATATTTATATTAACCCAAGGTCTGGTGTTAAGATGGAACATATCGGTCCACTCCTTCTGGTACCTCCCACACAAATGATCAAGATTTTCAAAAAAATAAAATATATAAAAAATATATAAAAAAAAATATTTTCTGCACAGAAAGAGAATCGATAATCCGATTTTGTTCCAACTTTGCAAATCCTGATATTTACATCAGTTCTAGGTCAGGTGCAAAAATGGATAACATAGGTCCACTCCATCAAGTACCTCCCCCACAAAAGGTCGAAATTTTGAATATTCATCACGCTCTTAAAACACTTGAACACGATTCCATTCCAAAGAATCCGAAATAAACATCCAGTTCTCTTCATATTACACACGTCCCATTATTTCTACTAACTCAAGATCTGGTGTGAAGATGGGATATATCGGTCCACTCCTTCTGGTACCTCCCCCACAAAAGGTTAAAATTATGAGTATCCATGAAGTTCATAAAACGCAAAATTATCATCCGATTCTATTCAAACTAGGATGATGTATTTTATCTGTATTAGATGAAGTGTGAAAATGGAATACTTCGGTCCGCTGTATCTGTTACCTGACGCATATTTCCATTTTCCGAAAAGGTGCACATACCTCATATAAAGTACAAGAAGTAGTCGATATAGTCCAAATCTGTCACGTTCGTAACTCAAGGCTGAGGGTATACATCTGTCGGCAAAACCGACTGATACTATTTTACTTGTTTATTTATAAACCACGAAGAATACTACATTCCCTTGGATGGGCTTAGATGGTCATACGGACCATGTTTTTTTAGAAGTCTAACAGTCTTTGATCATGCCAAGTACAAGGTCATTTTGCATGTTCTAATATTCATATTCCCCATTTTACAATAGCTTCAAACATATGTGTAGCGAATTTTGTTTGTTCTAACACCATTTATTTCCGTTAGATAGAAAACTTGCAACTCATAGTATTTTGTTTACCATGATATCGTATCCACTTCGCAACCCTGTTCGTTACCACGTACAAATATCCCCGTTGTCCGATATGGGACACGATATATTGCATCTGCAATACGTATTGATTCATTAAAATGGTTAGAATATAAATAAAGCGTTATTATTAGAATGGATTTCAATTATCTATGGGCGTCGTAAATTAAACATCGATTACTAATGGGAAGTACCTCTGAACTGACTGCATCAGGGTGTCCGACCATTAGGTGAGCGACAAGTACACTGTCATAAAATGGTAAATCATGTGGGATTGGCGGGCTCCAGTGCCTTATCTTTTCCAAAGTTCTGTGAGAATTCAGCACTCCCGAAATAGGGGATTTAGATTAGGAAGCAAAAATGTGATTACAACGCTATTAGCCGTTAGCTGAACTACGCCTTGGACGCTGGAATTTGCGTCATGTTTTACATTCATTTATGCTGTTGACTTACATGCTAAGTAACAAGCGTAAATATGTATGAATGCTTGTGCGAGTGTATATTTGAGAGCAATTTCATACATATGTATTTGCATGGCGACACACACACACAAACATCACGCACGCACTCATACACATGTAATTCGTATGAACGGAAATCAACAAGTTGAATGGTGCACAATTTGAATGAAATTCACCACAAATTCAAACAACCTGTCTGTTGCTTCTCACAATTTCCCAGCAAACTTAATGTTAGAAGCGCAGGACTAACTTTTTGTGAATTTTAGGATTTGTTTTCTGTTGTATGTGTTCATATTTGTAGACTCTCTATTTGAGGGAAATGTCTTCATCCAATTCTTAGGCATTTGAAAAGTTATCTTGATTCTATCATGATTTGGATACAAATTATAGTCAATTATGTTTCAATTTCCGAACCAAGACGACAATTAGAATATCCCTTTAGACCAAAATCTATCTTAAACTTTAACTAACGTGGCGGTGGTAAATTTTATCCTCTCTTCACATTTTGTTGAAATTCTCTCTACTGTTTTTACTTATTGTAAATTAAAATATACAAACTAATGCCTACAAGACAAATAATTATATAAATAAAAGTATGTTATGTAAAATTAAGAGGTGTAAAAGTCACCACCACGTCATAAACTACATCCAAAAATTTCACCTTGACGTTTTATGTTGAACTTTCATCGAGGTTTCGTCACAAACAATAAACTATCACCTCTATGACTGAGATCGAACACAAATACTGTCCGAACTAGGACAATTTGGTTTGCTGGACTTGTGTTTAGGTGAAGCGGCAAATGTTGTCAACATGTTGCGCAGCACGAATACACGCTTCAAATATGTATATTGGATTCCAGCTACTTTTTCGTGTAGTGTTCGTTTGCCGATAAACATGAAACGCACACACACACACACACACACAAACACACAAATAGAAACACTGACACCCCCGCTGTTTAATTGGCTCAAAGATATACGTACTGTGTATATTAGGCATACCTTTGCACCAGAGTTGGGTAGCCAGAATTATTTATTTGATAAAACGTAGAAATGGATTAACATTTTGTTTTACATGTTTTACCACGATTTTAGACGAACAGTACCTTTGTCAACATTATCATAAGAAATTAAAAAAAAAACTTAAAAAGAATCATATAACAATGGATGGCTAAAGAGAGAAAAACATATGACGATTTTTTCTGGATGGATGATCATTTCGCAAAAGAATTCAGGACCAAAGCAAAAAATTAACTAAGACAACAGATTCTTCTTTTTACTTCTGCTTCTACCATTTGCATTGCAACGAAGAGAATATGTTACATGTATATAAAAGAGTAGTGAAATAACTGACTGACTGAGAATCAACGAAATTTTGCACGAGGGTCATTTTTGGTGTGTAAGTGAGTGATAAGACTGGGTTTTGGAAATTGGTACTAAATGGGTAAGTATAAATGCACTAAAAATTTAATACTTTGAATGCGACAAACAAAATGAGCCAGGGCAACGAAAACTTCCAAAACTGTACTAAATTTGTAAAATGGTACCATTTGGTATTATGTGCGAGGATAGAGCTAAAAACTTGAAATTTGGTATGAGAATCAAGTTTGGAAAGTATATTTGATATATGGAGGTGGTTTTGGAAGAGTGTACTAAGTGCGCGAACTGTACTAAATGGTAATAAATTCGGAACAGTTTGGTTTAGGGTGAACTGATGAAGCTGGAATTTTTAAATTTTCTATTGGTGTCCCTGTTGGCAGTGTGTTTGTGAAAAAGAGGTGGTTTTGGATATATATACTACATGTGCACGAAAAGAACGATATTTGGTACAATATGATATTGGGTGAACAGATTGTGCTTGAAATCTGAAATTTCGGTATTAGGGACGCTGTTCATGTGTAGCCTGGACATATGGAAGTGGTTTCAGAAATGTGTACTATAATTGTACGAAAACTACTCAATGGTACTCTGCTGGGTATTAGGTGAAATGAAAAAAATAAAATTATGGAACTTGATATTAAAGTCACTCTTGATAACTGAGGTTGAGATATGGATATTGTGTTCAAAATGTGTACTATAATTGTTCGAAAAGTAATAAGTGGTACTAAATTGGGTGTTGGGTGAAGGGATAGAGCTGGGATGCAGAAATTTGATATGGATGTCACTGTTGGTGTCTGGGATTGAGAGAAGGAGCTGGTTTAGGATATGCATTTTATAATTGTACGAAATGGTACTTAATTTGGAAATGAGGGAAATCCTGAAATTTGATATTGAGTCTAGGGTTTACATATGGACACGGTGAAATTGGTTTTGACAGAAATATTGGAATTGGGTCTAGAACTGGACATCCATACATCCATTCTAAAATCATCAATATAAGGAGGTACTATTATATGGGGACTATACCAAAATTTGGACCTGCACAGACAATTTTCAGCCTTAGGCTACAGTATTCATTACGAACTTCAAATACCAATTCCGATAAATAATATCGCTAAAATCATCAAAATACCGAATATAGGGAAGTATCGTCATATGGGGACATTACGAAGACGTGGACCTGCACAGACAATTTCCTGTCATAGGCTGTAGTATCCATTACGAACTTCACATACCAAATTTGAAACAATTCCGGTGAATAATGTCGCTAAAATCATCAAAATACCGAATATCGGGTGTTACCGTTACCTGTGGGCTCTACGAAGACGTGGACCTGTTAGGCTGTAGTATCCATTACAAACTTCAAATACCAAATTTGAAATAATTTCGGTGAATAATGTCGCTTAAATTATCAAAATACCGAATATCGGGTGTTACCGGCAAAAAGACGGACATCGCTAAATCGACATAGAATTTTATGCTGATCAAGAATATATATACTTTGTGGGGTCCAAAATGTATATTTCGAAGTGTTACAAACGGAACTACAAACTTAATATATCCTCCGTACTATGGAGGAGGGTATAAAAACATTTATTCATAGCTATACAATAGTTTCATATCACTCAATTGATCCTCATCGGTTTCCGCAGTTGTTTATTTGGACATATTCAACCCAGGTGCTCTGACATTCCGAAGAGCCACAAGTTTCAAAATTCCATCCCTGGCAGAACATGGTAAGTTTCAATTGCCAACAATTTTATTGCTCCTTATGTTTTGGTTACAATTTCATAATATTTTTATTGGCATTTTCTGTCCTGTTTCCAGCTAAACAACGTATCTCCCTCCTAGTAGGGAACTCGGGATGAATGAAAATATATCAACATGTTGTTGGGTGTCGGTGAAACGAATGTGTATGTACGTATGCATGGGGGATTGTTTGTTCAACTTTCGATGCTGCTGTTGTTGGTTTTTTGCTGGTGTTGGTATTGGTGTTTTGACGCTGTCGTCGTCGTTTTTTTTTTTTTTTTTGTTTAGCAGAAAGGTTTTGATGAGCCAAAGATTGTATAAAAAGCAGTGGCCACTCATGAATGATGCCAAGTTAACAACTCAGTTTCCAAGTGCTTACATCAAATTACCGGTGTTGGATTTGAATTCTATTCACTACCACAAAGAATTAGTTTATCGCATAGCAGCCCAAAACAATCAACGTACGTATCACAGTGATTTTTTGATAAAAGTGATGTGTTTTTTTAAAGTTTCCTACAAAAATGAACTGAAATAATTTTGAAAAATTTGAAAAACTGTATAAAGTGAGACTTCCATTAATGTTTCTGACAGAAGTGAACAAATATAAAATAACTCCTTTGCTGATTCTGCATATTGAATCATATTGCGATTCGATTCAATAAGGAAGACAGAAGTGTTATTTTTTAAATATTATTTCTATAAAGAAGACAGAAGTGTTATTTTCTAAATGTTATTCCCATAACTGACTTGATGATCTGGATTTTATATAAAATGGGAATGGAAATGGAATCCGTGTTAAAAGTCGGCTGGGGTGTTCTTGGCATGTCCTATGGGGAATCTTTAAATTGCATTAAATCAGTTCTTCTGCAATGATTTTGGGACGATAACTCCAAAACTGTGTTTCCGTATTAGATTTCAAAAATAATTTCTAAAATAATACATGAATACCAATATTTGCCGCTTCGGCTGTTAATTTCAAAACAAATAGCTCAATAATTCCAAAGCTGTAGTTCCATATTAGATTTCAAGATATAAAAACACTTGTGACCAAGATTAAAACACCAATATTTGGCTTCGGTTGGGAATTTCAATACAAATAAAATCGGCCAGTATCGCCATTGGCCAAAACATGAACCTAACTGGACAACTTTTAACAAGGGGATAATCTAACCACTTTGAACCCAAACTAGCAAAATTCTGTAAATGTGTTGGAGATTTTAGTTGAGGCTTTTGTCATACTGAAAATCAAGAGGTATTGCTATATGGAGCCTAATTAATTTGTGGATCTTCATTTTGTTTTTGAATTTTTTAACGTAACTAAAATCTAGAGGAACATAATGTTGGGCTATGCAAAATAGTGGACTAATAACGAAATTGACATTTGTTATTTAGAATTTTAAAAAGCAATTCGTATTACTTTTTGAAAATATCTATCCTAAATATGCCATTAAAATAAAATACGCTACTTACCTGTTTTGAAAAAATTACGAATTTCAAAGTTTGCGCCACGAATTGCTTGGAGTCGACTGAAAATTGGGTTTATTTCGAAATAACATAATATAGAGCATTTTTAAAAACATGATATCGTTTTTGTTGTAAATATGTAGGCTTAATCCCATAATTATTGTTTTTTATAAAAAATACGTTTATCTAATAGTGGAGAAAGATGGTAATACTTTCCACGGGGTAAGGCAGGCCAAACCCTGGTTTCGGAAAGAGCCACCAATGCTCATCAATTCCCTAGGCTTTTGTCTGGGGACATTCTACCCAGAAGTTATTTGAAAATAACTCCAATACAAAAAAAAAAAACACTTTTTTACCCAATTGACGAGACCATAAGCTCAATGGAAGACGGACCAAAGATTTGCATTGAACTCAAATTTTTTCTTTAAGTTTGTTCAAAATTCACACTTTCGACATAACTGCAAAATATTGTCTGCTACTTGGAAGAAATTTACTAAAATTTGTTCGACCTTTGATATTTTAAATTTGAATATTCCAAATCAAAAAATGATATCCTGATTTGGCTTTTTTAGCTCCCAAATAAACTTTTTATACCAGTAAAGAAAGTCCTAAAGTCGGGCGGGGCCGATTTTATGATACCCTACACCACTTTGCTAATTTAGTTGAACTCCACTTAATAATTAAAAGTTTTTATGCGAGAATTCAATCATACAATCATACACGCTCATTCAAAGGACTAAATATGCCGAAGCATTTGTATCTTTTAAATTCGGACTTGTATTGCCCATTTGGTGCGAAATTAATTTGAAATCGGATAAACATATATATGGGAACTATATCCAAACCTGAACCGATCTCGATAAAATTTAGCAAAGGTATTTCTGAGCTGCATTTGATATATTTCCCTGAATATCGTTGTTACGGAGTGCATATTACGGCTGTGGGTAACAAATACAATAAATCGGATGAACAATATATATGGGAGCTATAACTATATCTGAACCGATCTTCACCAAATTTGGCATACTACCTTCGGTCGTATGTGCCAAGTTCCATCCCATTTGGACAAATATTAGACGTTTGGTGCACAATAAAAGGTAAATCGGACGAAGTTATATATGGGAACTATATCCAAATCTGAACCGATCTCGATAAAATTTAGCAAAGGTATTTCTGAGCTGCATTTGATATATTTCCCCAAATATTGTTGTTACAGAGTGCATATTACGGCTGCGGAGGACAAAAATAACAAATCGGATGAACAATATATATGGGAGCTATAGCTATACCTGAACCGATTTCGATCAAATTTGACATACTTATTTTCAGTCCTAATTTGGTTGTATGTGCAAAATTCCATACTATTCGGGCTGATATTACACGTTTGGTGCACAATAAAAGGCAAATCGGACGAAGATATATATGGGAGCTATATCTAAATTTTTACCGATTATCTCCAATTTCAATAGGGTTCGTCCTTGGGCCAAACAAATGTTGTTTGCAAAATTTCATCTCAATCAGATAATAAATGCGACCTGCATTTTGTTCACAAGAATACATGGACAGACGGCCGGACGGACAGACGGACTGACATGCATAAATCAACTCAGATAGTGATTCTATGCAGATCATCAGAAGGAACTAGGGGTCTATCTCGTTTCCTTTTGCCTGTTACAAACAAATGCACAAAGACATAATACCCTGACCACCTTGTGGTGTAGGGTATAATAATAGCTGGACACCCCTGCCAATTATTGGCTTCTTAACGTAGATATCTCCGAAAGTTGAGTAGATACCAGACCAAAAATTCAGAAAGAGCATTCTCGAAAATCTGAAAAACAACATATGGAACACTTCAGAATCACACCGATGTTATATAAATAAAGAAAGCTTAAATAAATATTAATTTCTGGCAGCGAAATGTTGTTCGTGGCTTACAAAAAGAACATTGACTTTACATTTCAGTGATTGAATTGAGTTCCCCCAAGGGTAGATGGTGGTTTCGGTGTCATCAATTTTCGTTAAAAGATACACCTTGACATGTTGTGTTTTCTAGAAGTGCCCTTTGAACAACTTGTTAACGCTCACGCGCTCATGCAATAATAGTGTAATCGTCACGAAATATCAAGTAGGAATTAAGTTACGGAGGAGACAAAAACTGACATATTCCACGGGATGAGGTGACAATCAAATCAAATGAGTCAAATTGATCTATTTGTTCTTGAGTTGAGGACAATAATTTCATATCCCCGTATTTACTAGTTCATTTTGGTGGCTTGCCAAAAAACACAAATTATGCAAATTTTCATAAAAAAAAGTTCCTCAAATAATTTTCATAGAAAAAAAAATTATAAAAAGTGTAATAAATTATTTTCAAATTGGGCAACATACGTTCACAAAAGCGTAAGAAAAATTATAAAAGATTGGAAGATTTCTCCTGTGAATTGATAGTCATAGAGCCCTGCTCAAATGTTACCCTTAGCGTTTTGATCGGGGGTATTTGCTTAATATTTCCGCACTCCCTCTGGGTGTTAGTATTTAAAACAATTTCACACGAACGTTGAGGAACATTTTACAGCTAAATGTAATCCAATGGTCATCCAACATGCTGGACTTCTTGCCTGTCCTTAACTTTCTCCTCATGCAAAATTCCGTGTCGATTGGTTTTCAATTGTAACCTGTAGAGCGACTGCAAAATCAGGAAAATTTAATTAATTTTTTGGTTCATTTAAACTCCTAAATGTACATAGGCTTTACTTCTGATCCAAACTCTACCCCCATGCAAAATTTCGTGAGGATTGGACAATAATTGCGACCTGTATATAATACCCTCAATATAAAGTGTAGAAAAACTTTAGAAAAATTAAATTTCAAAATTGTAAGACAAATTGAAAAAATCGCATGCGATAAAAAATATGACAAAAATTGAAAAAAAATGTAACAAAAATATTCACTTTTTTATTGGAATATTTTTACGCGATTTTCTTAGATTTTTTCCCTTTCTGAATTGACGAGAATTGCGAAAATCAGTCTAGCGGGTCTTGACTTATAAGCGGAATAACTAACACCAATTTATTTTACATATACAGGGTGAGATAAAAATGCTGCAGCAAAGTCAAACGCCATAATTTTTACATTTTTTTTAAATTTTATTGAATGAAAGAAAAAAATTTCGGAAATAGCATCAAATTTTAGAATAAGTTTAGATTTGTTCGCATCAGTCACCTTTGGCACGAATTATGGCGTCGGACGCTACCCGAATGTTGCTCTGCGGTATTTTGGCATATTCCCAGTGAAGCGCTTGCTTGAGGTGATCGACACCTTGCTTTCCAAATTACTCCAGACACAATAGTCCAACGAATTGGTATCCGGAGATTGGGGTGGCCATTGTAACCATTCTTGGGTAGCGCGTATTGAGTGCGATGGTGCTGAGTCCTGTTGGAATGTCCAAGGTCTGCGGCCAAAGGCTTTTGCCCGTGAACACTCTCACAAAATAAAAGAAAATAGATTTCTTTGTTTTTTTTTTTTGGTTTCGGTTGAAGTTAATTTTCCCTTTCACAAGATTGAAGATTCACAGCTTCGGGTAACTACTCGACCAAGGTTTACATTCGAACAAATGTTTGTTTGTTTGTTTGTTTACCCTCTAGCCAAATATATTTACAACGTTTATTTCCATCTCATTTGTTGTTTATTATTTCGTTGCAAATACACAAAATGGAACATAATCCATTTTAAAGCTTCCAGCTTTGATATATAATATGAAACAACAATTTTGTATGCAATTTATAGATTTAAGCCCCCCATATATCTAATGCTATCCGGCGCATCGTTACCAATATTTAGATTACTGCTAATTGAAATGTTATCAAATAAACTGCATCAATACATTTTCAACGCAAAGTGTTTTTTGGTTATGATAATTTTGACCAGTGTGGTGACGTAGTTCGTTGTATTACACCAATTACAGACGTACAATGGGAATACAGAATTATTTCATTAATTTTCATTTAATGTATCTCCAAAAATGCACACTTGCAAAATTACCATTATTAAACAATTGGTCTCCTCACTATTTTTAGTCAAAAAGGTATAAAAAATATTTCTTCTAGCTTTAGAACTCACTTTTCCACTATTTTGTTTCGTTTGCAAACCTTGAGGGTTGTTTAAAATCTCAAGCCAAAAATAGAATAAATATTTGAGGTTCCCAAATACCTTTTTTTTTTTTTTTTTTTCTGGTTTTTCGTTTGGCTCGAGGTCAGAATTTAAAAAAAAAAAACAGACGAATTTGTTTTTTTATATATTAATTTATTTGTCCGATATTTCGACTATCTTCGATAGTCATCATCAGGGATTTGAATTGGATTTTAACTCTTCTGTATTTTAAGTTCTCTGATGCAGCTTTTCCATCCTTTCCTTTTTACTCGAATTTTCCAACCAATTCCAACCAATA
The DNA here is from genome assembly GCF_030504385.1 of Musca domestica. Classification (NCBI taxonomy): domain Eukaryota; kingdom Metazoa; phylum Arthropoda; class Insecta; order Diptera; family Muscidae; genus Musca; species Musca domestica. The sequence continues at coordinate 9,151,815 of NW_026712133.1, read as the reverse complement.
ACTACTGGGCGAATTAATTTGAATTTTCGGTCCCAATTCCCCAGATATTGATTCTGTTTAGACTTTACATCAAAAATGTATATTATTTTGGTATGGTTCTCATTGTCTGCCAGCTCTGACTCTCGAACTCACAACGAACTTGTACTTGGCACACACTCTGTGCCGCCATTACCCATTATTTAATAATGAAGAAAATATTTTTTCCTACTTTGTATTTTTTTTCTTTCGAGCCTTTAAGTTACTTGTCGTGAATAGATGAAGTGCGAAAAAATCCAAAGCCAATGCGTGCTGACAAACATCATATTTGAATTGTTTCAAAGGATATACAATTCGTATTGGAAGACCTCGGCTGTCCTACTTCTAATTTCTCTCATTATACCCTCAGCCATATGGCTACAGAGGGTATATATCATTTGATACGGCCAAAACGTGCCTAGTCGAAATAACGGTTTTAGACCCTAGGTCTCTTTGGACCAAATCCGTTTCAGAACATTTGGAGTCGATCTAGCGATGTCCGTCCGTCCGTCCGTCTGTCTGTCTGTCTGGCTGGCTGGTGCGCACGATAACTCTCGAAGGGAGTATCCGATTTGGTCCAAATTGGCTACATCGTAATATTTTTGTCAAACTTAGATCCAGTTGGGAGATGGGCAATATCGGTCAACTCCTTCTGGTACCTCCCCCACAAAAGGTCGAAATTTTCAAAAAATATATTTTTTGCACAGAAAGAGAAAGGATAATCCGAATTTGCTCCAACTTTGCAAATCCTAATATTTTCGTTAGTGCTAGGTCAGGTGTGAAAATGGACAATATCGGTCCACTCCATCAAGTACCTCCCCCACAAATGGTCAAAATTTTGAATAATTACAACTCTCATAAAATGTTATGTAAGAGTCCGATTGTCTTCAAATTTCACACATCCCAATATTTGTATTAACCCAAGGTCTGGTGTTAAGATGAACAATATCGGTTCACTCCTTCTGGTACCTCCCCCATAAAAGGTCGAAATTAAAAAAAAAAAACATATTTTTTGCATAGAAAGAGAAAGGCTAATCCGAATTTACTCCGACTTTGCAAATCGTAATATTTGCGTCAGTGCTAGGACAGGTGTGAAAATGGACAATATCGGTCCACTCCATCAAGTACCTCCCCCACAAATAGTCAAAATTTTGAATAATTACAATCTCATTAAATGTGATGTAAAAGTCCGATTGTCTTCAAATTTCACACATCCTAATATTTGTATTAACCCATGGTCTGGTGTGAAGGGGGAATACATCGGTCCACTCCTTCTGGTACTTCCCCCACAAAATATTGAAATTTTGAGTACCCATGAAGCTCATAAATCGCCAAATAACATCCGATTCCATTTAGACTTGGCACATCTGTCGAAATATTTATATCATATTTTTGGGTTCGATAGGAAATGGGCAATATTGGCCAATTCCTTCGGGATCTGCTCCATAGAGGATCAAACGTTTGAATAACCTTATCACTAGTCGAAATATATTTAGATAATCGAACATAGGCTGAGGGTATATCTCTGGCGGCAATACCGACTGATACTTTTTAACTTGTTTTTATTTAAATATAAAACATTTTCCATTTTTTAGAAAAAATATATATGTTTATGTCATTCGGATAAGAGTGAATATGTTTTGCTCGATTTAGAGCGGGAGTAATATACACTTGCCGAATACTCTTTTGGGTTTTGTCAACCTGTTGTTTCATTTGTATATATGTGCATTTTGTCAACCCACAGCTGTAAAAAAAAACAAAAGCAAATATATTTGTCGCCAATCTCTACCCTTCACTGTAGTATTGAGGGCATAATAAGTTCGTTATTCCTTTTGTAACACTTCGAAATATACTTTTACTATATCAGCACAAAATTCTATGTCGATTTAGAGATTCGTCTGTGGAAATCACTCTAGCTTCCGAACGAAATAAAGTCAGTCGATTAAATCTTACTCAGATGTGTTTTAGGTCTGCAGGACTGTTGGTATTGAAAATGGGCTATATAGGTCCACGATTTTGTATAGGCCCAATATAACTGTAACGACTGATTAAAGGTTTTTTGGATTTTTTAGTCCCAATTTCAACCCGAATGTGTTTCCAGTATGTCGAAAACTGTACCTCCAGATTTTCGGTATTTAAAATATTTAAAATTTGGTATTTGGAGTTCGTAGTGGGTACTACTTCTTATGGCTGATAATTGTCCATACAAATGCAAGTCTTCGTGTAGCCCCCATATAACAATACCTCTCTATATTCGGAATTTTGATGACTTTAGCTACAGTTTACAACATAATAATCTCAGGGGTTCCAAATGGTGGAGGGTATTCAAAGTCTTGTTGGCTTTTGCCAATGATCATCCCCAACCCAGGACTTAATCAATACAAGTTTTCTATTAAACACGCACACGAATACACAGATTTAACTTTTGGAGTGACTTTTACTCTATTCCAAACGTTTCAAAAGTAACCCTTATTTTCCAAAACAGTGCGCTCCCACATAAAACAAAAGAGTGGAAAACTTGTACGCTTCGAGCACTCGCTCTCGTGAGTAAAATCGAGTAACACTAAATTGTTTCACATGACATTGTTTGATGGTTTATCGCAACTATTGTTGGTCTTAAAACCCCAACCATTCATGGCTATCATAACAATTTTTCCCCACGTGGAAACTTATGCTAACTTTATAAATAAATACAAGGGTACTCTTACAAGTGTTGTGTGAAAAAATCAAAACTTTTTATGTTGCAATTTTTATTGTTTATCCTCTTTCATGTGACCAAAGGGATTAAGAGATTAAATATTTTATAATTGTTAATAACATCTTCGGTGACAACTAGAAGAAATATGCAACTAGAATTGGACACGTGCCTTTTTTGAAAGTTAGAAGTGGATTAAACTACAAATGTACATTAGTGTAGATGAACGAAAATAAAGATGGAGAGGTGCTTACCTTCGAATATTTTAAGGATGTACCCAATGCAACTTTATGATGCGAAATTATCTGATTCTGATTGGACTTGCTGATGATACATTTTACGTCTTTGAAAATATAATTTTTATAGAACAAGAACTTAGTACCCGGTTACACGTGCAGCACTTGCGAAATATATTTACATGGTGTATACAGGGTGAGATAAAAAAAAAACTGCAACAAAGTCAAACGCCATAATTTTCACTTATTTTGTTTTTAATTCAATGAATGAAAGCAATAAATGTGGGAAATAGCATCAAATTTTAGAATAAGTCTAGATTTGTTCGAATTGGTCACCCTTTGACACGAATTATGGCCTTCAAAGGAATATTGCGATATTTTGGCCCATTCCCGGCGAAGCGCTTGCTTGAGGTGATCGACACTTTGGTATTTTTTAGTGCTAACCTTGCTTTCCAAAATACTCCAGACACAATAGTCCAATGGATTGGTATCCGGACATTTTGGTGGCCATTGTGCGCTGGAAATGAAGCAAGGAACCTCATTTTGTAACCATTCTTGGATTGCTGAGTGCGATGGTGCTGAGTCCTGTTGGAATGCCCAAGGTCTGCGGCCTAAATGTTTGCGTGTCCAAGGCTTAAATACAACCTCCAGAATATTTTCGAGATAATATTCGGCATTTATTCTGATGCCACGGTCGACTAATAAGGGCGGAGAGCGACCATCGGCTGTTATGGCGGCCCACACCATCACCATGGCCGGCGCTTGAGTTCTGATGGCCAACCGAAGGTGCACATTCTCAGCTGACCTCTTTGGCAAGTAAACACGATCATTTTTTGTTTACAAACTGCTGGACAACGAATGTTTTCTCATCGGAGAAAACCAAATTCGGCAGTTCACCACTTTCGGCCAAGCGAAGCAACTCTTTAGCACTTTTTGGAATTTCAATGGCTTTACCCCGAGCTCATTTCTCAATATTTGGAATATTGCGATATGTTCAGCTCATGAGCCATTTTTCGGCCACTGCGACGCGGGTTTCGATCAAGTCGCTTCTTTACTTTTCGAACTACTTCTGCTGATGTTGCTATTTTCTTCCGCCCACTTCCTTGACGTCGAGCTACGCTACCAGTATCACGGTAACGAGCGACGGTAAGAGTAACAAAAGATTTATTCATATTTAAATACTGGAGTGCTCTAACGCATTTGAAGGTCTTCACCTCTTTCCGCTACTTTATTGTCATTCTACCAATGTTATTTTAAAAAGGTTTTAAAACTGTTTCCAAGCTACTGTGTTGTCCATGTGAATTGTATGATTTGGCGCATATTTAAAAAAAATACATAAAAAAGAAATTTCCTCTTTCCGATTGAAATTTTCGAATAATCTCCTCGTTTTCCCAACATTTAATGCGTTATGTCAGGAGATAAAAGACTACTTGCTGTTAGGGTGACGTACTTTAAGTTCAAGTGATACGCCTTTAATGCACTATCTGTATGTATGTATGGATGCACGTCCTCAACAATTTTATTATGGCAATAAATTATGTTCTAGTGTTAATTAGAAATTTAATAGGAAAGAAATATAAACAGTTTAAAGTAGTTGAAATGCAAGATATAATCAGCAATATTGTGAGTACAATTATAAATTGTTTGAAAAATCGTAGTGATGGTCAAGATATAACCCCGAATACTACTAAACAAATACATGTTTTGGGATTCAACAAATATTTTTTATCCTCTACCACAAGATGAGGCTATAAAAAATTTGTCAATTCGTTTGAAATATCCAGCGACAATCAGCTGATACCCCATTAGGTTTTTGATTTTTTGAATTTTCAACAGAATTTATTGTAATTTGAAATGTTGGATTCCCATTGAATGAAAATTCGATACGAAAATTGTTCGATATCGGTGCACATTTTGAACTTAACCCAATATATATTTACACCCTACATCAAAAGGTGGTCAAGGTATTATGTCTTTGTGCGTTTGTTTGTAACAGGTAAAAGGAAACGAGAACTAAACGAACTATAGGTCTATAGTTCCTTTCATTGATCTGCATAGAATCACATTCTAAGTCGATTTATGTATGTCCGTCCGTCCGTCCGTTTGTCCGTCTGTCTGTCCATGTAGTTTTGTAAACAGATCGCATTTATTGTCCGATCCATATGAAATTTTGCACAAGTCATTTGTTTGACCCAAGGACGATTCTTATTAAAATTGGACATAATCGGTCAAAATTTAGATATAGGGCCCACATATATGTTCGTCCGATTTGCCTTTTATTATGCACCAAACGTGTAATATCAGCCCAAATAGTATGAATATGCGACCAAATTGAGCCTGGAAATAAGTATGCCAAATTTGATCGAAAACGGTTCAGATATATCTATAGCTCCCATATATATTTTTCATCCGATTTGATGTTTTTGTCCTCCGCAGCCGTAATATGCACTCCGTAAGAACGATATTTGGGGACATATATCAAATACTGCACCGAAATATGTTTTTCAAATTTTATGCACGTAGGTTCTGATTTGGATATAGCTCCCTTATATATATCTTCGTCCGATTTGCTTTTTATTGCGCACCAAACCTGTGATATTAGCCCAAATTTGAAGAATTTGAGCCTAGAAACAAGTATGACAAATTTGGTGATAATCGTTTCAGATATAGCTATAGCTCCCATATATATTTTTCATCCAATTTGTTATATTTTTTATTTGACATATGAAACTCTACTGAATATGCAAAGGGGTGTAGGGTGTCATAAAGTCGGCCCCACCCGACATTTATACTTTCTTTACTAGTTTTATTTCCTACATCTTCCTGCCGAAATGGCTGCAATGTGACAAACAATGCGCATGCAAATATTTGTAAAACTTCTACTCCATCATTGCATAATGAAGCATAATATTAGTCTGCCTCATCCATACTAGCGGAACAAGTACTCCTGCATCCACTAAACACCCACCGGATATTCGGTTATCTACTTAAAGTGTCCACTCATACCCAATGGTATGAGTGCAACATGTTCATGATACAGTATTATCAACATGTTGCTCTAGCCTGTCTAGCTGCAACATGTTCAAATGTCTTTAGTGACTGTGATTAATTACAGTGACATCAACTCCCATCCACTGGAGTTTGGGGCCTGTATTCAAAACAGTACGAAGCCCAAATCAAATTTATTTTTCACACCCAAAATCAACAGTTTTCTGCCTTCTAATGACGACATCTCTGCTAACAACTTAAAACCAAATTAAGTATATCATGTCTTCTTTCAATTTAGAAGAGGTATTAGATTTCTTTTGATGGACTCTCTTTTCGGCGTTTTTCTTTCTTAATTTTTTCTAAAGTGCAGATAGGCAACAAAGAAAAATAAATAAAAAACAGGACTTCTTAAGCCTTGTGGCTACTTTTGTCATTTATAATGAAACAAGTAACGATGAAGTGGCCACAGCCACAGTCATGGCCAGACATCAGACATTTGTAACATGCGTAAGCATTCCCATCAACTCCGAGATTCAATTGTGTGCGAGTGTGGGGATAATGCGACATTTAATATAGTCCTGTGCTCGGCGTATTGAAGGTGTCCAATTTCACCTCAAATCCCATGGGTGAGACGTGAGGGTATTGCCTCAATAGCCTCAAAGGTGAATTGCATTTCGTTGTTGCAATCGGTATTAAAACGTAACAAATTTTGTAAATAAATATTGGTATTCATTATTGAATACATATTGCTATGATGCATCCCGAAATGAACTTTGAAGCCATTTTGCAGAGGGGGCAACTTGCAACAATGTAAAATGTATGTCCGAAAGGTAACCATTCCTCAAATAGTTAATGTGAAAATGAAGTCATCCCATTTTTTATTAGACTGGAGCAAAGGGATCGTTACTGGCAATAATTGCTTGTATCCTGTAATTATCATCCTTTAAACGATTGCCATTTAATTAGGAGAATTTTATGCGATTAGGTCGGTGCACATTCTGCGTAATTGCAGGTAAGCAATAATCGTTTGTCGCCGTTGATGGTAATTTTTAAACTTTGCTATTCGTCTGGATCAGAATATGCTAATTACTGATGCCATGCATCGGAGCTAATTTGATTTTAATCCCAAAACCTCACAACAAAATGCAGTTACGTTGTAGTTGTTGTTGTCGTTGATGTTAATGTTTGGTACCTGTTTGCGTCAGAAATAAATACATACATACAAACATATGTATGTAACGACAACAATCAAAGGGGAAAATATGTGTGTATGTTTTTAGTTGGTGGCATGTTTTAAAATGGCCCAGTGTTAAATGGTTATATAAATCTCTTGATTAGGAAAAATGCTTGGATTTGTGTGAACTTAGTCCTCCGATATAAGAAAATCTATAGAATAATCTGGACAATATCTGCACTACATCATACTAAAGATAATTATGTCCTTACACCCATTGTTATTCTTTAAAAACTTAACATAATCACTTTCTAAGCCTATATTTGCATGTCCAACCGTCACATTAAGGTACAAAAAAAATCACATTTTACTTGCATGACAAAAAGGCAAACTCCACAAAACTTGGTGATTATCTGCACAGATTTCATATAACTTAAACGAATCAAGATAGATTTAAGTGCACAGAGTTAAATTGCTGCTAGAATTTAGTCGGTCAGATACAATCTACAAATACATCTGCCTAACTCTGATTTCGATATAGCTCCCATATAATAAGGTGAATTTCTGAAATTTTTGTATTGGACCCACATCCACATTTAAGCATCCGATTCTGATACAAGATCTGTCATAAAAAATGATATATCAGTCCATTCCTTCATGTACCACCCCCACAAAGGAGTCCAAATTTGAAATAATCAAAACTCCCATATGATGCGAAATAAGCATCCGATTCCTCACAAACTTCACATATCCCAATTTTTTTACTAACGAAAGTCAGGTGTAAGGATAATATATAAAAGGGGTCAAGATGTTCAATACTTATATCTCTCATGACTTCTGAAACAAATCAGCGATGCTTTTCAAACGTGGTATATCTAAATATTTCTTTAATCACAGATCTCATGTGAATGTGGAATATATCGGTCCACTCCTTTTCGTACCTCCTCCACAAAAGGTAACAATTTTGAATCACAATCATTCGCTTAAAATTTATGAAAATTGAAGTATCCACCACATTCAAAATCTGGCACGTTGTATTATTTATAATGGATTTAGGTCAGATACGCAATGCACAATATTTCTCATAAAGTGTCAACAGTTTCAATAATCATAACGCAAATTCAAATATATTTAAAACCAGTAAAGAAAGTCTTAAAGTCGGGCGGGCCGATTTTTTGATACCCTACATCACTTAGCTTATTAAGTAGAGCTTCACATAACAAATAAAAGTTTTTATGGGGAATTTGTGAGAATTAAATCATACCAACTACGATTATAGTTACAATTTAAAGTCCAAAGGAACAAATATATGAAAGGAATATCCTCCTCTGAATCGATTTCTACTAAATATGCCGAGGCATTTGTGCCTTTTCAATTCGGGCTTGTACTACCTATTTGGTGCACAATTAACTTAAAATGGCTATATCAAAATCTGAACCGATCTCGATAAAATTTGGCAAAGGTATTAATGAGCTGTATTTGATATATTTCCCCGAATATCGTTGTTACGAAGTGCATATTAGGGCTGTGGGGGACAAAAATAACAATTCGGATGAACAATATATATCGGAGCTATAACTATATCGGAACAGATTTTCACCAAATTGAAAATAATTGCTTCTAGACTCAATTTGGTCGTATGTGCAGAATTCCATACTATTTGGGCTGATGTTAGACTTTTGGGGCACAACAAAAGGCAAATCGTTTGAAGATAGCATATATGGGAGCTATATCTAAATTTTTACCGATTTCAAAAGGGTTCGTCCTTGAGCCAAAGAAATGATTTTTGCAAAAATAAATGCGACCTGTACCTTATTTACAAAAATACACGTACAGACAGATGGACGAACAAGTGGACGGACATGCATACATCGACTTAGAAGGTGATTGTATGCAGATCATCAAACGGAACTATGGGTCTATCTCGTTTCCTTTTGGCTATTACAAACAACTGCACAAAGACATAATACCCTGACAAACTTGTGGTGTAGGGTATAAAGACGGACATTGGCTGAAATTGTACATCTGTTGGCAAAGCCGGCTTATACTTTTTAACTTGTTTTCTGAGGTGGTTACTGAAAATGGTAAATAACATGTTAGTCAGCCAACCTTAACAGTTGGAACATTTATACGTCTGAAGTATAATTAATGAATCACTTAATTAATTAATGATCTTCGAAAAAGGCATCGATCCACCGAGCAGCTTGGCATCATGGCTAGGCATATTAATGTAAAATTATAAGGGAAATCAGCGGTAGAATTCGAGTGTGGCTCCGATATCCCTTTGTGACATGTGACAAAATAGTCCATGCGAAGACTCCAAGCTGCTTATGTAGCCACATGTTTAGTTTTTGTCTGGGGATATTTAACAATTCCTACGAAGCTCAATAGAAAATGAACGAAGACCACAGTATCTTCGACATTTATTCTAAATCTTACAATCGTACTTATTTATCACTTTATCCGCTGGTGTGGCTCGTACCTAAAGAGAATTAGATATGAACGTTGGTTTTGTTTGTTACGACGAAACCCTCTCCTTTTGTCTATATAGAACAGTCTTGGTATTTATTTGTTGAAATAGGGTATTTGTTGAAATAATAAGCGATTTTTATGTTAGTCTTAATTCCATAATTAATGTATTCCTTTTTCTTAAAAAAAAAAAACAACAGACATAGGATCAGGCCTGAATAATTTAAAACAACATACGAATTAAAGATTCCAGCGCTGTTTTTAAAATATTTTAACATTTTACATTATTTATCCTCCACTGCAAATCCTCTAATGTTCATCGTTTTTTGCATGTGACGTATAATGATTTTGTCCTTGACAACATCTTCATCCAAAAAATCTTTAAAAAAATCAAAATATTTTTTATTTATTTGGTACTAAATCAACATTCTTTAACTAACAATCATGGACATTGCCCAATTCGAATGGCCAGACTAATAAATAAATTTTGTATTTAATTTTGAACAGCACCTATTCGAACTTATCTTGAATAATTGTATTTTGCTTTATTTTCATTGCAGATTAGCAAAATGATGAACGTTTCGAAAATCTTCGCTTTATTTGCCGTTTTCGCCATTGCCCTTTCAATTGCTATTGCTGAGGCCCGGCCACAGAATACAATTGAAACAACCCAGGTAAATACCTAAAATATTCAGAATGCAATAACAATTTTGATTTTTAATTCTCCTTTCTCTCCATTCCCACAGAATATGAGCTTAGACTCGGTTGATACGGATATTGATGATTTGCGTAGCCTTTACTATGATCTGCCAGTGCAACAAAACATTTATCCCAATTTGCCACTGGATCGCTTGCAAATGATGTTCGCCCAATATCGACCCACGTAAGGATGAAGAATACCTTTGGCTTTTTTTTAGCATTCCTTTACCGTTTTCTTATTTTTTTCCAGTGCCTATCTGCGGTCACCAATATCCAACGACATTTACCGTTTGCCAGAAGCCAAGCGCCAAGTCAAATACAGGCAATGCTACTTCAATCCAATCTCATGCTTCAAGAAGTAAATTTCCCAGAAAACGCTCGAAATGGACCTTGTTGTAATCGCTCTGCATCTAAATCATGGGAAGATACATACAAACTCGGCGGAAAGAAAAAACCAAAATAAATACAGATTTCCAATTAAACACAGCCCTTAAACTTTCCCGAATCTGCTTCAAGAGATGTTTGCTTAAATTCAAAACTATGTTTCACCATTCAAGCCTCCACACGTCTAATACACATACATACATACTATATCCTTAGATTTAAGCCCCAATGTCAATGGAAACACTTCTTTGTTTTTAGAATTTATTTTGAAGCAACGAATATTCTTCTAATAATGTATTTTGCAAAATATTGAAAAAAAAAAGAAAACAACCAATCAACAAAAAGAATCAATACTTAAAAATTTTAACTTATTTGGTATGGTATGCATATGGTGTGTGATACACCTTTCTGGCACTACTTACTTATCGCCTTACCGTGAATTGTAAGTTGTACGTACATATGTATTTTAATATTTCACACATATTGCCCTACGTATACATGCATATATATGTTAAACAAAACAAAACAAAAACAAATAAATTAATGAAAAGACAACCAAAAAATATTTGTACAAAATACTTACATAGACACATGAGATCCCATCATCCAAAGTTATCAACGGAACCAAACACATACATACACACATATTGTTGTAAATTAAGTCATTCAATGGAATTACGATGTAATTATAATCATCATTAATAAAAATCATAATAAATGTTTTAAATTTTAAAAGAGTTAATTGTTTATTAATTGAAGGAGGCATCATGTCGAACACATTCATAGGTCTAACACAAATATAAATATATTCTCGTTAAGGTGCTATCAAACCATGCCATACATAGAAGTTGCACCTATTGTTTGATACATATGAAGCATTTTTGGATTAGAGCGTGCCTTCTTTCAGAAAAATTCAAGGAAATCAGTAGTGAGATCCTCCAACAATAACATTTAAACGCAGAGAAATAACTAAAAGTTGAAATCATTGCATCAGACTACCGACCATCTGTCGCTAATACTTCCATTCCGTCGTTAATTTACGGACAATTTAGTTAATTACTGAAAACATAAGCAAATTGAAAGTTGATGTTATCGATAAATGTAAATTGTGTCTTTAAGTAGTTTGAAAATCGCATTACAGACTTTGGGTTTGTCTGCTGTTCTGTAAAATTTAGAGCTAACAAGCGGAACTTTGAATACTCTCCACCATTTGGAACTAATTTGGAAATAAAATCCTTAAAAAATTCTGTTAAAATTTTAAAAATATCGAATATAGCCGTTATATTGGTGTCTATACGACGTGGACCTACATAGGCATTGTTTGTCATAAGTCACTACCATATTCAAATTCGAGACTTGAAATAAAGGGTGAATAATATAGCTAAAATCATCAAAATATCGTATATAGGGAGTTACCGTTATATGGGGGCTATACGAAGACGTGGGCCTGCACAGATAATTTTCTGTCATAGGCCGTATTATCCATTTCGAACTTCAAATACCAAAGTTGAAACAATTCCGGAGAATATTGTCGCTAAAATAATCAAAATACCGAATATCGGGAGGTACCGTTGTATGGGGGCTATATGAAAACGTGGACCTACATTGCCCACTTACGAACTTAACCTGCCTACTGGCAAAATAAACATGTGTGCAAAATTTTAGCCTTCTATCTCAATTCGTTCGAAAGATAGCGTGATTACAACAGACAGACGGACATCGCTTAATCGACTTAGAATTTTACGCTGATCAAGAATAGATATACTTTGTTGGGTCTGTCATGAGTATTTCGAGGAGTCACAAACGGAATGACAAAGTTAATATAAACAAGTAAAAAAGCAGTAAGTTCGGCCGGGCCGAACTTTGAATACCTTCCACCATTTGGAACGAATTAGGAAATTTTCAAAAAAGAAAAATAAAATCCATTAACAATTATGTTAAAATCTCGGAAGGTGCCGATATATGGGGGGATAAACGATATTGTGGACCTATATAGACAAATCTATGTCTAGGGATAAAGTACTCACAAATAACTCCTTGTATAGAATTCAAGACAATTCCGTTTAAAAATGTGGCTAAAATCATCAAAATACCGAATATCGGGGTGTACCGTTATATGGGGGATATACGATATCATGGACCTATATAAAGAACTCCCTGTTAGGGGGTAAAGGGTTCACAAAGAACCACTTGAGTAGAATTTCAGACGATTCCGTTGAAAAATGTGGCTAAAATCGTCAACATACCGAATATCGGGGGGTACCGTTATATGTGGACTATATGATATCGTGGACCTATTTAATTCTCTTTCAATGAATAAAGTACTCACAAGGAACTCGTTGTGCGGATTTTCAGACCTTTTCGTTGGAAAATGTGGCTAAAATCGTCAAAATCCCGAATATCGGGGGATACCGTTATATGGGGTGTACAAAATACTTTGTACATACTTTTGAGTGCGGTTGAGGCACTGGGAAAAACTAGCAATAAACAATCAAAAATTACATATTTCCCAGCCACCATAAAATACCACATGTGAACAATTCGGTGATCTTGTGCGCTGACGCATACGATAATGCGTCAGATAATAAAGGTTATGACCCACACGCACAGATATCGCTGCGCTCAGTAGATGCACAAGACCACTAGAATGAAATGACAAGCAGCCCTGCAATGTTCTCCATTCAATAATAGAATAGATCAGAATAATTGTGTGGCTGCGACTAGGTTAAGTTAGATTAGTTTCAGTAGTACTTAAGAAAAATATTTTCATAATAAAATTAGAATTGAATCAACAGCCAAACTTTTCGGTGGGTTTTCTCTTTTCATTCATTGGTCCTTCGAAAAATAAAGAATCGACGTCCTAAAATAAAATTGGTTTGAGTTATCCCCCACCAGTGGTATGAAACTCAGAAAAGCCAAAAAAAGAAGTAGGTGTTCTTAAAAAGGAGAAGAACTTCTACCAAAAAATTCGGCTAAGGCATTTTAAATGTAAGACCATAGGGGCATTTTAAAAATAGCCGAAGGGATTAATTGAATAAAAAAGCCATTGGGCAAAAACAAAGCAAAAAAGCCACAGGGGCAAAATAAATAAAAAAGCCATAGAGGCAGAATTTAAAAAAAATATATATATACATATTTCAAAAAAAAAGACCCAAAGGGCAAAAATTACAAAACACGCCATAGGGGCAAAAACAAAAAAACAACTTAAAAAAAATAGATAAGAGGACAACATAAAAGAAAAACATACAATTTTGAAAAAAGGACATTAAAAGTCCCAACTGAAAAAAATAAAAGGAAAAAAGCCAAGAAGGCAACGTCAAAATAAACAAACAAAGAAGAAAAATATACAACAACAAAGCAAAAGATGATGCAAAAGAGTTCCAAAAACAAAAACTCCAAGAGGGGGAGCGTGAGCTTCAGAAAGCGGACAAAACAACAGCGTCAGGAGGCATTGAGCTCGAAAATCCTGGCATCCTGACAGCAAAAATGCTGCAAAGTTTCGGGCGTTCCAGATGTGATGCTGCAGGAGCAAATGAAGTCGATTATGGAAGAAATTGAGCAGATGTTCCTAATGCAACACTCCAGCAAAAATAAACAAGTAAAAAAGCAGTAAGTTCGGCCGGGCCGAACTTTAAATACCCTCCACCATTTGAAACGAATTAGAAAATTTTCAAAAAAATAAAATCCACTAAAAATTCTTTTAAAATCTTTAAAATATCTAATATAGGAAGGTGCCGATATATGGGGGGATATACGATATTGTGGACCTATAAAGACAAATCGATGTCTCCGTGTAATGTACTTACAAGGAACTCCTTGTGTGGATTTTCAGATAACTCCATTGGAAAAAGTGGCTAAAATCATCAAAATACCGAATATCGGGGGGTACAGTTATATGGGGGATATACGATATCGTGGACCTATATAGATAATTCTCTGCCGAGGTATAAAGTACCCACAAGGAACTCCTTGTGTGGAATTTCAGACAATTCCGTTGAAAAATGTGGGTAAAATCATAAAAATACCGAAAATCGGGGGTACCGTTATATAGGGGCTATACGATATCGTGGACCGATATAGCCCATCTTCGAACTTGACCTGCCTGCAGATAAAAGAGAGATCTGTGCAAAATTTTAGCTTCCTACCTTAATTCGTTTAGACTGTAGCGTGATTACAACAGACGGACGGACATGGCTAAATCGTCTTAGAATTTTACGCTGATCAAGAATATATATACTTTGTTGGGTCTAAAATGATTATTTCGATGAGTTACAAACGGAATGACGAACTTAATATACCCTCCATACTTTTTTTGGTGGAGGGTATAAAAAGGGGACAAGGAACAAGAGGAAAGGCAAGTCGTCGAAGGTGAGAAAGATGACTTGTCCAAACAACTATCAAGTGTAAAAGAGGGACATAATGCTGTTCAACGAAAACAGATTCCAGTCTTGGAAAGTAATTCTGGGAATTTTTTCCCGCCGACGAGTCCTCATTTTGAGGAACGGAAAAAAGAAGAAGAAAATTCAGCCCTGACCAATGAAGAACCCGAAAAACATAATGATATTGAAGAAAAGGAATAAAGGCGCTAAGGACAGAATGTCGCATCATTTCCAACGAATATGGGAACGAATTTATCGAAGAAGTGGGAAAATCCAAACAAAATTCTCTAGTTCCAGTTCCTGAACGGTACTGCCTAAGAGAAATCAATACCAAACCTCCAATGGCCGTTATAACAGAAGATGACAAACCGGAGCCTACCATAAAGCCAATGGCAATAATTTGCTACGTGGGTGATGACGGTCTGCAGCGATGGACTACTAATTCGACAGCATGGAAAATGAAGCCGGCAGACAAAGGTGGTGGTATCGTCAAGAGAGGCTGGATAAAAAAGTGGTTCCGTTTCCTGCAAGCAGTCACCCAGGATAATTTATATAGTATAGTATAATTAGTTTTAAATCTAAATATCTAAACATTTTTATATATATATACGCATTTAAGCCGCCCGGGAGAATGTACAAAATACTTTGTACATACTTTTGAGTGCGGTTGAGGCACTGGGAAAAACTAGCAATAAACAATCAAAAATTACATATTTCCCAGCCGCCATAAAATACCACATGTGAACAATTCGGTGATCTTGTGCGCTGACGCATACGATAATGCGTCAGATAATAAAGGTTATGACCCACACGCACAGATATCGCTGCGCTCAGTAGATGCACAAGACCACTAGAATGAAATGACAAGCAGCCCTGCAATGTTTTCTCTTCTCACTAATGGGGTTTATACGATATTTTGAACCTATATAGACAATTCCCTTTCAGGGGGTAAAGTTCCCACAAAGAACTCCTCGTGTGGATTTTCAGACTATTCTATTAGAGTATCGGGGGGGGGGTACCGTTACATGGAGGCTATACGATATCGTGGACCTATATAGATAATTCTCTTCCAAGGAATAATTTACCCACAAGGAACTCCTTGTGTGGATTTTGAGACAATTCCGTTGAAAAATGTGACTAAAATCATCAAAATACCGAATATCGGGGGGTATCGTTATATGGGGGCTATACGATATCGTGGACCTATATGGATAATTCTCTTTCTGGGGGTTAAGTGCCCACAAAGTACTCCTCGTGTGGATTTTCAGACTATTCTATTAGAAAATGTGGCTAAAATCATCAAAATACAGAGTATCGGGGGGTACCGTTACATGGAGGCTATACGATATCGTGGACCTATATAGATAATTCTCTTCCAAGGGATAATTTACTCACAAGGAACTCCTTGTGTGGATTTTCAGACAATTCCTTTGAAAAATGTGACTAAAATCATCAAAATACCGAATATCGGGGGATACCGTTATATGGGGGCTATACGATATCGTGGACCGATATAGCCCATCTTCGAACTTGACCTGCCTGCAGACAAAAGAGGGATCTGTGCAAAATTTTAGCTTCCTATCTTAATTCGTTTAGACTGTAGCGTGATTACAACAGACGGACAGACGGACGGGCATGGCTAAATCGTCTTAGAATTTTACGCTGATCAAGAATATCTATACTCTGTTCTGTCTAAAATGATTATTTCGATGAATGAACGAACTTTATATACCCTCCATACTATGTATGGTGGAGGGTATAAAAAATTGGTGAATAATGTAGCTAAAATCATCAAAATACCGAATATAGAGAGGTGCCATGGGGGCTATACCAAAACGTGGACTTGCACAGACAAATTTTTGTCATAGGCTGAAGCATCTATTATGAACTTCAAATACCAAACAATTCCGGTGAATAATGTCGCTTAAATCATCAAAATAACGAACACTGGGAGGAACCATTATATGGGGGCTACACCAAAACATGTACCTTAATCGACATAGAATTTTATGCTGTTTCGAGGTGTTACAAACGGAATGACAAACTTAATATACCATCCATACTATGTTGATTGAATACACTCCATCATTTGGGAGGAAGTTGTTAATTTTCAAAAAAAAAAAAAAAAATAAATAAATAAATAAACTGCTAAAATCATAAAAATACAGAATATAGGGTGTTACCGTTATATTGGGTCCTATACAAAGACGTGCGACGTGTTCCGGTGAACAATGTTGTTAAAATCATCAAAATACCGAATATAGGGAGGTGCCGTTTTATAGGGGCTACAAGAAGACTTGGATTTGTATGGTCAATTTTCTGCCATAGGAGGTGGTGGTGGAAAACTGTGACACAAGTCATCAAAATATCGAATATTTGGAGGTACAGTAATATGGGGTCTATACGAAAATTCGAACCTGTATGTACATGCAAAGAAGTTTCCGACACACTGGAAACACATGCTGCCAATTTACTAAAACACTCAATTGTGACTAAATCACTCAAAAAACCTTAAAACTTTCGGTACAGTTATATGGGGTTTAAAACCCGAACGCGGACCTATATTGCCCATTTTCAATACCAAAAGTCCTGCAGACCTAACACAGATTTGAGTAAAATTTTATCAATCTATTTCAGCCAGGACAGCCAAATAGCAGACTGACGGACGAACGTCGCTAAATCGAAAAGAATGCTAAGGTCAGAAGTGTATATTTCGAAGTGTTACAAATGGAATGACAAACTTAATATACCCTCCATACTATGGTGAAGGGAATAAAAATCACATGGTGGTGTAGGTATAATAATTGAATGAATGCGAAGGTAAAACCTAACTTTTAATAAGTTTTTTTTAAATGTCTAAATTTGTTTAGTTCAATCAAAAATATAGTTGGAACCATGATGCAATAAGGAGGTAGAGCAGCTTCGTAAAACTACAGAAATACAGTCCTGAGGCTATGCCCGCTTCCTGTCAAATTTGCATGCCACAAGTTTTTTTCGTTTATTCAATATTTTTCCTCATTGTTAAAATCAGTTACACAGTCAGTTACATATTTCAAAAATATGATCTAAACAGTTCTATCTTTCAATTCCATGGCAAAATAGCTTTAATGCGCGTCCCGCAATTTATGAGTCTTCTAATCAATGATTTTGAAATATTTTTTATTTTTCAAAACAATAAATATGTACATACACAAAATTGATAGAAATCGGGCACACTTAGAAAAAAATTGTAACCAACTCTACCAACCTCTTTATTGTTGGTTGGAACAAGCTGAACCCGGTGTGCGTCGCTACCCCTTTTGCTTTTATATGCATTTTATAAGCAAATATTTTGTGGTTTTTAAATAAAAATAAATAAAACAAATTCAAGAATTTAAACAAGTAAAAAACATCAAATTCGTCTGGCCCGAACTTTTAATACGCTCCACCTTAGGTCGTTATATGGGGACATACCAAAACGGCAACCTGTGTAGAAAATGTATTCAAGGATTGTCATGTATCAAATCTTCTAAAATAGCAAATATGAAACGATTTCTTGGGTAAATAGGACTAGGTTAATCAAATACCGAATATCGGTGGGTATCGTTATATATGAGGTATAGAAAAACGTGGAAATAAATATTCAATGTTCTGCCACCGGGCTAAAACCCACTATGAACTATAAATTTCAATTGTTATCAAAACATCAAATATCGGCAGGTACTGTTATATGGTAGCTATACCAAAACGGGGACCTATACGTACAATGTTTCGCCACACGAGCTAGAACCCATTATGACCTACAAATACCAATTTTTAGAAAAATCCGTGGCAAAATAACATCAATATACCGAATATACCAATACGTGGACCGATATATCTCATTTTCAATACCAACCATCCTAGATACAATACAAATTGTTTTACTAAATGTTGACGCTCTACGACAAATAATGTGGGCTGTATGGTGATTTCAACACACAGACGGACAGTCAGACGGACATCGTTAGATCGATTTAGAATTTTATGCTGATTATGAATATAATCATCGAAATAATCATTTTAGACCCAACAAAGTATATATATTCTTTATCAGCGTAAAATTCTAAGACGATTTAGCCATGTCCGTCCGTCTGTCCGTCTGTTGTAATCACGCTATAGTCTAAACGAATTAAGATAGGAAGCTAAAATTTTGCACAGATCCCTCTTTTTGCTATATCGGTCCACGATATCGTATAGCCCCCATATAACGATACCCCCCGATATTCGGTATTTTGATTATTTTAGTCACATTTTTCAACGGAATTGTCTGAAAATCCACACAAGGAGTTCCTTGTGGGTAAATTATCCCTTGGAAGAGAATTATCTATATAGGTCCACGATATTGTATAGTCCCAATATAACGGTAACCTCTGATATTCGGTATTTTGATGATTTAAGCCACATTTTTCAACGGAATTGTCTGATGATCCACACAAGGAGATCCTTGTAGGTACTTTATGCCTTGGAAGAGAATTATCTATATAGGTCCACGATATCGTATAGCCCCCATATAACGGTACCCCCCGATATTCAGTATTTTGATGATTTTACCCAAATTTTTTTAACGGAATTGTCTGAAAATCCACACAGGAGTACCTTGTGGGTACTTTATACCTCGGAAGAGAATTATTTATATAGGTCCACGATATCGCATAGCCCGCATATAACGGTACCCCCGATATTCGGTATATTGATGATTTCAGCCACATTTTTCAATGGAATTGACTGAAATTCCACACGAGGATTTCATTGTGAGTACTTTATCCCTTGGAAGAGTATTATCTATATAGGTCTACGATATCGTTTGCCTCCAATATATAACGGTACCCCCGATATTCGGTATTTTGATGATTTTAGTTACATGTTTCAACGGAATTGTCTGAAATTGTACGCAAGAGGTTCTTTGTGAGCAGTTTACCCCCTGACATATATAGGTTAACGATATCGTATATCCCCCATATAACGGTACCCCGATATTCGGTATTTTGATGATTTTAGCCATATTTTCCTATGGTATTGTCTGAAAATCCACACAAGGAGTTCTTTGTGAGCACTTTAACCCGTGAAAGGTAATTGTCTATATAGGTCCACAATATCGTATATCCCCATATATCGGCACATTCCGATATTAGATATTTTAAGGATTTTAACAGAATTTTTAATGGATTTTATTTTTTGAAAATTTTCTAATTCGTTCCAAATGGTGGAGGGTATTCAAACTTACTGCTTTTTTACTTGTTAATGTTAGGCTTGTACCATAGGAAATGTATGATCTTTGTTCCTTAATAAAATAATATCCGAATCTGAAACGTCTTAAATATAAATTGACATTCATCAAATACATTAAATCGGCCGCAAAAATATATATGGGGGCTGTTCATAAAACTATGAACATGAAAGACTGCTGCAATAAATTAGATCGTTAAGTGATTTAGGCTATAAAATGTTTATGTAATTTTAACCCAACATTCTAGAGTACTTGTAAATGTGTGTGCATGAAAGATAAGAGCATAAGGGATGATAACACTTCATGCTGCTGGAGACGCATTGATAATAAAGAATATTCTCCCATAAACATGCGCTCAGCTGGGGAGTAAATATAGATCACAGCAATTGTGTGTTGCATTAGGCCTATGCATAGAATTAGAAATGTCAAGTGTTTGTAGCCTTAAGTAGATGCATAAGATTAAACCCCCCTAAGATTTCTGTTGTGTACTAGCACTTAAGTAATACATTTTGTTCAATAAAATTAGAATTAAACTGACAAACGAACAAACAAGTTCTAGAATTTGATTCTCCCGCTAACATTGGTCCTTCGACAAAAAAAAAAACCAGCGGCCACAAAAATATATTTCAAAAAAAAAAGAGAATTATATTTTTGTAAAAAAAAAAACAAAACAGAAAAAAAAGCCATAGGGGCAAATAAAAAACAGAAAAAAAAAAGCCATAGGGGCAAAGAAAAAACAAAAAAAGCCATAGGGGCAAAGAAAAAATCAAAAAAAGCCATAGGGGCAACAAAAGCAAAAAAATAAAACAGAATAATTTTGAAAAAAGCCACAGGGGCATTAAAAGAAAAGAAGCTAAAACTACAAATTTTACTTGCTTCACAAAACAAGGAAAAATGGCGTCGAGACATAACTTGTATAAGCTCCAAAGCCTACTCCTTAAAGAAGTAATTGGGATTAAGGAAAAACTGCAAGCAGGCATGGTTCGGAAAGCAGCCATGGGTGACACACTACGATCCCTGGAAAGCAAAATGAAGGAAGCCACTACGAACCACGAAATGCTGAGAGTGCATGGCGAAAACACTGATCCCTATTTCAAAGAAAATGTTTGGGATCTCATCAACTTGAACTATGGAAAAGCAAAGGAACTCCTAGCGAGTTTGGAAGAAGAGGTCGAGCGAGAACCGCAAAGGGTAATAAAAGAAGCAGAGCCCGAAGTGCATGGGCTAATGCTCGATCAACAGTTAAAGGCCTTCCAAGAGGAAATGCAACAACAGATGCAACAACAAATGCAACAATTTATGTTGATGTTCGAGAAGAATAAAAGAGAAAATGAGGAAGAAAGACAAACCCATATAGAATCATCACCAATGGGCAATCAGGCGAATATAAAAGTAAGCGCAATCATCTACCAATTCAGGAAAAAAGTAAACAAACTCGCCGATGCCGTTGAATGCGATTTAGCTGGACTATCAAAATATGCTTTGGAGTACATGAAGTCATCGTGGGAGAAGCATATGGATGAAATTAGGAAATTGCATCTCGAGCTCTCAACGGTGCATGGAATGGAAGAGGTAGATCTCGAATTTGAAGAAATTGAAGAAAAGTTTGAGAGCAAAATGCAGGATATGATAAGAAGGATAGATGGTCTTAAAGAGGAGTCACTGGAAGTAGAACTAAAAAGAGTTCAAATACCATCCTTTAGTGGTCATGTGGAAGAGTGGAGTTCATTTCACGATTTATTTAAAAAGATGATTGATGAAAACTCCAAATTATCAAAAGTTCAAAAACTGTACTACCTCAAGACAAATCTAAAAGGAGAGGCATTTCGCTTGGTGCAACATCTTCAAGTGACCGAGGCAAATTATGAAGCAGCATGGGAATTACTGGAAAAAAGATATGGCAACAGGAGAATTTTATTCACTAAATTGGTAGATAGAATACTGGACCATCAAAACATCAACAGCCTGTCAGCAATAAGCATAAGAAATTTGCTGGACAATGTAAATGAAAGTATTCAGGCGTTGAAAGCAATGGATATTCCCCTAGAGCAAGCGGATCCCATTTTAGCCCGAATAATTATACGGAAACTGGATAAGGATGGGCTTATTCTTTATGAGCAGAATGTAAAGAAATCCAAGGACATCCAAAAACTTGAGGATGTGATGGACTTCCTGGAGCAGCAGTTTCAAGCCTTGGAAGCTTCAGTAGGCAGAAAACACAATAACATAGGACTGTACAAACTCCAAGAAAAATCAGCAGTGGTAGCGGAATTAAAACAATGTAAGTTCTGTAAAATGAGCGGACATGATATCGCATGGTGCAGAAAATTTTCGGCGTTATCTTCGAATGAAAGATACAATTGGGCAAGATCAGCACAGGTCTGCCTCAGATGCTTAAGCCACAACAAGGATAAAAAATGTTACAATGAAATTAAATGCCAGAAGTGTGGAATGAATCACATCACAGTGATGCATTTAGAGCGAAGAGGACATACTAAAGCAATGACCACCAATACAACAACAAATGTTCTGCTAGCAACAGCCCAAGTTCGTATAAAATCACTGCATGGAGAATTTGTAACAGTCAAAGCGCTGATAGACCAAGGATCACAAATTACATCCATATCAGAGGACGCGGCTCAACTGTTGCAGCTACCAAGGAAGAAGACAGAAGTGAGGTTACAAGGTCTAGGAGAGACCCTAGTTGGCGTGGCGAAATCTAAAGTTGCACTGGAACTACGACCCAGATTTTTGAGCAACATAATGATTAAGGCAGAAGCACTAGTCCTTCCAGCACTTGCATCAGCACATCCCGACAGAAGGTTTCAATATGACGTGGATAAATGGAGAAATGTAAATTTGGCAGATCCAAATTTCAACAGCCCGGAAAGAATCGATTTAGTCATTGGAGCCGATCTTTACTCACAAATATTGGAAGAAGGAGTTCGCCACGATGAGCAAATTGTGGGACAAAATACGAAGTTGGGTTGGATTTTATCTGGAACAGTAGTAGTAAATCCTGGATTGAACATAAAGAAATCGGCAGCAACAACAACAATTGAGAGGTTCTGGGAAATAGAGGAAATAGAAGATGAAAAAACGACCGAAGAAGACGAATACTGCCTTAAGTTATATGAAGACACAACACGCCGAGACAATTCAGGAAGATTTGTCGTGCGTTTGCCGTTAATTGAAGAAAAAGATTTGGGAGATTCATATAAAAGAGCCATGGCGAGGTTTATAAACTTGGAAAAAAGATTAGAAAATAATGCGGAATTAAAGTCAGAGTACGAGAAAACAATGAACGAGCTCATATCCATGGGCCAAATGGTAAAGGTGGATCCAAATAAGAAGGCTTTGTATTATATGCCGCACCAAGCAGTGGTACGTGAAACAAGTCTAACCACAAAAGTTAGAGTGGTATTTGATGCTTCATCGACAACTTCAAATGGGAAGTCGCTGAATGACATACTTCACGTGGGACCAAGGCTTCAAAAAGATATATTTGACATTGTAACAAAGTGGAGATCGTGGAAGTTTGTCATCTCAGCTGATGTGGAGAAAATGTTTCGTCAGATTAAAGTTGAAAAAGAAGACCAGGAATACCAACATGTGTTGTGGAGGAGTAATCCGTCGGAGCCTATCCAACAATATAAACTTACTACGGTAACATATGGCACTGCATCAGCACCATTTCTGGCTGTAAGATCGCTCATAGAAATTGGAAATAGGTGCCAGAATCAAGAAATCGCTCAGAGGATCAAAGAAGATTTCTACATGGACGACCTTTTAACAGGAGCGAATACAAAACAAGAATGCAGGGAGGTGCAGAAGAAGATAACGCTGCAACTGGAGGATTATGGGTTTCATTTAAGAAAATGGATATCAAACTCTCCTGAAGTATTGAGTGCGGTGAAATTGAATGAAGAAAATGAAGTGCTGAGAATAGAAGAAGATGAATGCTTGAAAACATTGGGATTACAATGGAATCCACAGATCGATTGCTTTACATTTAGTATGCAAATTAAAAAAGAAGACAAGTTGACAAAACGAATAGCATTGTCAAGACTGGCACAAATATTCGATCCATTAGGTTGGCTGACGCCAGTCACGGTAACAGCAAAACTATTTATACAGCAGTTATGGATACAACAAATAGAATGGGATGTGCCATTGGAGGAGAAATTGAGTGGAGATTGGCGGCAGTTTACATACAGTCTGCCTGCTTTAGAAAATTTAAGGATTCCAAGATGGTTTGGAATATTGGAAGACAAAACTGCACAGTTACATGGGTTTGCAGATGCTTCCGAGAAGGCTTATGCAGCAGTCGTATACCTTAAGGTAAATTCGCAGGTGACCATAGTGGCTGCAAAAAGTAAGGTAAATCCAGTAAAAAATAGGAAGACGCTTCCAAAGCTGGAACTTTGTGCAACACATCTATTGGCTAAACTACTACAGAAGATCAAAGGAGTATTGAAGTCAGCAACACCAACTTTTGCTTGGAGTGATTCCATGATTTCCTTGGCATGGATTCACAACTCCAAAAACAAGGATAAGTTCATAAAAACAAGGGTGATGGATATTTTGGAGAGAATACCCGAAGCGAAATGGGGCTACGTCAAGTCAAAGGAGAATCCAGCAGATATGGGTTCAAGGGGTGTCCCACCGGAGACTTTGACAAACAATACATTGTGGTGGGAAGGCCCCGAATGGCTGAAAAAAGATGAACAAGATTGGCCAAAAAGCAACATAAATCAAACAGTAGCAACAACAGTAAAGTTTTCGACTGAAAACCACTTATATGAAAGTATGATGAAGTATTCGTCATTTAAGAAACAGATACGTGTAATGGCTTATCTACTGCGTTTTATAAAAGGGCTAAAAAAGAAGCGAGCAGTAAATGAGCATTTGACGGCAAAAGAGTTGGAAGAAGCAGAGATGGAGATAATAAAACTACATCAAGAAAGAGAATGGCCAGTGGAACTAAGGAAATTGAAGACATTGGGAACGGTGGATCATCAAAGTAAAATAGCTTCACTACATCCACAGTTGGATCGAAATGGCATAATGCGGGTTGGTGGAAGACTTGCTTTGTCAGAGCTGAACTATAACCAAAAGCATCCAATAATTATTCAAAAGTCAAGATTAGCGGGAAATATCATTCGAAATTGTCATATTCAAACGATGCATGGAGGAAATCGACTTATGGAAAATATACTAAGACGAAAATATTGGATTATTGGAGCTAAAAATAGGATAAAACTTTGCATTAGGTGTTGTCCAAGATGTACGCGCTTTAGAGGTGAAGTGCGAAATCAATTGATGGGAAATTTACCAGCTTACCGTGTCAGTATAAATCAACCCTTTCAACACTGTGGCATTGATTATGCGGGTCCGCTACAAATACGGTGCTCCAAAACAAGAGGAGTGAAGGCTATGAAGGGTTACGTAGCGGTGTTCGTATGCATGGTAACTAAGGCGGTTCATTTGGAAGCTGTCAGCGAACTTACAACGGAAGCATTTCTGGCGGCGCTAAGGCGATTTTTCGCGAGAAGAGGAAAATCAACCGACTTATATTCAGACAACGGAACGAACTTCGTAGGGGCAGCAAGGCAGCTTGACAGAGACTTTTTGGATGCCGTTAAAAACAACACGAAGTTAGCTCCCATTTTGGAAAATGAAAAAATAAGTTGGCATTTCATTCCGCCGGCAGCTCCTCACGTTGGAGGAATTTGGGAAGCAGCAGTGAAGTCCATGAAATATCACCTAAAAAGAATAATTGGTGATACGAAATTGACTTACGAGGAGTTGAGTACGGTGCTATCTCAGATTGAAGCAGTATTAAATTCGAGGCCGCTACATGAACTTGGAAGCGGTACAGAATATATTGACACTTTAACACCTGGACATTTCTTAATTGGCCGTCCGATGTTAGAATCACCGGCGACTATCGATGAAGGTAACTTAGGATGTCTTAATAGATGGAAACTGCTACAACGAATTAAAAGTCATTTTTGGAGCAGATGGAAAGAGGAGTATCTAACCACATTACAAAACCGAATGAAATGGAAGAAACAAAATAATAATGTGGAAATAGGCAATGTGGTGATATTGAAAAACGAAGAAACGCACGCGGCGCGATGGCCACTGGCCAAGGTGGTAGAAGTCCATCCAGGGAAGGACGGAGTTGTAAGGATTGTGACAGTTAAAACACAAGACGGCGTGATAAAGAGGCCAATTAACAAATTATGTCCATTGGAGCATATGGACGAGGAATCTGAAGAATTGCCCAGACAGGAAAAACAGGCGGAAATTACACATACTAATATGACAAGATGTGAGCGAAAAATAAGGAAACAACCAATAACGTGGGCAATGATGCTGAACTTATTTTTACTAATATCTACCAAGGCATCATCTGTACATGAACTGAATAGTTCGGCTGCGGTATATTTGGATCCCATGTCTCAAATTCACATGGTTTCCTCATCATGGAATATGGTTGTGTACTTTGAGCTGAAACCATATTTAGAAACATTAGACCTGGCTTCCGAATTGCTGAAAACATCAAAAAGCTTATGCCCACGACTTCAAACTTTTGAGGAGCAGTGTTGGTCCACGATTAACAATATGGAACTCAAGATTAATAAGATAAAGACCAACAATCGATTATTCCTCAGAGAAGACAATCGTCAAAAAAGAGGAGCTCCGTTGAAATTTGTAGGTTCGTTTCAACACTGGGCATTTGGGATAATGGACGATGACGATCGAGTAGCTATGGAGAGCAATATGAAAAATCTATTAGCCAACCAAAAGGATTTGAAGAAGTTAGCAAAACAACAGACATCTGTAGTCGACGCTACAGTAAATCTTTTAAGGAAAACCACAGAGGAAGTGAATTCGCACTTTTCGGATATCAAAGGCAAAATTGAGAACATAAGTGCTACAATGAATGAGAATTACTTCGTGTATAGAGAATCCATACGATTCTTTATAATAGCAAAACAAATTCATGAGCTTTTGGAAGAATGTGACGAAGTCCAAAAAGAAGTTGTTGATGCATTAATTGATGTAAACAGCGGTAAGTTTCATCCCGTCCTGATAACACCCAAACAATTACAAGCAGAGATAGTAAAAATACGAGATGCTCTGCCTGAAAAATATGTACTGCCAGGAAAGCGTACAGGAATGGAATTAAAAGAGATCTTACATTTGATGACGTGCCACGGATCGTTTGTGGGGTCCCAACTGGTAATTAATATAAAAATACCGCTGTTCAATCGGCAGTCATCCCAGTTTTACAAAGTAATTCCGATACCATTTGAAGAAGGAAATACGATATTGATAGCCCGGGTGAATTCCCCGTACATTGTATATAATTTTGAGCTGGATTCTTTTCATTTCTTAACACAGCCTATGCTGAATGAGTGCAAAGAGACGTTGGGTAAGGAGATAATGTGCGAAGAGAATTTTCCATGGAGAGATGCAACTACAAATAATTGTGAATTATCTCCTCTGAGACCGCACATAAAACTAAACTGCGCCTATGACGAAGTGGAACGAATGCCTTATTGGATGCCATTGAAACGAAATGGCAATTGGCTTTTTAAAACCTTTTCAAGTACAACAGCTCATTTGCAATGCTCTCACAAACAACAGACGATTATGGAACTTCCAAAGCAAGGAATTCTCACGCTGGATGCAGACTGTACAGCGAGGATCGGTAAAGTAACGTTGGTAGCTGTGCATAGAGTTCATAACGAGATAAACACAGAATTCCATTCGTTTCTTTTGAAGGATGTAAGTCCGGACGAAAAAGAATCAATCAAACCCCTTGGAAATATACTTATCAATCATCATCAAGAAATTGACGAGCTAAAGAAATTCGTGGACAAGTTAAAGAAAGAAAATGTGGAATTGCGAGGCTTGAAGTTCCATCACATCTCATCACACGTAGCTTTTATTTTAGTAATTATAGTAACAATAATTCTAATTATTTTATTTATAAGAAGACAGAAAAAATTAAAACGCATAACCGAAATTCAATTTCCCCGAGGCCAGGATGTCTAAATAAATTATTTGCCGCCCGGGAAAATGTTCATAAAACTATGAACATGAAAGACTGCTGCAATAAATTAGATCGTTAAGTGATTTAGGCTATAAAATGTTTATGTAATTTTAACCCAACATTCTAGAGTACTTGTAAATGTGTGTGCATGAAAGATAAGAGCATAAGGGATGATAACACTTCATGCTGCTGGAGACGCATTGATAATAAAGAATATTCTCCCATAAACATGCGCTCAGCTGGGGAGTAAATATAGATCACAGCAATTGTGTGTTGCATTAGGCCTATGCATAGAATTAGAAATGTCAAGTGTTTGTAGCCTTAAGTAGATGCATAAGATTAAACCCCCCTAAGATTTCTGTTGTGTACTAGCACTTAAGTAATACATTTTGTTCAATAAAATTAGAATTAAACTGACAAACGAACAAACAAGTTCTAGAATTTGATTCTCCCGCTAACAGGGGCTATATCCAAATCTGAACCGATTAAAAAATAACTTTATTTTTGCACCAAATTCCGCCATTCATTCCGAATTTTATTGGAATCGGACATATATATCGGGTTTGTTACATCAAAAAATTTAAATCGGTCGAAAATATATATGAAATCTGAACCGATTTCTTATAATTTGGCAAATTAATTTTTGTACCAAATTCCGTCACTCGTTTCAAATTTCATTAGAATCGAATGTACATATCGTGTTTGGTGCACTAAATAAAACAAATCGATCGAAAATATATATGGGAGCTTTATCGAAAGCAGTACCGATTTCAATATAATTTTACAAAAATAATTTTTATACCCTCCACCATACTATGGAGGGTATTTTAACTTTGTCATTCCGTTTGTAACTCCTCGAAATACTCATGTCAGACCCAACAAAGTATATATATTCTTGATCAGCGTAAAATTCTAAGTCGATTAAGCGATGTCCGTCTGTCTGTCTGTCTGTCTGTCCGTCTGTCTGTTGTAATCACGCTATCTTTCGAATGAATTGAGATAGATGGTTAAAATTTTGCACACATGTTTATTTTTTCAGAAGGCAGGTTAAGTTCGTAAATGGGCCATGTAGGTCCACGTTTTCATATAACGGTACCTCCCTATATTCGGTATTTTGATGATTTTAGCGACATTATTCACCGGAATTGTTTCAAATTTGGTATTTGAAGTTCCAAATAGATACTACACCCTAAGATAGAAAATTGTCTGTGCAAGTCCATGTCTTCGTATAGCCCCCATATAACGGTACCTCCCTATATTCGGTATTTTGATGATTTTAGCGACCTTTTTCCCGGAAGTAATTTAAAATTTATTATTTCAAGTTCAAAATGGATACTACACCCTAAGACAGAAAACGATTTTAACGACATTATTCACGGGAATTGTTTCAATTTTGGTACTTGAAGTTCAATATGGATACTACACCCGACGACAGAAAATTGTCTGTACCTCCCTATATTCAGTATTTTGATGGTTTTAGCGACATTATTCACCGGAATTGTTTCAAAATTTGTATTTGAAGTTCGTTATGGGAACTACAGTCTGTGACAGAAAACTATCTGTGCGGGTCCAGGTCTTCGTATAGGCCCCATATATCAGTACCTACCCATATTCGGTATTTTGTCGATTTTAGGTACAATACCCACCGAAATTGTTTGAGATGTGGTATTTGAAGTTCGTAATAGATGCTACAGCCTGTGACAGAAAATTGTCTATACTGGTCCAGGTCTTCGCACAGCTCCAATTTAACGGCCCCTCCTTATATACGATATTTTGATGATTTTAGCTACATTATTCACCGTTTATTTCAAGTTTCGAATTTGAATATGGTAATGGCTTATGACAAACAATGCCTATGTATGTCCACGTCGTATAGACCCCAATATAACGGCTATATTCGGTATTTTTAAAATTTTAAAAGAATTTTTTAAAGATTTTATTTTTTGAAAATTTCCAAATTCTTTGAAAATGTAATACCCTCCACCATTTTCAAAGAATTTGGAAATTTTCCGAACTTACTGCTTTTTAACTTGTTGTACCAAATTCCGTCACTTATTCCAAATTTCAATATAATCAGACAAACATACAATGTTTTGTGCATTAAATATGTGAGATAGGCCGAAAATATATATAGGAGCTATATACAAATCTGAACCGATTTCAATATCATTTGGCAAATTTATTTTTGTACCGATTTCCATATGCATTCAAAGTTCGGAGACAAAAACTAAATTTTCCGGTGTTACATCCGATTCATATGCTATATCTCCAGTTCTCAGTGGAATTTTAAAAGTTTATATAGCCTACGTTACTTTCAGGCAATGCTGTAGTATGTATGGAAATTGTCAGTATAAACGGTTTAGCAGTTTTTGAGTCTATAAATTATTTGATGTTTATTTAGAGTTAACAAGTAAAAAAGAAGCGAAGTACGGCCGGGTCGAACTTTTAATAGCCTCCAACATTTTAAAGGAGCTTGAAAATGTCCAAAAAGTTCCGTCGAAAAACACCGCTCAAAGGAAAACCGTTACATGAAGACTATACGAGGACGTGGTCCTGCATATACATTTTTTTTGTCATTGACTGTAGTGCGCATCACGTACTTTAAATACAACATTTCAAATAAAGTATCGCTAAAATATCGGGGGTGGTACAGTTGTATGGGGGCTATACAATATGGTGGTCTTATATAGATAATCCTCCAGGCAGCAAAGTACTAAGAAGGAACTCCTTGTGTGGATTTTCAGACAATTCCATTGAAAAATGTGGATAAAATCATCAATTACCGAAAATAATCACAAATCTGGTATAGAATACGCGGACGATATGCGTAAATAGTAAAATAGATATTAAGCATGAATGTATTATATATGACGATGTGAAAGGTCTGACAGGTACCTGCAACAAATTTCAAAATTACAATATCCACGAAATCAGCATGTTAGCCAATCCATCTGTCCATGCCCTTCGCTATGGAAGTACGGTTGTGTGTTCGCCTCTACAAATTCCTTGGCACTCGCTTCAGTTTATCGCTGTGACAAGAGCAGCGGAGAAATGTTTATGAAAGAAACGATCCATGTCATCAAACCTACGGATGAATCGAATGAAACAAGTTGCAGCAGATTTTGTTTGTTGCAGTTTTTGTAATTGGTTCAGCAGCATTGAACTCAGAAGCCGAAGTCGGCGGTGCTGTGCCATGCAATTCGCAAAAAACAAGTGGCAACCATTTTTCTTTCCTTTTTAAATTATTGCTTCTGCGAAATTAAGTGCAATCTTGCAATAAATGGATGTACGGCATTAGCAAATAACATGACTGAATAAAAAACCGACCGATCGACCAACCGACCGACAGAGGAACGGGCGTACAAAGGCATCCAGCCAACAAACACACTGAAGAACAAAAACAGTTCTCGTTAGAGTACCTGACCACTTATATGGCCGGGACAGCAGGACTTGGAACAAGAATGGTGCTACGTGGCCGTTCTGGTGGTAGGTAGCAAAACTCCATTATCTGACACTAGCCTACCACAACTCATTTTCTACTGGTATTTAGAATTTGTTCGATTGGTCTGGGCCAAGGTAAAACGACTCATTCGAGAACAAAAAGATGCTGGCTCAACAACAGCAACAAGTGGATGTGACCGACAGAGCTACTGCTGGCGGAGCTCCTGTTGCAGAGGTGATGAGCTTTAATTCAAATGCAAGTCATGTCATGGCCGTAAACCGGATCACAAATGAATGGAGAGTGCAAGAGAACAAAATAAAACATTGCTCTGCTTCCATGGCATCAAGAGGGTATCCAAGGGCGGATGGGTAAAGTAGGCAAAGGGCCTTACTATTCATTCAATTTAAAAAGTGATGGATTACTATTGGAAAATATTGAAAATTTCTTTGATTGGAATAAAACCCATCAGAATGCCATTATTACGAACAAATCCATTGCAAATCTGACAAAATAAAAATTTCGAATACCTGGGGGTACAGTTTTAATTTTTCTAAAATTGAAATTGTATAGATATTATTGAGATATTATTGAGATTTCACTAGAATGGACATCCAAGCAAAAGTTTTCGTTACCGACAGGTCAAAAGAAAATCAGATTTTTTTTTGAATAGCAATAAAATATGAACATTCAATAGTGACAATTAAATGTAGAATTAATTCCTAAATTAATTCCTTTAAAAGACATAGACTGAAGGGTACAAAAAGGCCCTTTTAGTACCGCTAATGTACCCTACGTTTCCTCCTCTCTTATCCTTTCCCATCGGTGTTATTTTTATTGTTTTTTGTTTTTAATGGGAAGTCGATAAATGTTATGATTTAATGTTCACTAAATAATGCATCGAATGTCCGGAGATGAGAAGGTCAAAAGTTAACTATTCTAGAGAGAACTTATTTCGCAATAATTAAATGAACCAAAATTTTGCAGATAATGCGGAATGGTGTGAGGGTTCTTAGGCAGATCGAAAACTGTCAGTCAAATTGTTAACATATTCTCAAATTCTTCCCGCTCTTAGCACCAACAAAATGCTCTGAGTAATGATTAATAAAGGTCATTGGAGTGTGTTGTGGTGCAGCGACCTGAAGTTACTCACCCCCTGGGCCAGAAACAAGATTTATGAAATGTTTCTTAATATTCCCCGCATACATGCATACCTCATTTCAAGCAGTCGGGTGGATCACATTCTATTGCAGTGTCTTTTCTTCCAAATGATAGGCGACCTGACGGGTCTCGAGCTGAGTACGTCTGTATGGCCAGCAATTTTGTCCAACGATTCCATGGTACTTGTCGATTTTAAAGTTCGCGCGAGTGTGTGTATGAGTGTACATTGTGCCTCGTGTAATCCAGAGCACTCCAAATCCATTCCATGCAAATTGGGTTGGGCAACTGGCATCTACGACTCACGTGATGATCGCACACACCACAGAAGCACTTGTCCTCATGGCTCATGGTGGATGCAGGAACGGCCGAGAGGATTGGATGTTTTATTTTAAGAATTTAATGAAAATGCTTTCAAACGAAGATGGATGGACTAAGGGATCATGCTCATGCACGACAGACATAGGAGCGGGGTGTCTTGTGCGGGGAACTTCTCAATGATGGCAAAGTGCATCATCCAGAAGCCAAAGAGGAAGAAATCAAAGTCTGAACTTGAAATTAAAATCTTTAAAATATTTCCAACTTGTTTCAACACATGTACACTCACACATACACAACCGACGTATGAGGACGGCATGTAGGAACCAGTACGTACAAGTATCCTGCTCTCCTCTGAAATGAAATAAACAGAATTGAATTTGTGGTCAACTTCTTACTGGCGTTGGCTCGCTGGCAGAGTTGATTGGCCTGTACGGCCCAGGCCGGTCAGTCATTTTTTCTGGAACGCGTTTTTGCACTCATTGTAAATTACATTTTCCAAATGTTTCTTCCTTGTATGGGTAACATGTACTTGTTGATGCCACCAAACGGTCACCAACAAGCCCAACAATGTACAAACATCAGAGCGAGTCTAGCCATGAGTACTTGTAACTAGTTGTAGTCGCCGTCGCCGTCGCCGTCGTCGTTGTCGCTGTTATTATGCAGAGCAAAACAGTTCATCTGTGGTCCATACACCCGGGACAATTGTTAATGGCTTTGAATGACTCCATGCACAAATAGTTCAACGCCTAGTAGAGTTCGTTGAGCAGAAACTAAACTAAACTAAAGCAACTGCAACGACATACAATAACAACTCTAAACTGGATGAAAGCTGGCGAAACTGGCAACAAGATTTTCACGATAGACAAGACCAACTATTATGCGTAGGCTTTGTAAAATATACGATACCAATGGGTTTGCCTTGATTTGTCCTGGACCTCCTGTACGAGGCAATGATGTGTATGGGGAATTCTTTGACATGAGCACACACACACACACGCACAATAATGCTTGCATTAGAATATAACCAGCGAACCAAACTGTCCGAGTTCGGTCCGATTTAGAGTCAAAAGAATTTTTCTATTTTAAATGCGAGCCTTCTGCCCGAATGTTATTTGTAGTTTGAAGTATTTGACGACATTCGACCCCAAGCCGGATTTAACTCGCGAGGATATGAATGGGATATTTGGGAGTGAAAGAGGATATAACTACAAAACAAAATTTTCTAGGATGTAATATTGAAATCTGGTACATAAACAAAATTCATAAAAATTAAATATTTGTGACACCGTCAACCGTAAACGGTGTCACGAAAGAACAATTTTTTTTAGAGTTGATGGGGTTAAGAAAATACTAATCATTGTGTAAAAGAGTGGCACCCAACGTTTTTCACTTGAAATAAGTTGATATAGGTACTCTTTAAGCCGAAAAAAGAAAAACTTGTATCAGAGTTGATGGAGTTAAGAGAACGCTAAACATAATGAGTTCCCTCAAAATATGGCGACCAGCGTTACACTAAAACAATGCTTTCTGGATATCTTTTAATAAACTTAGCCATATGGCTAATGTGGGTTTGTATCATACGGCCAAAACGTGCCTCATAAAAATAAGGATTTTAAACCCTAGGTCTCCGTTTCAGGACATTTGGAGTCGATCTAGCGATGTCTGTCTGTCTAGCTGGCTGAATAACTCTCGAAGGGAGTATCTGATTTGGCCAAAATTTAACACATCGTATTTTTATTATCAAACCTAGATCGAGTTCGGAGATGGGCAATATCGGTCCACTCCTTCTGGTACCTCCCCCACAAAATGTTGACATTTTTAAAAAAAAATGCGATGTAAGAGTCGGATTACACAGACCACAATATTTTTATTAACCCAAGGTCTGGTGTGAAGATGGAATATATCGGTCCACTCCTACTGATAACTACCTGGTACAAAGGGTCAACATTTACATTATCCATGAAGCCCATCGCGAAATTAACATCCAATTCAATTAAGACTTGGCACATCTCAATATTTCTATCAGCTCAAGATCTGTTATAAAGATAGCAGAGATCGAACAATTCCTTCTGGTAGCACCCCCACAGAGGGCCAAAGTTGTGAATAAGCAAAACGATTATAACATCCGAAATATACATCTGATTCTCTTCATATTTTACACATCCCATTATTTCTACAAACACAACACCTGTTGTGAAGGTGGTATATATCGGTCCATTTCTTCTGGTATCTTTGCCACAAAATTTTCAATATCCATAAAGCTTCAGACTTGGCACATCTCAATATTTCTATTAGCACAAGATCTGTTATAAAGTTGGTAGAAATCGAACCATTTCTTCTGGTACCTCACCCACATAGTATTCAAGATTTTGAAAACCCAAACGCTCAAAGAAAGCGAAATAACCCCTTCCGGTACCTCACCCACAAAGGGTTACAACATGCGAAACAAGTCAGTGATTCTTTACAACTTGCTATATCTTAATGTTTCTCGCAGTCAAAAATCTGAGATGAATATGGAATTTATGCTTTCGCATAAGATTGTTCGACTTTATTGTGATTTTGCAAATACTAACATTTTTATCTCTATGGTGTAAACATGGAATACTTCGGTCGACTATATCTGGTACCTCACGCACATTTTCTAAAATTGATCACATATATCATGTAAAGTGAAGAAAGTAACCAATGTAGTCCAAACTTGGCACGTCGCAATATTTATATAATACTAGCTGGCCCGGTCCGCGTTGCCGGCCCGTAGTTTTAGTCTTTAATGCAAATTTTGCACAAATCTAGCTCATAAAGGTGAACAAATTTTAATATAAATATTGATTCGACTAAATAGAAATAAATAACTATGGAAGGAGGGCAAAATAATTTCTGAATAGTCAAAGTTAATTACGCTTTTACACCCATTACCATAGCACCTCAAATTGCGCATTAGAGTCCCCAAAAAGTCAATGTTCTTGTTCATAGTAAAATTCAATGACGATTAAACAATACCCGCGTTGTTGTCCGCCAATCGGTAAACATCACTATAGATCGGCGGGCCTGGGGACTATATGGGGACTGTACCAAAATATTTACGTATGTTGACATTTAGTAATTAAGTAACCTAAATACAGCAAATAATGGCCAAATCAGTTGAAAAACGTGGCCAAGACCACGGTCACAGCTTAAATTTCAAACTTTATGCGAAGAGGTTCTCTACCTCCTTAGAAACAAAGATGCCAAATAATGGACAAAATATTAAAAAAGTGACCAAGACACCAAAAATAGCTTGAATCATACGATGGTTATACAAATATGAAATCGGGTTGTACCCTTATCCGTCAGTTATGATCGATATCATGACCTGCAAATACGATTTAAGGTATCTTGAATGTTTGGGAAGAATTTCTGGAAGGATAGAAATCCTTTTCTTACTAAAAGTCCCATTCGCTCTACTATTTTCCACCCGTTATATTCGGTATTTTTCTGATTGTACATTGGACGGATTATTGTGACAGGAAAGAAGTAGTTCTACGCTTTGAAATGAGCCCCATTAGGCTTTTTCGGTAATTTTGTTTGTTCAAATGTGTTCGCATCTTCCAGCTGAACCACGATGTCGGCCCTGGAGTTGAAAGGTAGATGTCAGTTAACATCGTATTTCCCACTTATTTCATTTTTTGGTGAAAATGTGTATATAGTGAACAATTATTCTTTATTCTGTTCACAAAAAATTTACTGAATTCAATTAGATAATACAAATTGAAAAAAATTGACAAAAGAAGAATAACAAATTGAAAAAATCTTCAACTTGTTCGCTGATTTTTTACAGCAAATGTTTAAAGATCCTTATATAGTTTGTCAATAGAATGTACTTCTATTTTAAAATTCGATTCCATTAAATTATTTCGACATCATCTATTCCGTTTCGCCACCACATAATTCGGTACTACACTTCCATGTAACTCGCCATCAATTTCATTTCTCAAGAAATCAAGTCAATTAAATAAATTGGTATTAATATTTGAATTCAAAAATAAAGTATAAAAAACACTACAAATGTACATTAGAAAAAAGTAAGTCAAAATGGAAAAAAAAAAATCATGCAAAATAAAACATTACATTTCAAAAGTCAAAATGAAAATGTTAATATATCACATTTTTAGGGGATTTTTTGGATATTATCCTTTTCGGAGAGGAGACAATTCCGAATTTGTATAGATCGTTAAAATCAGTACAGGGGTTCTTAAGTTAAAAGCGTAGTAACTAACACAACTTTCTTTTATATATATAGATGTAATTTTTTCCCCGATTTGAGAATTTTTGCAATGAGATCTCTTTTTTCAAGATTTTTAGAAATTTTGACTTAAATTTGGTGTGACCGCGTTAAATTATTTCGATAACATCTATTTCGTTTCGCCACCACATAATTTGGTACTACACTTCAATGTAACCCGGCTTCTATTTCAGTTCTCAAGAAATCGAGTCAAAATAAATTGGTATTAATATTCGAATCAAAAAAAAAAAAAAATGTTATAAAAAACACTACAAATGTACATTCGAAAAAAGTAAATCAAAATAGAAAAAAAAAACATACAAAATAAAACATTACGATTGTACATTTCAGAAGTCAAAATGAAAATGTTAATATATCACATTTTTACGCGATTTTTTTGAATATTATCCTTTTCGGAAAAGAGACAATTCAGAATTTGTATGAATCGTTAAAATTAGATCAGCGGTTCTTGAGTTATAAGCGTAGTAACTAACACAACTTACATTTATATATATAGATTTATTTAGGTCCGATACGAAATGGACAATATTTGCCTATTCCTTCGGAACCTACTGCATAGAGGGTGAATAATTTGAAAAATCATAACACAAGTCAAAATATATTTAAATAATCGAACATTGACTGAGGGTATATACAGGGTGAGATGAAAAAATTACAACCAACTTCAGACTGCTGTCATTTTCAAGCCACTCGCCCGAAGTTTATACCCGTACAAAAGTATTTTGGAGAGAATTTTCCAGAAAAAAGTTATTCGTGATGGAATTCAAGGGTGATAGTGTGATTAGTTTAAAATTTAAAAATGATGGCGTTTGACTATGTTGCAGTTTTTTTTATCTCACTCTGTAACTAACTTGTTTTAAATTTAATTGATGAATAAATGAATGCTTTGGTTTTTCTAAAGTGGTGGAACCACTGCCGACATTAGGACCGTTTTTAACCTATAGTCTGCAGGTCAGACATAATTTAAATTTTGAAGATTTCTGTTATTAAATGTGTTCTTTTGTTTGCTAATAAATAAATTTTCCAGAAGGCGGCATCAGAAGAAAATGCAGTGCTATAAAAAGTTTACAATAAAATTCTTATCAAAAGAGAACTCTTGGCAGTTCTTTAATGTTTTAAAAAGATCCCGCTATAAACATTGTCATTATTTACATAGTTTCGAGTCTTTTAAGTTTGACTTCTCTACTATTTATACCCTACACCACATAGTGGTAAGGGTATTATGTCTTTGTACATTTGTTTGTAACACGAAGAAGGAATCGAGATAGACAAGTAGTTACTTTGAAGAATTCTCATTCATATTCTGGGTCGATTTATGCATGTCCGTCAAAGTATTTTCCGATTGGGATTAACTTTTCTAAAGAACATTTGTTTGGTCCAATATGCAATCTACAACAATGATATGCGGTGCCACATATATCTTATAGAGCTCAGAAATATCTTGCCAAATTTTATCGGGATCTGTTTAGATTAGTATATAGCTTACATATATATCTTCGTCCGATTTCAATTTGATTGGGCGCCAAATATGTTACATTTGTCCATGGTGATAATGGATGTTGGTATCATCAAAATACCGAATAAAGGAGGTACCGTTATATGTAGGATATACAAAGACGTGGACCTGCATAGAAAAATGTCTGTCATTGGTTGTAATACGCATTACGAATTTCAAATTTTTATTCCGGTCGTTAATTCCGGTCAAAAATGTGGCTAATATCATTAAAATAACGAATATATGGAGATACCGTTATATGGGATATACGGGGATATACGGGGATATACGATATCGTGGCTACAATCATCAAAATACCGAATATCGGGTGGTACCGTTATATTGTGGCTATACGATATAGTGGACCAATAAAGCCCATCTTCGAACTTGACCTGACTGATCTGTGAAAAATTGTAGTTTCCTATATTTATTCGTTTTGACTCTAGTCCCAACCTACATATGGTTTGTTCCAGAACATGTAAGAATCTACTAGTATTGCGATTTTTTTTCGATATCATAATGGGAAAATTGATTATTGTAGTAAAAAATTAAATTCCTGCAGTTCTGGAACAGTCCAACATATTTCACCACGGTTTGGATCCATGTTGCCCGTTCAGTAACCCAAATCTACGTTTTTCAGCCGTTTTATTCCTCAAATAATTATCAATCCAAAATGTAAAATTGACCGTAAATGTTATTGCATTGCCTGACACAATTTTTCGATATTAGATCGCAACAGACAAATTTCTTCTCTTGTGAATTAATCAAAAGTTATTTTCGCTGTGATCCTAATTAATGTTGAAATTATTCGAATACATACACATATTTTTAAAGTTTTAAACTTTTATTTATCACAATTACAAATCAATAAATATATCTAGTTTCTGGATATGCTGGATAAGGAGCAACAGCACCGTAGTAAATAGGCCTTACTGGTGGTGCATAGTAAGCACCCAGTGGTGGTGAGAGGTATTTGCCATAGCGTGGTCCATAATGTGCCTTTTTATAGAATTTCGGATGTTTGAAGATTCTTGCCTGTGATCCCACTTCCTCATCCTCCTCTAGACTGTTTTGATTTTCCACTTTGGAATTCTTATCACTCTGTATCGTATTTGGTCGGCCGTATACATCGACGAAGCAGATGGCAAACATCAGTGCAATCATAAGATATGCCATTGGTCGCATTTTGGTGTAGCTTGTTGATAAAAAAGCAAGAATAGAATACAAAGAGAATATGTCGAACCGACGATTTCTAGTACAATGACATAATTTCCAAACAAATGTCACTCTATAAATAGGGAAAATGACATCACTTTGTTCTACCTGTGTTTCAAGTAGACTAGTACAAAGCGGTCATTTTGCCTGTAGGATAATGCGTTTTAAATCCATTCCAGGAAACCCAAATTAAAAAAAAAAAAAAAAAACACATCGTGTGGATAATAACACAGTAAATATTTTCACATCTGTCTAATCTTTTGGAAAAATATGCACACACCATTTTTAAAATGTGTACATTTCTCTGTTGTTTTCATATTCTTAATGTAATTATACCTTCAGTTTTATGACTAAAGAGGACGAGTTCTAGTATTCAAATCTAGTTGACGCGGACAGCGTTGATGGTACATAGTATTACTGTTTAATGCATATTTTTAAGATTATAATATTCTAGAAAATGACCTTATTGGAGCTGCAAACAAATAACTTTTCTTTTAAAAAAAAATATTTTTTT
The DNA here is from genome assembly GCF_030504385.1 of Musca domestica. Classification (NCBI taxonomy): domain Eukaryota; kingdom Metazoa; phylum Arthropoda; class Insecta; order Diptera; family Muscidae; genus Musca; species Musca domestica. The sequence goes on along the minus strand of NW_026712133.1, from coordinate 9,111,036 downwards.
GGTAAAAATGTTGGCTTACAGCAGAAGTCAATCTAACAAATTGCTGGTTTTCTTGGTTTGAAGTCACTGATGTTTTCCTCGTTTTTGGGTTATTGCTGTAATCTTTTCAACCTGTGCTGAATGATGGAAATTTTGCTTACATTGATCCTTATTTATGTATATCTCTAATCTTATCTCCTAACGTTCTTCGAACAAACGAGCCCTAATTTGGTATTTAAGGTTTGCAGAAAAATCTTTTTCGGAAATAGTCGTTTTATACTGCGTCACTGCGGTTCATAGCCTCCATTTACCATGCATAAATAAACCGAAATAACGGTTTTAGACCCTAGATCTCTTTGCACCAAATCAGGACATTTGGAGACAATCTAATACGATAGCTGATTTAGTCCATACTTACGTCGAGTTCGGAGATGGACAATATCGATCCACTCTTTCTGGTGCCTCCCCCACAAAAGGTCAAAATGTTTACAGAAAATAATATACCAGATAGAAAAAGAAAAGATAATTCGATTTTGTGCAAATGGTGCGAAGATGGACGATATCCTCCAACTCCATCAACATCAAAATTTAGAATTATAAAAACTCCTAAAATGTGAAAGGAGAGTCGACTGTCTTCAAATGAGATTCTCTAACTGAGTTTTTAAGTTATCGTTAAAAACCGTTAAAATTTAAACGTTTATAATTTCGGTAATTGACCACATTTTTAGGTCAGCGACCAAAATAAAGTAGTCGATAAGTTTTACCGATTACAAGCGTGCTGTCAACTTTAATTTAGACTTTTCTTTAATTATTTTGCGTTTTAATTTTTTCGATATTTGCCAGTAACTCAAACAATGGATTAGATAATCCCACTACTCGTATTGAGATGGAATATATCGGCCCGCTCCATCTGGTACCTTCCCCTCAACGTTTTAAAATTTCGAATAATTATATATCTCGTGAAATCGCACACATTTTTATTAAAAAAAAAAAAAAAAAACAGTGAAAGAAGACCTAAAGTCGGGCGGGAGAATTTAATCATACACGCTATGATTATAATTGTAATTTAATGTTCAAAGGACTAAATATGCCGAAGCATTTGTATCTTTTAAATTCGGACTTGTATTGCCTATTTGGTGCACAATTAAAGGTAAATCGGTCGAAGTTATATATGAACCGATCTAAATAACATTTGGCAAAGATATTTCTGAACTGTATTTGATATATTTCCCCTGCGGAGGACAAAAATAACAAATGGGATGAACAATATATATGGGAGCTACAGCTATATCTGAACCGATTTCGATCAAATTTGGCATACTTCTTTTCAGGTTCAATCTGATCGTACATGCAAAATTCCATACTATTCGGGCTGATATTACACGTTTGGTGCCAAATAAAAAGCAAATCGGACGAAGATATATATGGGAGCTATATCTAAATATTTACCGATTATCTCCAATTTCAATAGGGTTCGTCCTTGGGCCAAACAAATGTTGTTTGGAAAATTTCATCTCACAAGAATACATGGACAGACGGACTGACATGCATAAATCAACTCAGAAAGTGATTCTATGGAGATCCTCGAAAGTAACTATGGTTCTATCTCGCTTCCTTCTCCATGTTACAAACAAATGAACAAAGACATAATACCCTTACCACTATGTGGTGTAGGGTATAATTACCACTATGTGGTGTAGGGTATAAATATTTGGCGTGAAGATGGGTCATGTCGGCCTACCCCTTCTGGTATCTTACACACAATTTTCAATATTTATATCTCTCATAACTTGCGAAACAAGTCAGTGATGTTTTTCAAAAAGTTTGACATTTTCATTATAATTAACTCCCACTATTTCGGAACCTCCCACATAGAGGGTAAATAGTTTGGACAATCATATCGCAAGTCTAAGTGTATGAATCTGTCGGCAAAACCGATTGGTACTTTTTAACTTGTTTTGTTATATCGTAGTTTTTTGTTGTTGCAAAATACCGAATATTGGGAGGTACCGATCTATGGGGTCGATGCATGTCAGACCGTTTGTCCATGTATGTTTGTAAACAAAATGCTGGTCACACTTATTATCCGATTAAGATGAAATTTTCCACAAATCATTTGATTGGCCCAAGGACAGACCCTATTGGTGGGAATCGATTCAAATTTAGATATAGTGTTCATATATATCATCAACCGATTTCAGGTTAATTGTACACCAAATGACCAATATCCAAATGACCGGAATTTAGGCACATCCGACCGAATTCAGTTTAGAAGTAAGAACATCAAATTCGGGGGAAATTGGTTCAGATATAGCTATAGCTTCCATATATATGTTTCATCCGGTTTTGTGTTAACGTCCCTCACATGCGTAATATGTGCTCCACAACAATGATATTTGATATCGGATATCAGATACAGCTCGAAAATATATCTTCCAAAGGTTATCGAGATCGGTTCAAAGTTTCATATACAATGAGGACAAACCTAGCATAATTCAGCACAACTACCCTTTTTATACCCTCCACCATACTATGGAGGGTATATTAACTTTGTCATTCCGTTTGTAACTCCTCGAAATACTCATATCAGACCCAACAAAGTATATATATTCTTGATCAGCGTAAAATTCTAAGTCGATTTAGCGATGTCCGTCTGTCTGTCTGTTGTAATCACGCTATCTTTCGAATGAATTGAAATAGATGGCTAAAATTTTGCACACATGTTTATTTTTCCAGTAGGCAGGTTAAGTTCGTAAATGGGCCATGTAGGTGCACGTTTTCATATAGCCCCCATACAACGGTACCCCCTATATTCGGTATTTTGATGATTTTCGCGACATTATTCACGGGAATCGTTTCAAATTTGGTATTTGAAGTTCAAAATGGATACTACACCCTAAGACAGAAAATTGTCTGTGCAGGTCCACGTCTTCATATAGCCGCTATATAACGGTACCTCCCTATATTCGGTATTTTGATGATTTTAGCGACATTATTCACCGGAATTGTTTCAAAATTAGTTATGGGAACTACAGTCTGTGACAGAAAATTGTCTGTGCGGGTCCAGGTCTTCGTATAGGCCCCATATATCAATACCTCCCCATATTCGGTATTTTGACGATTTTAGGTACAATACCCACCGAAATTGTTTGAGATGTGGTATTTGAAGTTCGTAATAGATGCTACAGCCTGTGACAGAAAATTGTCTATACTGGTCCAGGTCTTCGCACAGCTCCAATTTAACGGCCCCTCCTTATATACGATATTTTGATGATTTTAGCTACATTATTCACCGTTTATTTCAAGTTTCGAATTTGAATATGGTAATGGCTTATGACAAACAATGCCTATGTATGTCCACGTCGTATAGACCCCAATATAACGGCTATAATCGGTATTTTTAAAATGTTAACAGAATTTTTTAAGGATTTTATTTTTTAAAAATTTCCACATTCGTTGCAAATGGTGGAGGGTATTAAAAGTTCAGCCCGGCCGAACTTACTGCTTTTTTAACTTGTTTAAAACTCGAAAATTACAATTCAACAGACTCCACATCATCTAAGGACTAACCGGAAAACACAAATGAGGTATGTATTCTGCCTATCTCTGTAGTTTTGTGTCTTTGTAAGTACACCAACGACAGACAAACGAAATTTGCTCTATCAATAAGACTAGTTACGTTTTCTAAGTTTTAAACATTTATTTATCACAATTACAAATCAATTAATATACCCAACTCCGTATGCTGGATACGGAGCTATTGCGCCGTAGTAAATGGGTCTTACTGGCGGTGCATAGTAAGCGCCCAATGGTGGTGAGAGGTATTTGCCATAGCGTGGTCCATAATGAACCTTTTTATAAAATTTCGGATGTTTGAAGATTCTTGCCTGTGGTCCCACGTCCTCATCCTCCTCCAGACTGTTTTCATTTTCCACTTTGGAATTCTCGCCATTCTGTATCGTATTTGGTCGACCAAATATATCGACGATGCACGTGACAAAAACCAGAAAGATGATGTAATATGCGATTGGTCTCATTGTGGCGTTGTATTGAACAGAACGTGTTACACGGACGACTGCTGGTTCAATAACTTATTTTCGTAAATAGCATTGTTCTTTATATAAGAAGCTAATAGAAATTAACCATCGTAATTGATTGTACCTGTGTGGGATAGGTCACGAAAAGATATTTTACCTGCAAAAATTAGTTTAAAATACATTCTTGGGAAACCAAAATCCATAGTGGATTAACCATTCTGTCAGCAACGAAAATCCAGGGAAATTTCTTATTCCAAAATAATTGGGATTAATCCCAGTGTTGTTGAAATTCGGAAGAGAGGTGTTTCTTTCTTGTCAAATTCAAAATTGCACCTTGAATTTCGAATTCTCAATACGTAGTGTACCCAATGGTACGATTTGCTAGACACTACATCTCTGTAAAGTGATGTGGAAATTATTTTTTATTTAATTATTGGTTTTCTTTTTTTTGAGAAAGTAAACAAATGTTAATCCCTGATGATGATTGTCGATGCCAATCGAAATATCGAATATAAAATGATGAAACTAAATTATTTTTTTTATTCTACTGACCTAGAGCCAAATTAATTAAAAAAGAAAATATAAAAAAACGTAATAAATATCTATTTAAAAAAAAAAATAAAAGCTCTAATGTTAACATACTTTAAGTAACACACTTAAGTCAACAAATATAGAAAAAATACTAAAAATCTATTTTAAAGATACTCTTTTGCGAAAGGCTCAAACTGGATTTTCGTAACTCTACAGTAACAAGTAAAAAAGCAGTAAGTTCGGCCGGACCGAACTTTGAATACCCTTTATAATTTGGAACGAATTTGGAAATTTTCAAAAAATAAAGTCCGTTAAAAATTCTGTTTAAATCTTAAATCTTATTGGGGTCTATATGAAATTACAAAAAACTTCGGTGAATATTGTACCTAAAATCGTCAAAATGCAAAATACCACCGCAGAAACCAGAATACAAAATTTCGACAAAACGATTAGAAAATATGATAATTAGGGTGTATCTTTACATAAGTGTTCTATCAAAACATGGACCCATATTCATATTTTTGGCTAGTAGCATTTTTCATATAATCTATCTATATATATAAATGTAAGTTGTGTTAGTTACTACGCTTATAACTTAAGAACCGCTGGATTAATTTTAACGATTCACACAAATTCGGAGTTGTCTACTCTCCGAAAAGGATAATATCCAAAAAAATCGCGTAAAAATGTGATATATTAACATTTTCATTTTGACTTTTCAAATGTACAATAGTAATGTTTTATTTTGCATGATTTTTTTCCATTTTGACTTACTTTTTTCTAATGTACATTTGTAGTGTTTTTTTATATTTTATTTTTGAATTCGAATATTTATACCAATTTATTTAATTGACTTGATTTCTTGAGAACTGAATTGGATGGCGGGTTACATGGAAGTGTAGTAGCGAATTATGTGGTGGCGAAACGGAATAGATGATATCGAAATAATTTAACGCGGTCACACCAAAGTTAAAAGATAATTACTTTTTCTAAATCGCTGAAAAATCATGAAAAAGAGATCTCATTGCAAAAATCAAAAAAACATTTTCAATGGAATCGAATTTTAAAGTAATAGTACATTCTATTGACAAACTTTGTAAGGAAGGATCTTAAAACATTTGCTGTAAAAAATCAGCGAAAAAGTAGAAGACTTTTTCAATTTGTTAAGGGCTAAGTACATAAGAAGCTTGAAGTCAAGGCACGGCCTATTTTGTGACATTTCACAAAGGAATTACAGAGCCGCACTAAAATCCTGCCGTCGTTTTTCATTATAATTTGGCATTAATATGCCTAGCCATGACTTCAAGCTTTTTATGTATTTGCAGCCTTATTCTTTTTTTTGTCAATTTTTTTGTGAACAAAATAAAGAATAATTTTTCAATAAAAAAATTGAATAAGTGCGAAATAGGATGTTAACTGACATCTACCTTTCAACTCCAGGGCCTACATCGTGGGTTAGCTGGAAGATGCGAACACGTTTAAACAAACAAAAATGACCGAAAAAGCTTAATGGGGCTCATTTCAAAGCGTGACAATGATCCGTCCAATGAGAGCTCAAAATGCAAAATTCTTTGGGAGAATTATAAGTAATATACCAATATTGAAATAAAAGGTGCAAAATAGTAGAGCGAATGGGACTTTTAGTAAGAAAAGGTTTTATATCCTTCCAGAAATTCTTCCCAAACATTCAAAATACCTAAAATCACTTTTGCAGGTCTTTATATCGATCATAACTCATGGATAAGGGAACAACCCGATTTCATATTTATATAACCATCTATGATTTAAGTTATTTTTATTTGACATTTTTGTTTCTAAGGGGGTAGATAACGTCTTCGCATAAAATTTGAAATTTTCAGAGTAGGGCATATATTGGTATTGACCACATTCATCAATTGATTTGGCTAAAAAATTTTATTTATGCCACCCTGGGGTAGGGAACCATCATACAGATAATTGCCACATAGGAATTTATTTAAGTAAAGTCCCCACATTGGAGTATCCCCAAGTCCACTTTCACATCTAATGTGTGGTCAGAAAAGAAAATTTTGTATTCTATTGAATTTTTAACCCCCAAGAGAATATTGGTTGGGAACGTAGATTTGGGATGTGCATCCATATGAAATAAATTGTGGAAACATGAAGAAATTACAAATATAAAAAAGTAGCACGGGACCGAATATTTGTTTAATCATCATTGAATTATCCTATGATGAAAATATGGACTTTAAGGGGTCTCCAACTTACAATTTAAATGGCAAATAAAATTAATTCCCATCTTATCATTCTGCGCTCAATTATGAGGTGGATAAAACTATTTTTACTTATTTAAATCACGCGAAATGCTATGACATGCTATATTGTTCTGCTATATTTTTGATTTGGCCTCTATTTGTCATCTTGGATTATAAGGGGTAGAAGAAAGTTTTCAATGTAGGTCGATGTTTCGGAGTAGTGCCCATATAAAGAAGGTACCTCCTAATTTAACCACATTTCAAAGAATTTGGCTAATAATGCGTATTAGGGGGGTGAAAATCTTACACTAAAATTTCAACATATCTACAAATTTTAGAATTTTTATCCATGTTATAATACCCTCTCAAGTCCACCTTTTGGCGGACAAACAGACTGACATGGTTAGGGGGACTTATGAGGACTCTAATGCACAATCTAAGTTGCTAATGGGTTTAAAAAAGTAATTAACTTTGGCTATTCTTAAATCATTCAGCCCTCAATTATGTAGTATACAAAATACAGCAAATTCCAAATTACTGCTCATTTGACTTGAAGATTTTGCTACGATTTTTACCACATTAAAAATTAATTTGATCCCTTATATGGCGATAAGATTGATATATACTTTTTAATAGATTTGTATAGCACATCCACACAGTTGAAGCCCACGGTTTAAATATTGAAGCCCACTGGTTAAAAATGGGTACAGGTATTTTAAAACACTTTAAATCGACCTGTACGTGAACACTTATATCAGTCATATCTGTGAATAATTATGCTTGGAAATATATGCATAATAGACAAAAACTACGGGCCGGCAACGCGGACCGGGCCAGCTAGTAAATAATAAACCCAACATGGGCAAGATTAAAGGCCAAATAGACAACAGCGTACAAATACTTGAAATCGGGGTTAACCTTTTATAGGACATATGCCAAAAAGTGGACCGTTATCGCCCAATTTTAGTACCAACGATTCTAAAAGTAAACCAAAGCTCAATATATATTTTCAAGGCTTCATATTAAATGTTGAGAAACACATGTCAAAAATATTGGGTAAAAAAGTTTGGTGTAAGAAACAAAAACTCTTTGCGGTTTTGATCTTCTAGCCGAGTACCATCAAACCATCGTAGAATTTTCCACAGACCAGAACGTTTATTGGAGAGTGCATTTATAAGAAAATTTGAAGCGAATTTAAAACCAGTAAAGAAAGTCCTAAAGTCTAGCGGGGCCGACTTTATGATACCCTACACTACTTTGCTAATTTAGTAGGGCTCCACATAACAATTATAAATTTTTATGGGAGAATTCAATCATACAAACTATGATTATAATTATAATTTAAAGTTCAAAGGACTAAATATGCCGAGGCATTTGTATCTTTTCAATTCGGAATTGTGTTGCCCATTTGGTGCACAAATAATTTAAAATCGGATAAAAATATATATGGGAGCTATATCCAAATCGGAACCGATCTCGATAAAATTTGGCAAAGATATTTCTGAGCTGTATTTGATATATTTCCCTGAATATCGTTGTTACGGAGTGCATATTACGGTTGTGGGTAACAAATATAACAAATCGGATGAACAATATATATGGAAGCAATAGCTATATCTTAACCTATCTTCACCAAATTTGGCATACTACCTTCTAGACTCAATTCGGTCGTAAATGCCGAATTCCATCCCATTTAGACAAATATTAGACGTTTGGTGCACAATAAAAGGTAAATTGGACGAAGTTATATATGGGAGCTATATCCAAATCTGAACCGATCTCGATAAAATTTGACAAATGTATTTCTGAGCTGTATTTGATATATTTTCCCAAATATTGTTGTTGCAGAGTGCATATTACGGCTGCGGAGGACAAATATAACAAATCGGTTGAACAATATATATGGGAGCTATAGCTACATCTGAACCGATTTCGATCAAATTTGGCATACTTATTTTCAGGCCTAATTTGGGTGTATATGCAAAATTCCATACAATTCGGGCTGACATTACACGTTTGGTGCACAATAAAAAGTAAATCGGACGAAGATATATATGGGAGCTATATCTAAATTTTGACCCATTATCTCCAATTTCAAAAGGGTTCGTCGTTGGGCCAAACAAATGATCTGTGCAAAATTTCATCTGCGACCTGTACTTTGTTTACAAAAAGACATGGACAGACGGACGGACGGACCTGCATAAATCGACTCAGAATGTGATTCTATGCAGATCATCAAAAGGAACTATGGGTCTATCTCGTTTCCATTTGCCTGTTACAAACAAATGCACAAAGACATAATACCCTGACCACCTTGTGGTATAGGGTATAAAAAGTACCATAAAAAAGTTCTTTATAAAACAAAATTGATTACCTTTATTTGTGGAACGTATTAAGTATACAGATTTCTTTGCTCTGTTCCAGTATAAGATTGCTGAATCTACCAGGTTTACAATTTTTGTCGATATAATAAAGGAAAAATCAGTTTTCGTAGTAAAAACTTTTACCTAAGACATAAAACTATAGAGATTGGACAAAATGCATGTGGGCTTTAATTTTTCCATCAGGTAATAGATGGCAGGCGACATAACAGAAATGCATTGGAAATTTTAGAAAAGGATGTTATTCCGATATCGCCGAAAATTGGCGGAAATTCGAGGAAAAAAATGTCAGGTATGATAGACATGGTCTCAAAAATCTATTCCAGAGCATTTCCTTGTACATTAAATCGATAAAATCAACAACAACCCTTAAAAAGTGTCAGCTCTGTTAAATTATAACATAATGCTAAGTCACGTGACATAACATATTTTTCCACTACCAACGCCATCTATTGAAGAAAAGTAACAATGTAATGTCCCATCTTATTATATTATGTATCTTTGCTTTTACCTTCTTGCAGATCTGGAACAGACAATTTGTGTTCAGAAATTGAAATTTTATATTTTTTTATTTTTTTATTTTTTTTTTATAGTAAAGTATTAAGGGAGATTATGAACTTGAATGGAATTATAATATTTTAGAATTATAACATTTAAGTATAAAATTGGACATTATGGCAGGCCAGCCATTGTTTAATTTTATATATTACTAGCTGAACCCGGCGCGCTTCGCTACCCCTTTTGATTTTATATGCATTCAAAATTTTATATACGAACATTTTGTGCTTTAAAAAAAAACAAATTCAAGAATTTAAAAAAACGTATTTATTGTAAGACTTTAATGCGTAAACAGACAAATCGCTCGGTCTACCAACGCGTGAACATGCCAAATTTATTCCGTATATACGAAGAGTTTATCCTTCGGATTTATTAATTTCATAGCAAAAGCCAAGCATGCAGGAAGCTGCAATGTTTTGAAGTTGAGTGGAATTTCTATTGCTATTAGAGAATTGGAGGTAGCAACATATTTCCCCATAATAATCGTATCCTCAATTAATTTTTGTGTCGTTTTTTATACCCTCCACCATACTATGGAGGGTATATTAACTTTGTCATTCCGTTTGTAACTCCTCGAACAAAGTATATATATTCTTGATCAGCGTAAAATTATAAGTCGATTTAGCGATGTCCGTCTGTCTGTCCGTCTGTTGTAATCACGCTATCTTTCGAACGAATTGAGATAGAAGGCTAAAATTTTGCACACATGTTTATTTTTCCAGTAGGCAGGTTAAGTTCGTAAATGGGCCATGTAGGTCCACGTTTTCATATAGCCCCCATATAACGGTACCTCCCAATATTCGGTATTTTGATGATTTTAGCGTCATTATTCACCGGAATTGTTTCAAATTAATTATTTAGAGTTCGTAATGGGAACTACAGTCTGTGACGGAAAATTGTCTATGCATATATCCATATACCAGTACCTCCCTATATTCGGTATTTTGACGAGTTTAGGTACAACACCCACCCACCGAAATTGTTTGAGATGTCGTACTTTAAGTTCGTAATGGATGCTACAGCCTATGACAGAATATTGTCTATACAAGTCCAGGTCTTCGCACAGCTCCGATATAAGGGTATCTCCCTATATATTGATGATTTTAGCTACATTATTCACCGTTTATTTCAAGTTTCAAATTTTAATATGGTAATGACTTATGACAAGCAATGCCTATGTAGGTCCACGTCGTATAGACCCCATATAACGGCCATATTCGTTTTTTTTTTTAATTTTAACAGAATTTTTTCAGGATTTTATTTTTCAAAAATTTCTAAATTCGTTCCAAATCGTGGAGGGTACTCAAAGTTCGGCCCGGCCGAACTTACTGCTTTTTAACTTGTTACTGTTAGCATAATACCATAGCAAAGGCGTTGTGGGACACAATTATATCCCAAACTGAACAGATTTCAATATAGTTTGACAAAATTTATTTTTGGACCAAATTACCTAACACCTTCCATATTTCATTGAAATTGGTGGATTTTTTTTTATTAAATATACGAAGTCGACCGAGAATATATGTATGGGTCGCATATCCAACCCTCAAACAATTTCAATATAATTTGGAAAATTAATTTTTATTCCACAACACATCCTGATATTCACTTATTCCGAATTTCATTGGAATCGTGTTTGCTGAAGTCAACCGGAAATATATCGGCTTTATTTAAATCTTAACCGATTTCAATATAATTTGCAAAATTTATTTCTGTACCAAATTCCGTCACACATTTTGAATTTCATTGGAATCGGACATACATATCGCGTTGGGTTCATTAAATATGTAAAATCGGTCGAAAATATATATGGGAGCATATCCAAATCTGAACCGAATTCAATATAATTTGGCAAATTTATTTTTGTTCCAAATTCCATTACGCATTCTAAATTTGGAGACCGTATCTATAATCGATCAATAGATATGTGTAGGGTAATTGTGCCTAAATTCGGCATGTCCCAGTAGTCGGCACTTTTTATTTTTAAGCCCAAATAAATGAAACTATTATAACTAAATGTATTTTGTTTACTTCAAATATATTGCCAGCTATCTTTGTGCACAATTTTGCTAAGAAAAGATGAATTAGTCTAATAAAAATTAAATTTTTGTCTGAGAAGATCCTCAACAATTCATATTCTTAAGAAAAGTACAATAAAGACGTCGAATCAGTTTACCTAAGCAAAAATATTATATTTTAATGAATTAATTTATTATTATTATTAATTATTCTTACAAAAAAAAATGGTATGCCGACTGTGGGAACATGCCATACCGACAATCGGCAAGTGGTGCCGACTACTGGCAAAAAAGCATTGTTTTAATAAAACTACAAATTTATGAAATCTAATAAAAAGTTATTAAAACTTTATTTATTATTGCAAAAACTATACAAAAATTTCGAATCTGAATAAATTAACTTTGTAATAATTGAAATGTTCCACTCAGAATGGTGAGCGATTAAAAACGCGAAAATCCTATAAGTGCCGACTACTGGTATACTTACCCTATATAAAATCTAAATTTTTGGGAGGTTCCTCCTATTCTGATGCTATATCTCCACTTCCAAGTGGAATTTCAAACAATTTTATAGTCTATGTTACTTTCAGGCGATGTTGTAGTATACTTGGAAATTTTCAGGAAAATCAGTGCAGGGGATTTCGAGTCCATAAATTACAAACAAACAAACAAACATACAAACATTTTCCTCTTTTATAGATATAGAAGAAAGAAGAAGATAGAATAGAAGTAGTTTTTGATTGAATCTTGTGGAAAAGAAAAAAACACAAATTGTATTTCTTAATTATACGCTACTTATAACTACTGCTATATCCTCTTCATTACTAGCATCTCAACTTACTACATACCTTTTGCATTACCAACAAGCTAAAAAATAATGTCATTTTTAAAATTTTACAAAACAAAATAACTTGTCTCTATTATAGCAAGTAATGATTATGGTCTGCATAGCGCTAGTTCAAATCACCACGTCATTAAAAACAATTAATGTTCCTAACAGCTTCTGAGGATATGGTTTGAACGATTAGCAATCGGACTATCGTCAGTTCAACCCTTCCATCAGACAAACCCAAATTCAAATCTAGTTTTCTCTATTCCTAGAGCGAATTTTTAAGCAATTGTTTTGCAATTCGGTGACTGTTTGGTAACTTACTTCCTGTGACAAGCCAATGATAAAATAAGAGGTAATAAAGCGGTTTTGTAAGTACTTACTGGCGCTGATATGTGCTTAACCATTATTTGGTAATAAGATTTTTTGCTGGCATATTGGATAATCCAAACCCCCGTTTTTCCAAATGAAGGAATTATAAATTTCTACCGAAATTAGATGAACAGTAGTCTACCGATGAAAATGTAACAAAATGCTGAATAAAATAGGAGGTTTTGTCCGCGCTGAATATTACACTACATTTTATGGATTTTTGTAATGTTCTAAATAAAAAACGTACACCTATTTTGCTACTACGTTCACCACAAAGGGCCAATATTTTTATTTCAAGTTTGGTTCGAGTTCTGTTCTATGCAAGCTGGCAATATGTTTTGACATAATAGGGCTACCTCCTTCTACCTTTTATCATTGTACCTTGCATGACTCTAAAATGTTTATACCCACAGCTTTACACCCTTAGCTAGCGTCTGTCTGTCTGTTGTAATCACGCTATCTTTCGAACGAATTGAGATAGAAGGCTAAAATTTTGCATACATGAATAGTTTACTAGTAGGCAGGTTAAGTTCGTAAACGGGCCATGTCTGTCCACGTCTTCGTATAGCCCCCATATAACGGTACCTCCGGATAGTCGGTATTTTGAGGATTTTAGCAACACCGTTCACCGGAATCGTTTCAAATTTCGTACTGGAAGATCCGAATGGGTACTACACCCTAAAACAGAAAAATGTCTGTGCGGGTCCACGTCTTCGGTACCTCCCGATACTCCGTATTTTCATGATTTTTGCGACATTATTAACCGTAATTGTAACAAATTGTAACAAATTAGTATTTGAAGTTCGTAATGGGCACTACAGCCTATGACAAAACATTTCGTATACATGTCCACGTCTCCATAAAACGGTTTTCATTTAAGTGGTAGTTTTCGGAATTTTTCTTTTTGAAATTTTTCAATTTCCTTCGACATGGCGGAGGGTATTAAAAGTTCGGCCCGGCCGAACTTACCTTCTTTTTTACTTGTTTTAGCACTGAATGTGAATATATGTATTTATGTGAATGTTACTGAAGTACGTCGATCGTACACACTTTTTAAAAGTTCAACATGGATAGAATGGAGGGGTATGAAGGGTATATTAATTTCGTTATTTCGTTTGTAACTCGTCGAAATAATAATTTTAGACCTAACAAAGTATACATAGTATTAATCAGAGTAAAATTCCTGTCCGTCCATAGGTATGTTGTAATCACGCTAGAGTCAAAACGAATAAAGATAGGAAATTAACATTTTGCACGGATCAGTCTTTTGTTCGCAGGCAGATCAAGTTCCAAGATGGGCTATATCGGTCCACGATATCCGCCATATAACGGTACCTCCCGATATTCGGTATTTTCATGATTGTAGCCGTATTTTTCAAAGGAATTGTCCGAAATTCCAAACCTGAGTACTTTACCCCCTGGAAGAGAATTGTCTACATAGGTCCCCGATATCGTGCATCCCCCATATAACGGTACCTCCCTATATTCGGAATTTTGACGAATTTAGCTACATTTTCCAATGGAAATTTCTAAATAGGTCCACGGTTTCGTATAGCACACATACAAAGGTTTTTTTTTTGACGATTTTAGGGGCATTATTCACCGGAGTTGTTTCAAATTTCATATTTAGAATTCGTAATTGGTACTACAGCCTATGAAAAACGTTGCGTATGCAAGCCCACGTCTTCGTACAGCCTCCATATAACGGTACATCGCAATGTTCGGTATTTTGATGACTTTAGCGACATTATTCACCGGAGTGTAGAGGAACTTCAGTTTATGACAGAAAATTATCTTTGCAGGTCGAGGTCTTCGTATAGACCCCATTTATCAGTACCTTCCTGTATTCGGTATTTTGACGATTTTAGCTACATTAATCACCGGATTTTTTCAAGTTTCGTATTTGAATACTGTAATGGCTTTAATTTTTGAAAAGTTTCCAAATTCGTTCCATATGGTGGAGCGTATTTAAAGTTCGGCCCGACCGTACTTACTGTTTTTTTACTTGTTGTTTTTTGCATGTTGGAAATAAAATAGAAAAAAATGTGAATGTATGCAATTGGGAAACGCTAAATTTGGCATTTTTTTTAATTTTGAAAATTTGGTGTACTTTATTTGTTTGTTGAAGATATGGAGGGTATATATTAGTAGTGTCCCGGAACCTGTAATATAAAGTTATATTCATAGTAAAATTAAAAAGGTAAAGTCATTTCACATAAGCTTACCCATCTCTGCATTTTCTGTAATTTGTCTTGTCAAATTGCACTGCCTAAAAAATAGGTTCCCATCTCTGATTTGTGTATGTACAATGAATTCAGAAACATCAATTTTGACAATGAAATGCTGTCAAATGAATAATTTTGAAAAAATTGCAAACATATGATTGCATGACTTTACCTTCTTGATTCTACCATGGTTATATTGTACTAGTGTTACATTTTTTACCTACACTAAAACCTAGTATAATTTGGCCGAGTATATTTTAATTGGTCGAAAAGATGATTTTGAAGAATTGCCATCTAATTTAGATATGTTTACTAGAACTTATACCGCAACAGAAAGAAAATAGACTAGAAAATAGAGTAGCTTCGATTGGCCGAAAGTGGTGAACTGGCGAATTTGGTTTTCTCCGAAGAGAAAACATTCGTTGTCCAGCAGTTTGTAAACAAACAAAATGATCGTGTTTACTTGCCAAAGAGGTCAGCTGAAAATGTACACCTTCGGTTGGCCATCAGAACTCAAGCGACGGCCATGGTGATTGTGTGGGCCGCCATAACAGCCTATGGTCGCTGTCCGCTCGTATTAATCGGCCGTGGCATCAGAATGAATGCCTAATATTATCGCTAAAACATTCTGGAGGGTGTATTAAACAGTTTGGCCGCAGACCTTGGACATTCCAACAGGAGTCAACACCATCGCACTCAGCACGCGCCACCCAAGAATGGCTATAAAATGAGGTTCCGTTGGACTATTGTGTCTGAAGTATTGGGGAAAGCAACGTTGGCACTAAAAAATACCAATGTGTCGATCACCTCAAGCAAGCGCTTCGCCGGGAATGGGCCAAAATACCGCAGAGCAACATTCGGACAGCGTGTGACAGTTTCATTGGCCGTTTGAAGGCAAGAGTTGGTGCCAAGGGTGACCAATTCGAACAAATTTAAACATATTCTAATTCTATTTTCGATTTTTTTTTTCATTAAATAAAGTTAAAAAATGTAAAAATTTTGGCGATTGATTTTGTTGCAGTTTTTTATATCGTCCTGTAGATTCAATCTTCGTTTTTGCAACCAAACATAGGTTGTATGTCTCTTGGAACCCCGACAGAAACTTTTTAAAATTGTTTTCACTCATCCTTGTTGAGTTGTAATTCAGTTCAGAAAAAATAAAGTAGTTAAAGATGATGTTCAAGGCTAAATGTTATTGCCTTTTACTCATTTCCATGTTCCAGCCTACCTGAATATTCAAACTACAAAAATCCACGTATTTAACAACATCATTTACACTTAGTAAAATGGGGTTTTCTCGAATAGCTGAACAGAATGCCTTCCAGTGAATTTGGGAAAATTAAAAATATTAATGTTGGGTATTTCCTTGGTTCAATGCGCGTTCCTTGGAACTAGATGGGCACATAGCACATACGGATGTATATAAAACGTTCATAAACGTTAGAATGTAAACAGAAATAGGAAAAGTATTGAAGAGCAAGCACAGACACACACCGACTTGACTGCTAATGATTTTGTAATTATAAATCATACATATTTTTACTGTTTCCATTTTTTGAATATATTTTGTTTTGAGTTGCAACCTCATGAAGTTGACCATTATTCCACTGATTGCAGTCATCATTTTCGCCTTGATTTGGATGTACTTTATAGCGCTAATAAACGGAGAACTCCAGCAACGTTTTCAAAATTTCATGAAGTCAAAAGCCGCACGAAAAGCGATCGCGTTCACGATGGTGGTAACGGGAAGAAAATGATATCGGCGTAACGACATTAAAGGACACATAACAACATGACAGATTAGAAAATTGCGAGTTCCATACCGGCAGCAGACAAGTTAAAAAAGTATATTGCAGAATTTCACTGAAAATAAAATTAAACAAACGATTCTAAAAGTAAAACATGTTTTTTTTTCTAATTAGTCGCCGACTTTTAGTAGCTTATTAAGTGGATCACCGTATAGGTGATTGGTTAGATGGCTGATTTGTAAGTAGTTACGACGCACTATGACACGAGTTCATATAAAAAGTGGCCAAAAATAGAAGGTGTTGGCAGAAGTGGAAGAATTTTGGTACAAGTACTTATTTTTAGCCTATTATGTCAAGGTATTCAGTATTTTGAAGATTTAAGCCACATTTTCAACGGAAGTGTTTAAAATTTGATAGTTGATGTTCACAATTGATACCAACTACTGCACTTTGGAGCCAATGGCATGTAATTGAGGCAACAAATCGTTTTTTGGAGTTATCCATTTGAATAAAAATTTAATGCAGTTTTGTTCACAACACTTTCCAAAAAAAAAAAAAAAATGCAAAGTGCCAACAACCCACGGCATTATGCCGATTTTCCAAAGACGCCAGATGTTCCATTTCAAGACAAACACCACCATTTTTACACTTTTTTTTTAATTTTATTGAATGAAAGCAAAAAATGTCGGAAATAGCATCAAATTTTAGAATAAGTTTAGATTTGTTCGAATTGGTCACCTTTGGCACGAATTATGGCCTTCAAACACACACACGCTGCCCGAATGTTGCTCTGCGGTATTTTGGCCCATTCCCGGCGAAGCGCTTGCTGGAGCTGATCAACACTTTGGTATTTTTTAGTGTCAACCTTGCTTTCCAAAATACTCCAGACACAATAGTCCAATGCATTGGTATCCGGAGATTTTGGTGACCATTGTGCGCTGGAAATGAAGCGAGGAACCTCATTTTGTAACCATTCTTAGGTGGCGCGTGCTGAGTGTGATGGTGCTGAGTCCTCTTGGAATGTCCAAGGTCTGCGGCCAAAATGTTTGTGTGTCCAATGCTTAAATACACCCTCCAGAATATTTTCGCTACAATATTCGGCATTTATTCTGATACCACGGTCAAATAATACGAGCGGGGAGCGACCATCACCATGGCCGGCACTTGAGTTCTAGTAGCCAACCGATGGTGCACATTTTTAGCTGACCTCTTTGGCAATTTGGCAAGTAAACACGATAATTTTGTTTGTTTACAAACTGCTGGACAACGAATGTTTTCTCTTCGGAGAAAACCAACTCTTTAGCTCTTTTGAGTCTATTTTCTTTCTGTTGCGGTGTAAGTTCTTGCACTTTTTGGAATTTCAATGGCTTTACCCCGAGCTCATTTTTCAATATTTGCCGAATGGAATATAGCGTCATGTTCAGCTCCCGAGCCATTTTTCGGCCACTGTGACGCGGGATTCGGTCAAGTCGCTTCTTTACTTTTCGAACCATTTCTGCTGATGTTGCTGTTTTTTCTCGTCCACTTCCTTGAAGTCGGGCTACGCTGCCAGTATCACGGTAACGAGCGATGGTACGAGACACGAAATATTTATTCACATTTAAATGCTGGAGTGATCTAACAATAGCCACTTGTGGTTCTCCAGCCAAATATAACGAAATCACACTATCACCTTTAAATTCCATCACGAATAACTTTTTTTTTTGGAAAATTCTCACCAAAATGCTTTTGTATGCTCTTAAACAATTTAATGACCTCTCATTGGAATAATTCTAACAGCTGTCGGACTAGTGGCTTAGAAATGACAGCAGTCTGAAATTTGTTGCAATTTTTTCATCTCACCCTGTATATACCTTGAAGCGTATGTATATGTATGTGCTTTGGTGTTAAAGCAGCTCTTAATATTTTTTCAGCTGTTTCCATAAAAGGAGTAAAAACGTCTAGATATTAAAATAACAAATATTAAGAAAATATTGATAAACATCAATAAAGCAGCTAAGTCCGACGGGGTCGCACTTTTAATACTCTCCACCATTTGGAAAGAACTTGAAAATGTTCAAAAAATTCCAAAAAATACCACCTAAATGAAAACCGTTCTATGGGACATATACACATGCGTGCCTTCTATGACAATTCGTTCTAAATATAGCTTGATTACATCAGACCGACATCAACTTAGAATTAGACATCGCTGATCCAGAATTTAAATACTTAGTTTGGTCTGACATAAGTATTTCAAGGAGTTACAAACGGAATGATAAAGTTAATGTACTCTCCATAGTATGGTGGAGGGTATAGAAAGAAAATTCTATATAATGTGTTTGTCTATTATGGTGTCATCTCCAAACTTTCCTCCTGTAATATTGCTAGTAGCTCCTGCAAACATTTTCGAGAGAGGTGCTGTTTTTATATACGATTTTTGAGACAATATGGCTAAAAATCATCAAAATAAAGAATATCGGAAGGTACCATTATATAGCTATACCAAAACGATGACCGATATATCTCATTTACAACAACAACCATATTAGACATAATACAAATTGTTGTGTTTTGTTGTTTTGAAGCTCTACGTCAAAAAATGTCTGTATCGTGAGTTCAACAGATGGACAGACAGCCGGATATCGTTAAATCGACTTAGAATTTTATGCTGATGCGATGTTACAAATGGAATAACAAAGTTAATATATTCTCCTTTTTAAGGTAGAGGGTATAATAAGGAGCAGAGTATATTGGATGTTATTGTTTGGAAACAATTTAACAAAATTGAAAAAAACCAAAACAATTAACTAAAAATCTAAAGCAAGAAAATAAATCTTAAACCTAGAAATTCCTGGAGAATTGGAGCCTACAAGCCACACCATCGCCCATCCAATCCATCGAGGGAGCCGCTGATTTTGCGCCATTGCTAACCCAGCGTGGCTTGGTATTCCCAATCGACATTTTATACACGAAACCTCGGACAGACAGACGGACGACGAAGCATCATAATTAAATTCCGCGGTTTTTTCTGTAAAAAAAAAGAAACAATATGAATTAGAAGGGGAAGCAAATTAAGTCAATTTCAAATTTTAATCACCTTTTGGTTAGTCTGCAGGTACACGACGTTGAACAGAGCTCTATTCAAGGTTAGGTAACCAGGCTTTTAATCCGTTCGTCGATTTTAAGTGCTATCGACACTCCATCTTTGTTTGCCTTTCCTGAAATTGAATGAAAGAAATATAATTAATAAAAAAAATTAATGTGGAATATAATTAAAAAAGCTAAACTTTAAAACAATACTTACGTACATACTTGCTGGGAAGAACCACAATTGCAAGCTGCCTTTATTGCACCCTAATTTTTGTCATCAGAAAGCGCAGTCTAAAAGAAGAAAAAGAAAAGTTTTTTTTTGTAATTTTTGGCAAAATTGTTTTATTCATTGAATTGAAATCATTGTTAAATTTGAACGCAAACATTAAAGTTAGCATCTAATTTTTTTCTGCGAATTGTTATTTGGGTATTTAAAGTATTTTAAATAAAATGTACCAATTTTATACAGAAAAGATAAATATGTCTTTGGCTTAGAGCCCTTTTTAAAAGGTGGTGGTAACGATATAAAATGTGGTAAGTCAAGGGTCAGATCTGGGACGTCAAGTATAGTAGACGTCATGGCGAGAGGTGTTCTCGGAGGGAGGGCTATCTCCTGGCTGGTCAGCCGCCAGGAGCACTGTTTCTGTGGAAAAAAACTAATGTTATTTTGGGATTTGGTTGCAGTTAGGTGAACGTTTTCTTTTTAATTTTTTTGTTGACATGTTTCAGGCTTCTTTTTACCCCCTTTTTAATTTAGTTTGCAGTCCGGTATGCTTTTTTTTGTTTGTTCAACCGAAAAGATCTGCAAGTGGCAAGAACCAACCCCCAATCCGACGAGCCATAGCCGCGCTAAACGCCAGCATACCGGCAACGCCACTTAATGGTCAACATAGCGATTTCATTTCGTTTTTCTAGACCACGGTTGTTACAACACCCTATGATTATAATTATAATTTAAAATTCAAAGGACTAAATATGCTGAAGCATTTGTATTTTTTAAATTCGGACTTGTATTGCCCATTTGGTGCAAAATTAATTTGAAATCAGATAAAGATATATATGGAATCTATATCCAAATCTGAACCGATCTCGGTAAAATTTGGCATAGATATTTCTGAGCTGTATTTGATATATTTCCCTGAATATCGTTTTTAAGGAGAGCATATTACGGCGGAAAGAGATTCTTTGCAGATCATCAAAAGGAACTATGGGTCTATCTCGTTTACTTTTGCCTGTTACAAACAAATGCACAAAGACATAATACCCTGACCACCTTGTGGAGTAGGGTATAAAAAAATAAATAAAGCGTAAAACTTTAAAAGTCTGAAAATTTCGGGCAATGCATGAAATTTTGATGAAAAAACCTTTGTTCATCTGAACATATTGTAAAAAAAACATTAGGTGCGACCGGGCCGAACTTTTAATACCGTCCACCAATGAGTAAAGAAAACATTTCTGTATATAAAAGTATCTGAATTCAAGCGTGTTCCGCTATAAACTACATATACCAGTAAGATGAAGCTAAAATTAAAAATATTGGGGCCATACCAAAACGGGTACCTATATAGACCACTTTATATAACAATAACTAGTTTGAAAAAAATTCGTGGGTAAATATGACTAGGATTATTAAAATAACGAATATTGAGAGGTACCGTTATATGGGGCTATACGAACACGAGGGCCGTTTTCAATACCAACCATCCTAGACACAATACAAATTGTCCTACCAAATTTTGAAGCTCTACGTTAAATAATGTGGGCTGTATCGTGATTTCAACAGACAGGCAGACGGACATCGTAAAATCTACTTAGAATTTTATACTGATCATGAATATATATATACTTTATGGAGTCTACGAACAATATTTCGGGATGTTACTAGAGAAATGACAGAGTGGAGTGTATAAAAAGGCTAAAGACGAACTCTTGGAACGAATCTTACATTTTACGGTGGACTTTCCGCTGACGAGCTGGCACTAGTTTCTAATATTTTTAAAGTGGATGCTACACTAGCTATTACGATACCGTATAGACGGGGTTATCTTACTAGAATGCCTCAAACCCTCGATGATAGAAGTTTAGGTGATCTTCTCTTTAGAGAAGACCTTTTTCATTCATTGACCTGAGTTATCCTTTGCGTATCTGTGTCATACACGAGATTTTTTCCAACTCTGCCTAGAAAACGTGGATCTCTAGCCCTTAGAAAGTTATCTGTGAAATTGCAACCAACGGATTTATTCATTCTCTTGTTGGTTGTTAGGCGCAATGATTCATTTTCTCCCTTAGTTTGCTTGAGACCCAAACAGGAGAATCAGCCGCAGCCTTTTTAAAACACCATTGCTGCGCTTAGTATATTGCCAACGCTCATTATATCCCCAACAATAATTGGGTATTATTTTCTTACCATGTTATGAAATTAAACTAATATCTGCCCTAATTCTGTTAATTTCATGCGGCATCAACATGTTACACACACTTCGTCCATATGCAAACAGTTTACAAACACCATCCCCATAGCAGTTCCGCGCACCTTTTCGGAGTCCCTGTTACTCAATTTTATTTTTTTTTTTCTGTTCACCATTTAAAGCTATTATCTTTTGAAGGCGATATTTGTTCTTCACCGTTACTAGGTAAAATTCGATTTCATTCTTCTTTCAAATGCCCTGCGATAAAGTCATCCGATTAATGTCAGCAGCGGCTTCGAGCAACAGCTATCAGTGTCACTGCCATTTCAATGACAAGCAAATGTTGGGATAATCAACCACCAAATCCATCATTTATCAACCGAACAGGTGACATTTGACTGGGTTCGGAAGGCTTACACGCTAATGTCATGTCGAAATACTCAACAGATAATCCGAGATTGAAGCGGCTGAATAATCGACAATGAACGTTGCTCGTCGGTAATGACGATGTCTGCCCGATGATAATGATGTTCAATTTGCTTGTTATTGTCTGATGTCGCGAGTCAGCCATGGCAATACAGACAGACAGACAGACAGACAGTTGTAAGGCAAATCAACAGCCGCAGCAGCAACAACAACTCTATTCGCCAGGGAATGAGACCACCTTCGCAAATGAACTCGAACAAGTGCTTGAAATGCACGACGTTCAGGCAGAAGAACATCCGCCACGACGATATCTTGTTGAACAGGAACCAACTGAACTGAACCTGGTGCACAGAATCTAAGAAGTCAGCCATGTTAAGCTTCGAGCTACTGCAGCACGACTACTCGTACTAGTATTGCATTCAATCGTTTCCATTGATAATTGTTAACATTTGGCTAAACCGAAAAAGGCAAGTTCGGTAAAAAGGCAAATCCTGCCACGAAGAAGTGTTATTGTTTATTGTAAAGGTAAACAACGGACGACGTCCGCTGTGTTTTTCTGCCAAATTATCTGAATTATTTAAAAATTAGGGTGTCAAAATTTTATTTTAAATTTGTTTATTATTATATCTTTCCCAACATACCAAAAATACAATACAGCTTGAGAATAATATTATGAAAATAGTTTATCGTAAGAATTTTTCAACAATGCTAGAGAAACTCTTTTTTGCACAAACTTTTCTCAAATCTGTCCTTTGTTGACAAAATTGTTTTGATTTTTTTTTTTTTTTTTTTTTTTTTTGAGAAATTTTTCGACAAAAAATATTTTCTTTGGTTAAAATCAAAATCACGCGAATTTAGGACCATTTCCGGACGAAACTCTAAGGTAATGATGAATAATTATTCTGGGAATCTGTAGTATATATTATTTCAATCTCATTTCAGAATAGAGGCGTCAAAAGTTGCAAGAATTCAAGAGAAGTGAAGAATTAGTGGAGGAGATGCAGAAGCTCAAATAAGGGGAAAGAAAGCATCTAGGACCAAGGCAAAAGGAGGCAGTGAGAGTTGGGATGGCCATCAATGAATGAAATGTGTAAAATAATTAAAAAAAAAAAAAATTAAAAAATAACTATTTTATACCATTGAAAAAATAAGCTTGATATAATATTGCTTTCGTAAGCTTATTCTACAATTACAAGAATAAGCTTATGAATAAGGGTTCCGTTTCGATTATTCTATAATTGTTAAACAAGCATTTCTCAATACATTCTCAAGATTTTCTCAAGCTTAAGGCTTATGTTTGTAAGCTTATTAAAATATTATTCTCAAGTCAATTTGGTATTCACAATTGTGAATACCAATTTATGTATGTGTATTCTTTTCAATGTAAAAAAAATGCCCAGAAAAAATGCATCGACAAAATCTACAGGTTTTGTAGCGAAATAAACCTTTAGAGATATATAGAAAATTATTTTGAAAATAAATTTTGACCTTTCATTCAGTTTTCACGGTTTTCAATTATTTATTCAAAATCAATGCAACAAGTTGTTTGGTTTTTTCTCTTTATATCTATCTATCTATCTATCTATCTATCTATCTATCTATCTATTTATCTATTTATCTATCGACCCAAAAGGGGTCAACATTTTGACTGATCATTAAGCTCATAAAACGCAAAAGTATCGTTCGATTCCTTTCAAAATCGTCACATATCAATATTTCTATTCATACAAGATGTGGCGTGAAGATGAGATATATCGATCCACTTCTTCTGGTTCCTCACTCACAACGGGTCAAATTTTGAATATAAAGGGAGAGATGAAAAAACTGCAACAAATTTCAGACTGCTGCCATTTCTAAGCCACTCTTCCGACAGCTGTTAAAATTATTCCACTGACAGCTCATTATATTGTTTAGAAGCGTACAAAAGCATTTTGGTGAGACTTTTCCAGAAAAAAAGTTATACGTGATGGAATTCAAGCGTGAAAGTGTGATTTCTTTATATTTGACTAGAGAACCACAAATGGCTATCGGTAGAGCACTCCAGTATTTAAATGTGAATAAATCTTTTGTGTCTCGTAAAGTCGCTCGTTACCGTGATACTGGTAGCGTAGCCCGACGTCAAGGAAGTGGACGCCCATGGCACTCAGCAAGCTCCGGATACCAATCCGTTGGACTATTGTGTCTGGAGTATTTTTGAAAGCAAGGGTGGCACTAAAAGTGTCGATCACCTCAAGCAGCGTGTGACAGTTTCATTGGCCGTTTGAAAAATACAAAAGTGTCGATCACCTCAAGCAGCGTGTGACAGTTTCATTGGCCGTTTGAAGGCCATAATTCGTGCCAAAGGTGACCAATTCGAACAAATATAAACTTGTTCTAAAATTTGATGCTATTTCCGACATTTTTTGCTTTCATTCAATAAGATGTAAAAAAGTGTAAAAATTATGGCGTTTTTTATCTCACCCTGTATAGACGTTTCATCCGATTGTGTCTTTAAGTCCATTACGCCCATTAAATGTTCTCCACATCAACGATATTTGGTGCCAGCTATCAGATACGACATAGAAACAACTTCATGAAATTTTATAGAGATAGGTTTAGATGTAGCTCCCATATATATCTTCATCCGATTTTAGATTTATTGCGCCCAAAAGTGTAATATCGGCTCAGATTTTAATGAATCTAGATTTCTACACCATGAAATTTAGTAGCAATTGATGCACAGGACGATATACCTCCCACATGTTAGTTTCTTCTTTTAAATCACCATACTATGGAGGGTATATTAACTTTGTCGTTCCGTTTGTGACTCCTCGAAATACTCATGTCAGACCCAAAAAAAGTATATATATTCTTGATCAGCGTAAAATTCTAAGTCGATTTAGCGATGTCCGCCTGTCTGTTGTAATCACGCTATCTTTCGAACAAATGTTTATTTTTCCAGTGGGCCATGTAGGTCTACGTTTTCATATAGCCCCCATATAACGGTACCTCTCGATATTCGGTATTTTTATGATTTTCGCTACATTATTCACCGGATTTATTTCAAATTTTGGTATTTGAAGTTCGAAATGGATACTACCGCCTAAGACAGAAAATTGTCTGTGCAGGCCCACGTCTACGTAGAGCCCTCATATAACGGTACCTCTCAATATTCGGTATTTTGAAGATTTTAGCGTCAATTTTCACTGGAATTGAGTCAAATTACGTATTTAGAGTTCGTAATGGGAACTACAGTCTCTGGTCGAAAATTGTCAATTGTCAATCCAGATCTTCGTATAGGCCCCATATATCAGTACCAGAGGGCTGCAATGAGTATGATTGAGTAGGCTTGATCACACACAGTGGAAATACAATCAAACTCAATCAGTCGGTCAGATGCAACATGTTCATTCGAGTTACTCAAGCCAAACGAAAAAATTGTGATCAAACATGTATTGATCGAAGTTTTGTGATCGCAATCAAACAGGTCACATGAGTTATTTGTTTACGAACTTATGTTGAATTGTTCATAACGGGTCGATCATCTATGATGAGTCTGATCGGTTTTATATATCCTAGTTAAGTGAGTGATTTGATTTGATTAAAACACAAATGTTCGAATTTGAGCGAAATCATGATTGCAATTTTACTAAGGATTTCATAACTAAAAGATGTCCCCATTAAAGTAATTGGTACAAATTATATTTAATAAGCATACAATTTTTCATTTTATTTGGGTTTTTGGGTATGCTAGACTTCAGTAACTTATTTGAAAAAAAAAAAAAAACAAAATTAATTTTTTTTAATAAAGAAACACATCATTGGTATTTAGAAAACTAAAAAATGTTTAAATATTTTTTTTATTTTACAATATTGGTCAAGATTTTTCACAAACTTCGGCCTTTTCGTTTACCTACACCTGTGTAGTTTCTACTTGCAACAATTTCGGTCGCACTATGACAATATTCTTCTATTTCAAATATTAAAAAAGTCAAAATAAACTGTCCCAACTTGATTAAATGGTTGAATAAACAATGACGTTGAGCGAACTAGATTCAAAGAAGACAATCACGGTTCTGATTGCTCATTTACATTCATGTGTTCGATCAACTCATGTTGCTGAACACATCAAACCGTCTCGAACGCTCCCCGCTAGCAACATGAACTAGTTCGGCATCGGAAACTCGTCGATTCTCAGAGTTACAGTAACTAGTTCCACTTAAGACCCCTCACAGTGCAAACAACTGTAAACTTTAACATGGGGATGTCATACGAAGTAACCAATTGGCTCCCTTTGCATTACCTGTAGATGGTACTTTACTAGTTCCAGGTTTACAGTCATATACCAGTGACAAAAGACTAACCCTTACCAAGTTCCAAGTACACAGCCACAGACTAGTGTCAGCAGACTACCTTTTAACTAGTTCTATGTATACAGTTATGTACTAGTGTCATTTGACTATCCCTTATCTAGTATAAGCAGACCAATTTTAAACTGGTTTCCCATGAACTAGTTCAGTACCAATTATTGTTAGTGAAATTCTAATTTTTAGTTTTAATTCATTTTTTTATTGCAAACAAATGAATACAAATATACCTTACTCTATAAAACTTGAACAAAAATAAATTTAATTTAATATTTATAAAAGCACTTGTATTGCTTTTCGCAGTTGTGTTTCAGGGGTGTCCGAATATTCTGTAACTGGTATTGAATCTGCAAAAAATAATGTTTAATGTATGAAAATGTAGAATATAAAAATAATGTTTATATACACCTTACCTAAAATAACGCTGTATATATTACTTAGGGACTTCAAACTTTTTTCCATGGTTTCCCTCAATATTATACTCGTAGTTATATTTGAACCGATAACATTTTTAAACATTTCGATGTTTCCTCTCCTTTTATAATTGATGCTATAATCTTTACCTAAAAATTAACAAAAATTGTATATAATCTATGTTTGTTCAGCAATACATTTAAAAAATACTTACATATATGTATTGATTCTCAATATTTTTCATAAGTGATGGGGAACCTATTCGATAATGGTATCTCATCACTTTGAGATCGTAGCACCATCACCTTCAACTCAGCTAAAGCATCAGCTAAAATTTTGATTTGACCTATAGTGAAAACAAACAAATTAATAATTTGTAACAATTCTGAGAAGAATGCTATAATTTTACCTTGAATTACTTTTATTATTATTTTATTACTATTATTACTTTACTCATTCTTACCTTTTTATTTGTTATTTTCAACACTTTATAACTTATTTGCACAGAAAAATGATACTTCACTTCACAACGATCAGAATAAGAATGCTTTTTCCAAACAAAACGCACTTGCATTCCTCAAGAATAACGGTGCATTGTTTTTTTATTGGTAATCTAAAAAAAACTATTCAAAGTGGTTCTTGTTCGTAGAGATCTCATTCAAATGTTCGTTTGGTTTTTTCGTTGTGGTTTTTATTTATGCACAACTGTCGCTTCTTTGCATTACTTGGGGACGAAAAGGTGTCAATTGGTTACCTTTGCATTACTTGGGGACACATTTGGTACTAGTCCGGCTTATATCTAGTATAGGACTGGTGAAATTGAGTTAAATGGAATTTTCATTGCCAGCGGGTCATGTTTGATTGTGAGTGAAATGATTCAAACTGAGCATTCGATTCGATCCGAAGCGAAAACGGTCATTTCATTCAGATCAAACTAAACGACTGCATCAACAAAAATCATGTAAGAAGCCCTCTGATTAGTACCTCCCTATATTCGGTATTTTGACGAGTTTAGGTACAATACCGACCGAAATTGTTTGAGATGTCGTATTTGAAGTTCGTAATGGATGCTACAACCTGTGACAAACAATTGTCTATGCTGGTCCAGGTCTTCGCACAGCTCCGATATAACGGTACCTCCCTATATACGATATTTTGATGATTTTAGCTACACTATTCACCGTTTATTTCAAGTTTCGAATTTGAATATGATAATGGCTTATGACAGACAATGCCTATGTAGGTCCACGTCGTATAGACTCCAATATAACGGCTATATTCGGTATTTTTTAAATTTTAACAGAATTTTTTAAGGATTTTTTTTTTTGAAAATTTCCAAATTCGTTCCAAGTGGTGGAGGGTATTCAAAGTTCGGCCCGGCCGAAATTACTGCTTTTAACTTGTCTCTATTCATTTGTTGATGCTATGCATATTTTGATATTGAATCGCAGTCATATCTGCTCTTATCTAATAATAATAATAAGAATATTTTTTAATTATTTTATATTTTTTATTATTTTTAATTACTTTGGTATTCAATTTTATATTTACGCGGTGTTTGTTACTTCAAAATTACAGCACACACAAAAACACATCCTCACCGTCGAAAGTAACACACACACACTCTCTCAATTTAAGCACACGTACACAAATGACACACAATCTGACGATGACATGGTTCGATGTCTTCGTCGACACCCTGCATTTATGGACAACACCATGCAAATATTCGAGTCAGCCATGCCATGATCGAACCTTAGACAATGGCACACATTAGAGCTGGCAAACTATCGATAGTCGCACCATTCGATATTTTCGATAGTTTGTTGGAAAACTATCGATAGTATCGAATAATGTGGGAATGCCAATATTAATTTTTCAACAATGCGCGCAACTTTTTTTTCATTGTTCTATGTTATTAATTTGTGTGTTATAATTATTTTTGTATTATGGTTTTTGTTAAACTTTTGCGATTTTTATTAAAAATAACTACTAACAAAACTCATCACAAATGTAATAACCATTCAAGTCAATATCAATAAACAACACCGATATGTACTTACATGTATTTTTAATAACGGACTCAATTATATTAAATGATCTAATGATTAATATTTTTCTATTAAGAAACGCTTAAACAAAACAAATTGACATAAAAACAAAAAATATTTGGAATTCATTATTACAGTTATTATATTTTATTAAAATATGTACATATAGTAAATATTAATTAGAAACTATATTTATAGTCAAAAATAACAGACAATAACGCTTAAACAAAACAACAACATAAAAACAAAAATATTTGGATTTCATTTTTATAAGGCACTTTGAGATCAACTTTTACAAAAAAATGTATTTGCATGTAGTAAAAATTAATTAAAAATTATATTTATATTAAAAATTAAAAAAAAAAAAAAAACAGATAATAATGCTTCAACAAAACAACTAAACATAAAAACAAAAAATATTTGAAATTCATTATTACAGATACATTCAGATCTTATTTTATAAAAATATTTAATCAAATTAATTTGAATTTAAAATTATAATGAAAATTACCTTGAAAAAGGTATTACTTGTTTAAAAACCTTACTTCTTATAATTCTTTACTGACCCAACAATTTTTGTTAACAAAGAGCAGCATATCAATATTTTTTGGCTTTAAGCTCGATCTTCTTTCCGAAATTATGGCTCCGGTTTTGCTAAACATTCGCTCAGCCTCTGTCGAAGTTGCTGGTACGCATAAATAGCGTAAGGCACATGACTTTGTGAGTGACATTTGGCCAGAACAATTCTGAAAATTAACATAACACTACGTAAATTTGTTAATAAATAGTTTTGTATTATATTATTTACCTTCCAGTACTGTAATGGATCTATTTCTAATGCTGCATTTTCAAAATATTGCCTAAGAGAAATGATGGCGCCTACTTGATGTGATCTTACTTTAGAGGCAATTTTATTTCCTACGAATTTTAAAAGCGGTGGCTGCGAACTTTGATGAATATTTTTAGAACATGATGGTTCTAAATTATCTTGTTCCATGGTGTTGTTTTTGTTCATACCACTCAACACGTTTTGTAAAAATTGTGTTCCTCCATCTGCATTGCTTGGGAAAAGAAAACCTTCCTTCTTGAACCGAGGGTCTAATACTGTTCCGAGTCTTGTAACTGTACGCTCCTCGTAAGGAAATAGTCTTTTCTTTATTCTTTCAAGCAGAAATATACAAGCTTGATGGCCTTCTGAAGTTTTCATAGTACTTTTTAACTCATCAAGAGATTTAAAAATACCACATGTTAGAGGAACTACTAGGGAAATAGTAACAGCTGCACTTGACGATGTTTGGACTGTAGCGGCATCAAATGGCATAAGCAATTGTTTAAGGTCCTGCAAAAATTCTATATCGCCTGCCGTTAAAGGTAGCGGTGCCTTTGGTGTCATTAGCAGTACATTTGAAATAGAATTATTTGTAGTGCTCTCCACCATTCTGAGAGCAATGTTCCAGCGGGTCGGTACCTCCTGTTTTAGGCTGTGGGGCATATCTCTTCCTTGGTCCGCTTTAAACTTTTCGTAGGAAATTGTTCTGCTCTTAAAATAGCTCACAATGTTCTTACATTTCCCTAAAGTAGTTTTAACATAATCTTGCGCTAAGCAATCTTGCAGCACAAGGTTAATAGTGTGTGCAAAGCATGGCAGATTTCGTTTTTGAAGCAATTCGCACGCTTTCAACATACTTGGTCTGTTCCAGAACTGCAAGGATGTTAAAGTTTTTACTACGATAACGGATTTTTCCTTTATAATATCGAATAAAATTTGAAAAATGGTAGATTCTTGTAGGTTCTGGAACAGAGCAACTGCTAGCATTATCGCTGACAACTGCCACCACTTTCTCCATTAGACCCCACAAATCAAAGTTGATAAATTAACAACGCCGTTTATATAGAAGATATCTAAGTCGTTTAATTAACAAAGTTGCGCCTCTAACTGAATAAATGCCGGAATCCGTTTTTTCAACGATAGTATCGCTATCGAAAAAAAACTATCGATAGTCTAGTGAAAACCAAACCATCGATACTATCGATACTACTATCGATAGTTTGCCACCTCTAGCACACATGAATCAAAATGGGGGATGTTGTTGGTTGTCATTGCCTATCAAATACATAGAGCATGATTGAATAGACAAAGTCAGTGTGTCGAAAAGAGCATAATTCATTCAATTCGTCTTGTGCTGGCCTTTAGTCCGGACACTTAAAAATGCAATAAAAATAAAACATTACGAAATATTCCTGATTTGATGGCGTATATCAACCTTATTTTTATAAACATAAACCTGAGATGTTTTCCTTCGGCTTTCCCATTCTGAAGCAGGGATACATTAACAAAAGTACATATTTGTCTATATTTCTCGCAGAACTTTATAGTGAAATTAATTTTTGTATTTTTCCCTACATAAAATAAACATGTGTATGTATGTACAATATATTCCTCTATCAACAAACTCATCATCGACAAATATTTGACAGTGGGTTATGTGAACTCAGAAACTGTCTTTGGACCACAAAAGATGTGTGAAGTGAAGGAAGTCTGGTGCATGTATGTGTGTGTGTGCGCTTGTGTTTTCGTGTAATTTTTATTTGTATCTATGTACCCCCACACACACACAATTCGCTAGAAATGCTGCTGCACACCGAGTCCAAGAGACGAGAATCGCTACAACAAATAAAGAAAAATGTTTTATGTCGACCGCAGCACAGGCCACGACCGGCCATTTGCAAAGTTGACGCAAAAGGACCGATGAGGGGCCAAAGAGAAGCGAGAACATAAGGTGAACACAAACGAATGATAACAACACACAGCCGGCAAACGGATGGATGGATAGATGGATGAATGAGCGAACGGACGGATGGATGGGGCCACGACTTTAGCACATTTGGTTCGATTTTATTTTTAGATGCGGACTGATTTTGTGTGTCGATCGGTCGTTGGGAGCCAAGGTGGTGGTGACTTGACTGCCTGAACTGCGAGACATTTTACTGCCTGAATATTTGGCACAGACCAAGTGACTAATAAGACACTGCGACGGAATGCTGGGAAATTCTGTCGTTAACCTACTAGCTATCAAAATACTTTTTGATTTATCTGCGCTATTTTCGGTTGACCTCTATGAAGATCTCTATCGATTCGACGCATATTTTTTAGCCAGCGAATTTCTTAGGAAATGTTGGAAGGTAAGACACTTAATCCAACACAAAGGTTTATGTTTTCCAATCGTTTGTAACTTCTCAATAAATAATATATGTATTTTGATTTTAATCAAATTTAAATTTTGATAATTTACTAATAAAGATTTGTTCACAAAAAAATCCTAGTTCAAAAAAAGAAAAAAAAAATATAATCTTAAAATTCTCTAATACGAACGGACATGATAGCTACATAAGAATGGCCATAATACAACGTGGATATTTTGTGACAAATTTGAGTAAAGGGGCCTTTTAAAGGGGTAAATACATTAGAGGATTTTTATTTTTTTGGCATAAGTCAGCGACTGGCTCTCTGGATTTACTTTCACTAAATCGAGTGGATTTCAACGGTCAATTCTATTGCGTATACGTCTGTACTGTAATCGACTTTCAAATTCAGTGGACTTCATTTGACATATATGCAAAAGAATTGACAGCTAAAATCCACTGGGTTTGTTTTATGTGAACGAAGTTAAGCTTAAATAAAAACCAGTAAGCTAAGTTAAAAAGTCGGGCGGGCCGACTATATGATACTCTACACCACTATGTGTATTTAGTACAGCTCCCGTAACAAAAAGAGTTTATATTTGCATAATTTGGAAAGTATATCCTACTCTCAATAAATTTTCAACAAATTTGACGGAGGGGTTTGTGCCTCTGGTACCAAATAATACAGGGTTGCCCATATTCAACGGACCCATCTGGCAACGCCATAACTTTTGACAGAGATGTCACATCGCTTAATGACATACCGCGTTTGAAGCGTCAGTCCAAGCAGATTTTTACCATGAACCAATACACGCCACGCGAGCGCTCTGAAATTTACATTCAACAGAAGAAGTCAATTGTGAAAACTCAACGTGCTTTTAAAACATTAAAAAATGTGAGAAGTGCGCCTTCTAAGAACACCATTAAGTATTTATACGAAAAATTTTCGACTGGTAAGGCTCTTTCTAATCCGAAGAGGCCATATAAAAGTCGACCAAGGCGATCGGCCGAGAATATCGCTGCCGTACGAGCCAGTGTTGAGAGGTCCCCAAGAACATCCCAAAAACGCCGTTCTCAGCAGTTGGGCATGGCTCGGTCCACTTTACAACGGATTATTCGCATTGATTTGCATTTGTTCCCGTACAAAATTCAATTGACGCAAAGAATGTTGCCTGCGGACAAGCCTCGTCGATTGGAATGGGCCCAAAGGTCCGTCGAATATGGGCAACCCTGTATTGCTGTATAGTGCATGGTTCGACATCGAGAGGAATTACATTTAAAAATATTTATTGAAGTAACAGTTATACCGGACCGAGTTTTGCCAAATAGAAAAATTCGGTAGAATATGAGAAATCTATCCAATTTGGGCAGATATTACAAATATGGTTGACAATAACGGTAAAATCGAATGAAGATATATATCGAAGGTATATAAAATCTAAACCGATCTCGATACAATTTGGCAGAGGTATTTTCGAGCAGTGTCTGATGCCCGGTATCAAATACCATTGTTGTGGAGTGCATAATACGCATGTGAGGGACTTTAACGCCAAATCGGGTGAAACATACATATATAAGAGCTAGAGCTACATCATTAACATTTAAATGCTGGAGTGCTCTAACGATAGCCACTCGTGGTTTTCCAGCCAAATATAAACAAATCACACTTGAATTCTATCACGAATAACTTTTTTTCTGGAAAATTCTCACCAAAATGCTTTTATACGCCTGTAAACAATATAATGAGCTGTCAGCTGGAATAAATTTAACAGATGTCGGACGAGTGGCTTGGAAATGACAACAGTCTAAAGTTTGTTGCAGTTTTTGCGTCTCACCCTGTATACCCTCTGTAGCCATAGGGTATAATGAAATGATGTGGGAAGCGATTTCATTGCATTTGCTGAATTTAATATTAATTGGGTTGATATTATGCACTTGGTGCAATCGAATTCGGTGCATATATTGCGCTTTTGGGACACCATACGCATAAAATGGAATGATGGGAACCTAATCAATATCTGAACCGATTTCATTAAAAATTCGCAAACTTAAAAAGAAGATATATATAAAAGCGATTTCTTTCAGTTTTTTTTTTTTCAGAAGTATTTCTTACCTAAATTTAGGGACATTAGCACAATTCCATTCTGATCGCTATTGCGTATTTAGTGCGCCAAAAACTTATCATCAACGAATTTTCAATAATTTTTGACACACTCTTGGCTTATCTAAAATCCTTCCGATTCGGACTGGTATAACGCATTTGGTGCACAATAATTTTGAAATCGGACTACACTATATATTTCTTTAGGGTTCGTCCTTGGGCCAAACAAATTTCCTGTGTAAAATTTAATTCTTAGTCGAACCATAAATTTGACCTGTGTTTTGTTCACAAAAATACATAGACAGACAGACAGACGGACGGGCGGTCATTCATAAATCGACTCAAAAAGTTATTCCATGTTACAAACAAATGTACAAAGATATAATACTCTGTACCAAAGTGTGGTGTGGGGTATAATTATTATACCCTCCACCATACCCACCATAGGGTATATTAACTTTGTCATTCCGTTTGTAACTCCTCAAAATGCTCATCTCAGACCCAACAAAGTATATATATTCTTGATCAGCGTAAAATTCTAAGTCGATTTAGCGATGTCCATCTGTCTATCCGTCTGTCTGTTATAATCAAGTTATCTTTCGAACGAATTGAGATAGAAGGCTAAAATTTTGCACACATATTTATTTTGCCCGTAGGCAGGTTAAGTTCGTAAATGGGCCATGTAGGTCCACGTTTTCATACAGTCCCTATATAACTGTACCTCCCGTTATTCGGTATTTTATTTCAAATTTGGTATTTAAGGTTCGAAATAGATCCACAGCCTAAGACAGAAAATTGTCTGTGCAGGTCCACGTCCTCGTATAGCCGCCATATAACGGTACCTGCCGATATTCAGTATTTTGATGATTTTATCGACATTATTCTCCGGAATTGTTTCAAATTTTGTATCTGAAGTTCGTAATAGATACTACAGCCTATGACAGAAAATTGTCTGTGCAGGCCCACGTCTTCGTAGAGCCCCCATATAACAGTACCTCCCAATATTCGGTATTTTAAAGATTTTAGATTTACTATTTCAAATTATGTATTTAGAGTTCGTAATGGGAACTACAGTCTGTGACAGAAAACTGTCAATGCAGGTCCAGGTCTTCGTATAGGCACCATAAATCAGTACCTCCCTATATTCGGTATTTTGACGATTTTAGGTACAATACTCAACGAAATTGTTTGAAATGTCGTATTTGAAGTTCGTAATGGATGCTACAGCCTGTGACAGAAAATTGTCTATGCAGGTCCAGGTCTTGGTATCGCTCCGATACAACGGTACCTTCCTATATACGGTATTTTGATGATTTTAGCTACATTATTCACCGTTTATTTCAAGTTTCGAATTTGAATATGGTAGTGACTTATGACAAAAAATGCCGATGTAGGTCCACGTCGCATAGACACCAATATAACGGTTATATTCGATATTTTTAAAATTTTATCATAATGTTTAACGGATTTTTTTTATACCCTCCACCAAAAAAAGTATGGAGGGTATATTAAGTTCGTCATTCCGTTTGTAACTCATCGAAATAATCATTTTAGACCCAACAAAGTATATATATTCTTGATCAGCGTAAAATTCTAAGACGAATTTTACGTCCGTCCGTCTGTCCGTCTGTTGTAATCACGCTACAGTCTAAACGAATTAAGATAGGAAGCTAAAATTTTGCACAGATCTCTCTTTTGTCTGCAGGCAGGTCAAGTTCGAAGATGGGCTATATCGGTCCACGATATCGTATAGCCCCCATATAACGGTACCCCCGATATTCGGTATTTTGATGATGTTAGCCACATTTTTCAACGGAATTGTCTGAAAATCCACACAAGGAGCTCCTTGTGGGTACTTTATACCTCGACAGAGAATTATCTATATAGGTCCACAATATCGTATATCCCCCATATAACTGTTCCCCCCGATATTCGGTATTTTGATGATGTTAGCCACATTTTTCAATGGAATTGTCTGAAATTCCACAACAGGAGTTTGTGGGCATTTTACCCCCTCAAAAAGAATTGTCTACATAGGTCCACGATATCGTATATCCCCCATATAACTGTACCCCCCGATATTCGGTATTTTGATGATGTTAGCCACACTTATCAATGGAATTGTTTTAAAATCCACGCAAGTAGTTCCTTGTGAGTACTTCACCCCCTAAAAGAGAATTGTCTATACAGGTCCACGATATCTTATATCCCCCATATAACGATTCCCTCCGTTGTCTGAAATTCCACAAAAGCAGTCCCTTCTGGGCATTTTACCCCCTCAAAAAGAATTGTCTATATAGGTAAACGATATCGTATATCCCCCATATAACTGTACCCCCGATATTCGGTATTTTGATGTTTTTAGCCATATTTTTCAACGGAATGGTCACAAGGGGTTCTTTGTATACAAGGGGTTCTTTGTGAGCACTTTACCCCTCGACAGAGAATTCTTTATACAGGTTAACGATAACGTATAGCTCCCATATAACGGTACCCCGCGATATTCGGTATTTTGATGATTTTAGCTATATATTCAAATACGATGGTATTCTCTGAAAATCCACACAAGGATTTCTTTGTGATTAATTTACCCCCAGACATAGATTTGTCTATATAGGTCCACAATAGCGTATATCCCCCCATATATCGGCACCTTCCGATATTAGGTATTTTAAAGATTTTAACACAATTTTCAATGGATTTTATTTTTTTGAATATTTTCTAATTCGTTCCAAATGGTGGATGGTATTCAAAGTTCGGCCCGGCCGAACTTACTGCTTTTTTACTTGTTTTTTTTTTTTTTGAAAATTGCCAAATTTTTTCCAATTGGGGGAGGGTATTCAAAGTTCGGCCCGGCCGAACTTACTGCTTTTTAACTTGTTATATTAACTCCTCGAAATATTCATAATAGACCCTATAAAGTATACATATTCTGGATCAGCGTAAAATTCTAAGACGATCTGGCGATGTCCTTCTGTCTGTCTGTTGTAATCACGCTATCTTTCGAACGAAGTGAGATAGAAGGCTAAAATTTTGCATACATGCATAGTTTAACAGTAGGCAGGTTAAGTTCGTAAATGGGCCATGTCGGTCCACGTTTTCGTATAGACTCCATATACGGTACCTCCCGATATTCGGTATTTTCATGATTTTAGCAACATTATTTACCGGAATTATGTAAAATTTCTTATTTGAAGTTCGAAACGGGTACTACAGCCAATGCCATTTTTTTTGTATACAAGTCCAAGTCTTCCTATAGCCCGTATATTTTGAGCGACATTATTCACCGGAATTGTTTCAAATTTGGTATTTGAAGTTCTATGCCTATGACAACAATTTTTTATGCAGGTCCAAGTCTTCGTATAGCCCCCATATAACGATACCTCCCAATATTCAGTATTTTGATGATTTCAGCAACATTATTCACCGGAACTGTTTCAAATTTCCTACTGGAAGATCCTAATGGGTACTACAACCTAAGACAGAAAAATGTCTGTTCAGGTCCACGTCTTCGGTAGCTCCCGCTACTCCGAATTTTCATGATTTTTGGGACATTATTCACCGTAATTGTAACAAAGTTTTAAGTATTAAGTTCGTCATCCGTTTGTAACTCATCGAAATAAACATTTTAGACCCAACACAGTATATATATTCTTGATCAGCGTAAAATTCTAAGACGATTTAACCATGTCCGAATTAAGATAGAGAGCTAAAATTTTGCACAGATGTCTCTTTTGTCTGCAGCAGGTCAAGTTCGAAGATGGGCTATATCCGTCCACGATATCGTATAGCCCCCTTATAACGGTACCCCGGTATTTTGCTGATTTAAGCCACACTTGCAACGGAATTCTCTGAAATTCTACACAAGGAGTTATTTGTGAGTACTTTATCGCCTGAAAGAGATTTGTCTATATAGGTCTACGATATCGTATAGCCCCCATGTAACGTTACCCCCCGATATTCGGTATTTTGATGATTTTAGCCGCATTTTTCAACGGAATTGTCTGAAATTCTACAAAAGGAAGTCTTTGTGAGCACTTTACCCCCTGAAAGGGAATTGTCTACATAGGCCGACAGTAACGTATATCTCACATATAACGTTACGTTGATGATTTTAGCCGCATTTTTCGACGAAATTGTCTTAAAAATTTACACAAGGGGTTCTTTGTAAATACACCCTGAAAGGGAATTGTCTCTATAGGTCCAGAATATCGTATAAACCCCATATAACGGTACCCCCCGATATTCGGTATTTTGATGAGTTTTTTGATGAGTCTAAAATTCTACACAAGGAGTTCTTTGTGAGTAAGTGCTTTACCCCTAGACATAGATTTGTCTATATAGGTCCACAATATCGTATATCCCCCCATATATCGGCACCTTCCGATGTTAGGTATTTTAAAGATTTTAACAGAATTTTTAATGGATTTTATTTTATTTATTTTTTATTTTATTTTTTTTTTTTTTTTGAAAATGTCCAAATTCGTTCCAAATGGTGGAGGGTATTCAAAGTTCGGCCCGGCCGAACTTATTGCTTTTTTACTTGTTTTTTTTTTTAATTTTTCAATTTCCTTCGGTATGGAACGTACCTTCGTTTTTACTTGTTCTCCTAAATTGTGTTTTTTGTGGGGAATGTGCCCGAAGGTGTCGCTTTAAATCTAGATCTAGCAGATCTATAATTGAAAATGCATAGTTGAAGAAAATCGGCGAATCATTCCATATATCATAAGAGTCCTGATTTTTTAAAATTTTGACCGTTTATGGGGGAGGGACAAGACTTAAGTTTGATATAAATATTACGATGTACAAAGTTTCAATTAATTTGGATACTCCTTAATATTTCACTGTTCTACGGATACTTTTACAGAGTTCTGGGGGAACACTCGACAACCAAAACGTTCAATGGCTAGCCTACATACATACCTACAAACATAAATGCATTAACAACTGCATACAATGCAAACTACTACTTTACACCAGCCACAACGACAAACTCACTACGTGTACATGAACATTGTTTTGCGTACTTCATTGTCAGTTGTCTTGAACTCTGACCGTTTGACCTCCATTGACCTCTGTTGCAGTGACAGCTATCAAATGCTGTCCCACAGCCGACTGCGACATCATACGAAAGATGCGTCGTTGGTCTGCCATCGACAGTGCGACGTCTTGACGTCCATAAATAAAACAGCACCAATTCAAGATTGTTGCTAATATTTCTTCTAGCCAACCATTTCAGTTGCAATTTTCAGACTAAACAATCCCAAATAACGCACAAGCACACTCACACACACACAGATAGACGCGCTCTCACTGGGCATCGGAAGAGGAGGGAGATGGTTACTTGCATAAGGTCTCAGAGGTTGACCGAATGTATGTAGGTGTTCGCTGTCTGGGTTGGGAGGCAAAGTGACTCGACTAGTAGGTCCCCAGTCTGTTCGACAAAAATAAAACAATGTATTTAGCAAGTGAGCAGAGTTGAGAGTGCACGACAGTACGACCGTTCTCCGATTGGATGATAGGCACCGATGTCGAGAGAATTAAATCCATATGTACTCCGTAGCTCCCCTTTTTCAGCTGTTCTATGTGGTGGGATCAGTGCTCTCAGCAGCGTTGCCATGTGGTAACATATTAGCAACTAGTTCGAGTAACTGGGATTCTTTTTTCTTTCCCGCCATCAAGGTGGGCCAGTACGGCACCGGAAACTAGTCGATTCTAAGGGTTACAGTAACTAGTTCCACTTTTTTTTTGTCGTTCGTTCCCACCCCTGCCGACCGAGGGGGCGACCTCCCCATACGTAGGGAGCGCGTACACACCAAAGACCGGGAATGGTGGGTTAGTTGTGAGTTAGTGGTGCCAGCTACAGTCTAGTACATCAGCCGGCAAAGTAATAGGTAAAAATACACTAAAAAGAAAGGAATTAGAGCAAAACATATAACATTTATAACAAATATAAACAAATAACAGTGAAAATAATGTGTTAAACAAAGACTACTGTTCAAAGGCTGGTGTCTATTGTTTCCGCAGAGGGAATTGTAGACTAGGTGCCGTTAAAATGAACTTAAAGATTCTGACAACTAGTGCTCAAAGGCTGGGTCTACTGGTTTCGCAAAGGGAGATGTAGATCAGGTGCCGCAAAAATGAGTTTTTTAAAATAAAAAAAAAAAAATAGGTAAGTGAACATATACAATCACATGTGGAGAATAGATCTTTTAATAGAGTTCAACGAATTACTTAAACAAATACTATTACATAGACTATTGTAAATTACACATAAGGATCTCAATGGGTTACTAATTGCGAAATTAGTTCTTGCGAGAGATAAATTTAAAGGTTCGAAATGACGAGTTCTACGAGAAGGAATATTATAAGTAACTTCCCCAGTTAAAAAATGAGAATCAATCAAACCGCGTGTTAATTTGATAATAAATTACGCTCTTAGCATAAACCGCCTCCTTTCAAGTGTTGGGAGATCAATTAACAGTAAACGATTTTCATAAGGTGGAAGTAATTCTGTCGGGTTCCAGTTAAGGCTCCGTAGAGCAAAAATCAGGAATTGAACTTGAACTGATTCGATTTTATCTGAGTAGCATTTATAAAACGGACTCCACAGAATACATCTGTACTCTAATATTGGGCGAACTAAACTTACAAATAATCTTTTGGTGACATATGGATCATCGAACTCTTTAGACCAGCGTTTTATGAAACCTAGTAAAGACTTGGCTTTATTAACACATGAGTCAATATGTAAATGAAAACGTAGTTTAGGATCTAGAATAACACCGAGGTCAGTAAAGGAATCAACATTTTCTAATTTGTATGAACCAATAAAGTAGTTAGAATGTATTGGCTGAGATCGTGACAAGGAAAATTTTTTGCATTTCTTAAGATTAAGGGACATACCGTTGGCACTGCACCAGTTCACAAGGGAATGTAAATCGTACTGTAAGAAAGTCGAATCGTCAAGGGAATTTATATGCATGTAAAGCTTCACATCATCAGCATACATTAATATTTTAGAGAATCGAATGTGATCCGGGACATCATTAAGATACAAAACAAAAAGTAAAGGGCCCAAATGACTACCCTGAGGTACGCCAGAAGAAACAACAATATTTTTTGAAAATGAATCATTGAAAATGACTTTTTGGATACGACCCTCCAAGTATGATGAAATCCAGCCTAACAGAGCTGTCGGAAAACCCATACTATCGAGTTTATATAGCAAAAGCTTATGCACTACTGTATCAAAGGCTTTACTGAAGTCTGTATAAATAGCGTCAGTTTTGTTGTTTATTTATAAATCCGTTGTGAACATGGCACACAAATTCTAAAAGATTAGAAGTAGTAGATCTACCTTTCATAAAACCATGCTGAAAAGGTGATAATATGCTTTTTATAAAATGTGGCATCCGACGTGAGACTAAGAGTTCGAAAAGTTTAGGAATGGCACTTAACTTAGCAATACATCTATAGTTATCTATGAAACGTCTATTGCCTGATTTATGAAGTGGAATAACAAAACTCGATCTCCAGAAGCTTGGAAAATAACCTATTTTCAAGGAGTAATTAAATATCTTAGTCAATGGTAAGTATAATTCTCTAGCACAAGATTTTAAAATATAGGTTGGAACACCGTCAGGGCCAGGGGAAAATGAGGAGCGTAATGTCTTTAAACCATCTAAGACTTCGTCTTCGGTTAAGATAATGCAAGGAAAGTGATTCAATGAAGTGGTATGAATTTCGCAAGGGCCTCTAGATGTGCCCTGGGTATAGGATGACTGAAAAAAGTCAGCAAATAAATTTGCAATTTCAAGATTGTCTGAAGACTCTTTACTACCAAGTTTCATGCTGGAGGAAAATTTCTGAGCTCTCCTTTTGGAGTTTAAAAATTTAAAGAAATTCTTAGGATTGTTTAATAAATTCTGCCGCATTTGGGCTAAATGCTGAGAATAACATTTGGAGTTTTCCGAATTATATCTATTTCTTGCCATGGAATATTTTGAATAATTTACGGCAGTGTTAGATTTTTTTAAATTTTTGAAAAGTCTATTTTTAATATTAAGTAGACGTCTTAGTGTAGGTGTAAACCAAGCAGGGCCTTGGTCAACTAATGGTTTTGCCATTGGTACGGAGCTAGCTAGAGCTAAATTGAGCTGTTCATAAAGTTTAGAAACACGTGAATCAATGTCGCCATTGATGCACCACATAGAACCTGATAAGAGAGAGCGTAGTAGGGGTATATTGGCCTTCGCAAAATTTCGCCTACTAGATAAAGTTTTAATAACAGTAATATTGGACAGAGTGTTCCTTAATTCAAGGTTTAAAAGGAGCGTTGGATGATATGTATCCTCAGGAATTACAAATGGAGGACTTCTACAAAGCGAAATATTTAGGGAAGATGAGAAAATTAAATCTAGGAGTCGTTCCTTACCATTGAGTATAAAATTTACTTGGTATAAACAAAGTTCATAAATCTTATCCCAAAAAGCGTCGAGTACA
This sequence comes from Musca domestica, assembly GCF_030504385.1. NCBI lineage: Eukaryota > Metazoa > Arthropoda > Insecta > Diptera > Muscidae > Musca > Musca domestica. Next base: position 9,067,618 of record NW_026712133.1, on the reverse strand, counting down.
ACTGGGTAAGTAGAGGGTACATAATCTGAAAATTAGATAATTATCGGGAAATATTTCTGTATCAAGAATATCAGGTTTGAGCCAAGTTTCAGTAAAAACAATTATTTTATGTTCACAGTATACACTTTTAAGAAAAACATTACTCAATTTAGTGTTAAGACCTCTTACATTCTGATATAGTATAGATATAGTTTTTTGATACTGTTGGAATATTCACAGATCTAGGGGTTTTTGTACGTTCTCTGAAAACAAATTCCTTTATTAATTCCTTTACTTAAGACGCCTCACCGTGCAAACAATGACTAGACACGACATTACCTTTTTAACTGTAACATGTGGGAACCAGTGAATAGAACCAACCCATATCTATCAAGTAAAAAAGCAGGCCGGGCCGAACTTTGAATACCATCCACCATTTGGAACTAATTTGGACATTTTCAAAAAAAAAATAAATAAATAAATAATAAATAAATAAAATCCATTCAAAATTCTGTTAAAATCTTTAAAATGCCTAACATCGGAAGGTGCCGATATATGGGGGGATATACGATATTGTGGACCTATATAGACAAATCTATGTCTAGGGGTAAAGTACTCACGAAGAACTCCTTGTGTAGAATTTTAGACTCATCAAAAAACTCATCAAAATACCGAATATCGGGGGGTACCGTTATATGGGGTTTATACGATATTCTGGACCTAGACAATTCCCTTTCAATGTGATATACTCACAAAGAACCCCTTGTGTAAATTTTTAAGACAATTTCGTCGAAAAATGCGGCTAAAATCATCAAAATATCGAATATCGGGGGGTACCGTTATATGTGGGATATACGATATTGTCGGCCTATGTAGACAATTCCCTTTCAGGGGGTAAAGTGGTCACAAAGACTTCCTTGTGTAGAATTTCAGACAATTTCGTTGAAAAATGCGGCTAAAATCATAAAAAAAACCGAATATCGGGAGGTAACGTTACATGGGGGCTATACGATATCGTAGACCTATATAGACAAATCTCTTTCAGGCGATAAAGTACTCACAAATATCTCCTTGTGTAGAATTTCAGACAATTCCGTTGGAAAGTGTGGCTTAAATCAACAAAATACCGGGGTACCGTTATATGGGGGCTATACGATATCATGGACCTATATAGACAATTCCCTTTTAGGGGGTAAAGTGCTCACGAAGAACCTCTTGTGTAGAATTTCAGACAATTCCACTTATAAATGTGGCTTAAATCATCAAAATACCGAATATCGGGTGGTACCGTTATATGGGGGCTATACGATATCGTGGACCGATATAGCCCATCTTCGAACTTGACCTGCCTGCAGACAAAAGGGAGATCTGTGCAAAATTTTAGCTTTCTATCTTAATTCGTTTTGACTGTAGCGTGATTACAAAGGTCGGACGGACGGACATGGCTAAATCGTCTTAGAATTTTACGCTGATAAAGAATATATTTACTTTGTGGGTCTAAAATGATTATTTCGATGAGTTACAAACGGAATGTCGAACTTAATATACCCTCCATACTATGTATGGTGGAGGGTATAACAATGGTTTGCATTGCACCTGATTAAAATAGCTCTCTTTACTCGCGCTCATTTAATGTACAAGAATTATTTGTTGTACAAGCAATAATACACATCGTTGGATTGTCGTACTTACCTAATGTAATTAGAAGTTTTGTTTGCTTGTACATAGTCTGTTGTTTTCAATTCAATGTAAAAATTTAGCTAAAATCAACGAATTACCGAATATAAGGGTTTCCTAAAATACAGGCTATACAAAACGCAGTGCCGTATGAAAGATTCTGTTGAAAATCGGCAGGTACTGTTATATGGGACGTATACTATAATTAGGACATATATGGAAAGTTCTTGGCAAGGCTGTATTCTGCTCTCTAGGAACACTAATTATTAACATCGAATTCGTCTGAAGAATATGACAATAACCCAGAAAATACCCTTAACCGGGCCAAATGTTCCATTTTCAATACTATGCCGTAAAACAAAAATATCTAAATGTTTGTAAGTGGAAAATAATACAGTTGTAAGAATTTTAAAAATTATCAACTATGAAAATGTTTAAATTTATTAGATTTGAGGTCCATATCTTCATACTTGGGTAATACGGGGAAGTAGAAGTTTTTTGTTGTTCCATGATAGAATCGGAAAGGGTTCTTATTCAATTAGACAATTACAATTTTTTATTTCATATTTCTTCATAGTCAAATTATATTTTATAGTTCTTCCGTAGATAGAGTCGTACAGCTGAAAAAAAGTGTTGAGTGTCAACCACATATTTTGTTATTTTCACGCCTTTGTTACTTTTGAGGATCTTCATAGAATCACTTTCTGAGTCGATTTATGCACGTCAGTCGGTCTGTAAGTCCGTCCGTCCATGTATTCTTGTGAACAAAATGCAAGTCGCAATTACTATTCGATTGAAACAAACAATATTTGTTTGCCCTATGGACGAATCCTATTAAAATTGTATAATCGGATTAGATTTAGATATAGCTCCCATATGTCTCCAACCGATTTCGGGTTAATTGTGCACCAAATGGCCAATATAAATACAAATGACCTGGATTTTGGTACATCCCACCGAATTCAGTGTAGAAGAAGGTACATCAAATTTGGAGAAAATCGGTTCAGATATAGCTATAGCTTCCATATATGTTTCATCCGATTGGGGCGGGGGTCTCTCATATGCGTAATTTACTCTCCACAAGAATGATATTTGGTACTGGACATCAGATACTGCTCGTAAATACCTCTATCAATTTTTTTGGGGATCGGTTCAGATTAGGATATATCTCCCATATATATTTTTTTCCAAATGGATTGAGTTTTGGCAATTACGACTGAATTCATTCTAGAAACCAGTAGCTCAAATTTGATGTAAATCGATTCAGATATATCTATAACTCCCACGATTTGGGGTATACAAGCGTAATATGCACCTCACAGCAATGATCGTTAGTACCAGATATCATATAAAGCTCTGCAATAAGTTTAATAAAATTTTGTCAAGATCGGTTCAGATTTGGATATAACTCCCATATATATCCTCAACCGCTTTCGGGTTAATTGTGCACTAAATAACCAATATCAGTCCAAAAGACTGGAATTTTGGCATATCTGACCGAATTCAGTCTAGAAGGAAGTACAGCGAATTCGGAAATAATCGTTTCAGATATAGCGATAACTCGCATATATAGGTTTCATCCGATTTGGTGTTTAAGTCCCCCACATTCGTAATATGCACCTCACGAAAATGATGTTTGGTACAGATATCAGGTGTCGGCCTGAAACACCTCTACCAAATTATATCAAGATCGGTTCAGATTTGGATATAGCCCCCACAAATATCTTCAACCGATTTCGGGATACTGGTGCACCAAATGGCCAATATCAGTCCAAATGACCTGCATTTTGGCACATCCGACCAAATTCAGTCTAAAAGCAAGTAATTCAAATTTGGTTAAAATCGGTTCAGACATAGCTATAGCTCCCATATATATCCATAATCCGATTTCAGGTTTATTTTGAAAATAACGGTTAATATCAGCCCAAATTGAATGAATTTCGGGACGTACGTTTCCATTTAGTAGAACTCGGCTCCGATATAAATTTTTAATACAATCCTTTTCGAAGTGATACCTTGCACTCTATAGCAGTGTTACTTGGTATAAAATATTAAAATGTCTCCGTCAAATTTAGTGAAAATCGATTCAGACTCGGATATGCCTCCCATATATTGGTTCCCTCTGAAACTAAACTATAACTGATCTAAAGCCAAATGATGGTAGGTGGTATGATCTACTTCAAAAAAATTATTGAGTTGGCCTAGCGGTGTCTGTCTGTCCGTCTGGCTGGGTGGTGCGGTAACTCTCAAAGAGAGTAACCAGATTCCAAGCGATGTACATCATAATAGTATTACCAAACTTAGATCGAGTTTGGAGGTAAGTAATATCGACCCACTCCTTTGTTACCTCACTTATAAAGTGTCCACATTTTGAATAGTCATAACTCACGTCAAAATATATTAAATTAACGGCCACAGTCCGAGAGCTTACATCTGCCGACAAAACTGACTTATACTACTTAGAGAGTAATCTCTGGTTTATTTTCCGCTTGTTTAATAAGTGGTGTTAGTTTCGTAGTTGTATTTCGTTCATATTTATTTTTAGTTATTACTCCACCATTTCGTTTGTATCATTTCATCATCGTTTTTGCTGAATGTATTTTTATAGAAGTAAGTTTTGCAGTTTCGGATATAGTTCGCTCTTTTGCATGTATCTTAAAAAGCAAAATTTGTATGTCTTTTGCAATTAGATTATAATAAAGGTGTTTAAGGTAGTGGTTGCAGCGATTTTTACGCAAAATTGTTTGATGTCATACTTTTAAAGCAAAACAAGTAAAAAGGCAGTAAGTTCGGTCATGCCGAACTTTGAATGCCCTCCACAATTTGGAAGGAATTTGAAAATTAAAAAAAAAAATATGTTGAAAAATCAGTTTTCTGTCACAGGCTGTAGTATTCATTAGGAACTTCAAATACGAAATTTTTAACAACTTCAGTGAATAATGACGTTAATATTATCAAAATACCGAATATAGCGACGTACCGTTAAATGGGGGCTGTACAAAGACGTGGACCTGCATAGCCAATTTTCCGTCACAGGCTGTAGTACCCACTATGAACTATCATTTTGAAATTTGAAATAATTGCGGTGAAAAATGTCCCTAAAATCATTAAAATACCTAATATAGGGAGGTACAGTTATATGGATGATATACGAAGATCTGGACCTGCATAAGCAATCTTCTGTCACAGGCTGTAGTAACCGACACGAAGAGCAAATTCCAAATTTGAAACAATTCCGGCGAATAATGTCGCTAAAATCAGCAAAATATCGAATATAAGGAATAGGAATATAGGTAGGTACTGTTTATGGGGGCTATGCGAAGTCGTAGATTTTCCGTCACAGGCTGAAGTACGCATTCATTACGAAATTTGAAACAATTTCGGTGAAAAATGTCGCTAAAATCATGAAAATACCGAATATATGTGGGGGCTATACCAAAACGTGGACCTATATAGCCAAACACATTTGAGTAAAATTTCTACCAAACGACTTCAATTCGTTCGGATACTAGAGTGATTTCCACAGACGGACAGAGGATCTAAAAACTTTGTGGCGTTTAAAATGTATTTTTCGAGATGTTACAATCGGAACGACAAACTTAATATATCCACCATACTATGGTGGATGGTATAAAAAGAAACAATTGGGTAAAGGAAATATTTTTATAAAAAGTGTCCGTATTCAAACGTGTTCCACTTTAAACTACAAATACCAGTAAGACCGTTTGAATAATGCAGTTAAACTAAATGGTGGCCATACCAAAACGGGAACCTACATATATAGACAATTTTATACTTCAAGGATCTACCAAACCTTTTTTAATACCACATTTGAAACAATTCCGTGGGTAAATACCGAATATTGGTGGGTACCGTTATATGAGCGCTATAGGAATACGTGGACCTAGATATTTAATGTTCTGCTACCGGAGCCAGAACCTATTACGAACTACAAATACACATTTTAAGACAAATCCTGTGTGAAAATGTGGCAAAAATCATCAAGAACACTACTTTTAACACCAATTTGACAACGATCTTATTTGTTGTCCTCTATTGTGATTTGACTTTGTAAGGTATTTAAATAATGTGGACAATAAAATTCCATATTGTCATATTCAATTTTTCTACGCGTGTTCTTATACGATACCGCTCAGAGGTTGTTAAGATATACCTTTTTCAACAAAACGAACTATTTTAAATACTTTTTCATTCAACAATTTTAATTCCAAAAATGTTTTGACTGTTCACTGCATCACCACTGTGTTGATCCCCAAAAAACATCGATCCGCCGTACGTAATATTGGGTATTATTAAATCAATTTTAGGAATAACGCCGTAGACAAAACCTGCTGGCAACATTAATTGTTACTCTCGCGCCTTGTTTACTCTCCCAAACGACAATGTAAACAAAACTATCACTTGTTCGGTTTGTTTGTTGTTGCCCTGATGGAGGCCAACCTTTCGTTTCGCTATGGACTAACTGGCAGTGGCGATGGGAGCAAATTCACGAAGGGGAGCCCACTTGAATGCACAGAGGTTTCGGCTCTTCGGGTCGCACGTTCATGTATGAGTGTTTGCACTCTCTTGACAAGACGAAGAGGTTCGTTCTCTCCGTGAATTTGAGTTCATATTTCTATGTTTTCTTGCTTTATTTTGTTTATCTCCAACGCAAACAGGCACCAACAACAGCACGCTGTGCTTACTGGCTGGCTGACTGTTTGTGTTTTGTTGCTTTCTTATCGTTCAACGGTGAACGCTGTTGCGTCGAGGTCTCCGACGGCAACGTCCGCAACGACGACGACGACGACGTCGATGGTTATGACAGTTTTTACACATTGTGTTGATTTGCTTGAGGTTGGGGTTTATTTTTGTCCGCTGCTTTTGGTGTTCTCTAGTACGTTTGAGTATGCGGGCCCGAGAGCGTGTATAATGCGGTGGAGTGTACGGCAAACCTAAGCGCAGAAGTTCGAATGAGCCAGAACACACCGAAGAGGAAGAATCTGATCTTGTTTTAGAACATTTTTGTAGACTTGACAATTTTTAATAGTTCGACCGATCAAAACAGTCACAATGCAAGTGTGATCCTGATTTTAAGTATGTAGTTTTTTGTTTGCAATAGTGATGAGTAAAAAATGAGAAAAAATAACCAAACCATAAGAAACGCGCGTTCGCTCCAAACGACATGAAATTCTAAGAATAAACAATTTTGGAAACGAGAAAATCTGATATGAAATTGTGAAAAATAGTTTTGTATCTTATCAGCTGGTGACGAAAAAAAAAAACACCAAACAAATATTAGTAACAACAACAGCAACAACAAATGAGAAAAACAAAACACAGTAAACTACCAAGCACGTGACTGTAAACTTGGAGATTACGCAAAGAACAACAACAACATCCGAACCTCCAACAAAAGCAACAAGAACATTTACCCCTACGGTATCCAGCAACCTTTGAAAAATTCAACAAGTTATCAGTGAGGGTTGGTTGGCGTTGGCGTTGGTGTATGTGTTTGTTTGCCTGTATGGGTGCTGCTACGCACAGCAGTCATGGGGTGGTGTTCTTGTTTGAGAAAACCCCCCCAAAACCCACCATATTCTAGGAGATGAAGTGTAACGACTAATTTTTCAAATCAATACACTTGTTAATACACACACGCACACACACACATACAGTCTCATAAATACGCTGTATATCTGAACAACGTGAAGTCGGTTGACAAACAAATGACACTAGTCGACCGTCACCGACTGTAAGTTAGTGATAGAGAGAGCCAGGCGAAAAGTTCAAGACGAAAAAAGCAAAACAAAATCTGAATGCAAATTTCATCCTCAAACAGTCATCGACACAACACACCTAACGACGACGGTCTGTCCGTCGACTCATGGCAGCCAAGTCATATAAAAAGTGAAGCAAAACTGAGTTTAAAAGTCAACCACAAACAAATGCGACAAAATAAAAACGACTGGCAAGCAGCAACTGCTGCTGCTGCTGCTACAGCAACAACAACAGCAACAGAAAATCTATACATTCCGAACTTTATGGCGCGACGGTGAATAATGCGCTTTAAAGGTTAAACATACAAAAAGTCATAACACCTCGCGATAAATGCGAGCGAGAGTGCACACAGTGTATGTTCATATATATGTACGTATGTATGCATATTCGTCGATACAAAAGCAAATCAACGAGACAGCCAACTGCAAAGAGGAAGGGTAACAACGAACAGCACCAACGACACAACTGAGCAATATTGACCGGCTACAAGAGAATTGAACGACAAATGACAAATGAACGATTGGATCGAACAATCAGACAGACAGACATACTGACAGATCGCCAACCGACCGACGGACGGACAGAGGAACCACATTGAAATAATCAAACAACAGACGAAAAGTGTCACATTTAAGTATTGGCCTGACGCTGCTCAGTTGCTCACTTCTGACCGTTCATAAAGCATTTTGTGTTTTTGTTAATTTCGTTCTCAGTTTTTCACATTGTTCGCATTTGTATTTCCACATATGTATGGATGAGTGCGTGTATGCGTATGTGTGTGTGCGCGATCCCATCGATATGGAGCGGAGTGCATCTCAGAATGTGTTTGCGTTCGCCGCAAGATATTTGTTTTCAAAAAATAAAAAACAAGCAACAACAACAAATCGGGAAAAGCAATGTCGAAGAAGCAAAAAGAAACAAGAGCAGAAGTAAATTGAAGAACGAGTGTCAAAACATCAACATTTTTTTTTTATTTTTTTTATTAAATCGGTGCTCCACAAAATACTTCTGATCGCTTCCATTCCCCCACTCCTGCCCCTTCTATCTGTGTTATATACCCACATACATACATACCTACTTCATTTGATACACATCCATACAGATATCCATCCAACCATCCATCTCCGCACCATCCAAATAAGTTTGTGTAGTTTGTGTGCATATTTGTGAAATCATCATTTATTGTTTATAGATCGTGTGCAAATGTCAAATGATCTTAATTTCAATAAACAAAACGACGACTACAACAACAACAACAACAGAAAACACTCAGTTATTTGAAACAAAATCATAGCTCGGTCCGTGGAAGCAGTGGTCATACCAATACCAACACAATCGACAAATTCGAATGGAAATCAACACAGAAATTCTCCAGTTCCATGGCATGACAGATTTGCTTTTGGTAGATATGTTTAGTTGTGCATAAATGCCGAATTGGCAACTCTGAACGAATGTGAATCCCAAGTGTCAAGTGTCAAAATTCAAATACAAAAAAGTAATAAGAAAAAAAATCAACCTCACAAACAAAGCAACAAAGCGAGAAAAAATCCAAAATAGAAATTCAAACGAAACGGAAATTCATTTGAGCCGTCTCTCTCGCCAGTGCTCTGTCGTTCTCTTGGCCGCTCTTTTTGGCGATCGCCTCAATAATCAATTCAAAGAAGTAGTGCAAATATAAAAACGCAAACGACACAATTGGTCCCTACCTACCTACAACAGAATTCAAATTGGCTTCAATTGATCTTTTTCCGTTAACTGCTGTACCGTCAGTCAGCCGTTCAGTTCGTTCCACTTGGAATTGGAATGTGAATGCGCTCTTTGTGGTCACATGCAAATATGGACTATAATGAAGGACATCGATACTGAGACAACAACAAAATCAGCAATTGCCGCAACAGCAACAGTAGTATGGCCATCGTGGTGCTATTCCGGTAAGTTTAGAAAACTGTGCAGCCAATGACGCTCTTACTCTTGTGAATCACATCGCATGCATCCATAGAAATGTCTAATCCAATCGAACTTCCGTTGAACACCTTTTCAAACATTTGGACTGTGGACTTTGGCCGGTGTATGTTTAACAGCACTTTTCCCGAAACCATATGTTGAGCTTGAAAGCGTGTTTGTTCGTGGATTAGGAATGTGACATGTGCATATGCACTTGCTAAACCTTAAACCACATTGCGATCCAGTGTATTAGAACTTGGTGCCTTTTATTCTGTTCGACTACTTGGGTTGGGTCAGATTGAAAAGGAGGGTAGCATATTTTTATACCCTCAGCCCTCTTGCCCCCAGAGAGTATAAACTTATAGCTTGATACTGCCAAAATGTGCCTTACAATTTTAGTCCCTGCCTCTTTTTTGACGAAATTTGTTTCAGGATATATGGAGTCAATCTAGTCATGTCCATCTGGCTTGCAATTAGCCCCAACTATGTTCTCCCCAACGTATGTCGATTTCAACGGTGGTGAATATAGGTTCACCCTAACTGGTATTCTCGTCTCATCTCATGTTTAGAATGCGAGAGGTTGATTCAAATTTGTCTCAATATGAAATATATAAAGTTTGTCAGATATGAATAACTACTCCTAATACATCTTGCAACGGGCCAACATTGCACATTACAACAATTCACTAACACTAGATCTAGTGGGAGAATGGGATATGTCGGTCCACTAATTCTAGTACCTCTCATACAAACGATTGACATATATAACAAGTTAAAAAGCAGTAAGTTCGGCCGAACCGAACTTTGAAGCGTATTTAGAAAATAAAAAAAAAATAATAAATAAATAAAAAAGAGGACCCGTTAAAAACTTAAAAATACTGAGTTACCGAAGACGTGGACCTGCATAGGTAGTTTTCTGTTACAGGTTGTAATACCTATTACAAAGTACAAATACGAATTTGAAACAATTGCGGTGAAAAATGTCGCTGAAATCAGCAAAATGCCAAATATAGGGAGGTATCATTATATGGAGCTTTACGAAGACCTGGACTTGCATATGCAATTTTCCCCTTAGCTCGTAGTAGACAGTGGCAAAAAAGGTATTCGATCGTTTTATTATCTTCCTCATCTCACACACCCTGCAGTATTGTACGTTATAGTTATCCTATTCGGACGTTCCTGATCGGATCTTGCAGTGGCTTGTTAGTATCCCTAACGTTGATATGATCATGCTTATAGAGACGTGAGTTCTACGCGAGTAGAAATCTGGCCAGATTTATTTTGATGCCTTGCAACGTGGTCTGTTGTACCAGCACACTTTGGCGTTCGCACTGCAGACTAGCTCCTAAGCACTGTTAAAATTACAAAGAGGGGGTTTTAACGTGTCGGGGACTTCAAGTGTCTGTTGACTGCGAGCCCATGCTTGCCAATTTATTGGTTTTCTCTGTTCCTTCAATATAACAATGACCTGGTTAGCCAGCAAAGCTGTATAATAGTGTGCCGATTTCCCAGGGCCGTTGTACACATCAAGACTGCATCGTAATTGATTGTAGAATATTCAATCGCTTGGCTATTCGGATCCGTGTTTTTAATAAAATCTCCCCCTTGTATGATCCCAAAGATCAGTGTCAAAAAACACTGCACTTTCTATCCTACTGTTGGGGGCAGGCTATTCCTAGTTGCTCACAGAGTACTCAGGCTGCCGGGCCTTCTTCCATCTTTGATCCATATGTATATATTGGCAGACCAATTGGAGGTAGGTTGGCTCCGTTCCATTTATCCCTGCATGGAAACAGTATTTCGATTCTGTCAAACCTCAATGTTGGAGATATGTAAGCGCTGTTCCGTTCATGAGTGTCGACGTTTACTTCAGGACTTAGAATGTCTTAGAACATTACAGCCTTATCGTACTTCGTGCATCAAGATACTGCGTACTAAATTCGACCGGAGCGATGTTAAAGGCTGTTTGCAGTGTGCTTTTTTATGCGCCTGTGATTAGATTTGAAGCTGCTCGCTGTACGCATGAGAGTTGCGAGCTTTTACCTTGTGTTTTAATGCGTGCCACCAGGCAAGACTTCCTTCCATAACAAAGGATGGCTAAGCCACAGCTTTATAAATCCAGTGTATGTCTGTGGGAGGGAGGCCCCAGCTCTTTCCTATTTAATTCTTGCAGGAGTAGAGTCCGTTCCGCAACGTTTTGTTTCATCTTAGTTGACAGTCCAAAATGGAGACTAGATATCTGGCTTCCGAAGATAGCTTTAAGGACATTCCACTCCGGATACTAACAGCGATGCTCAAACAAAATGTTGAGAGTTTGTGCTCATTATTTGATTATGAGATTTTTTGCTAGATAAGGTTATGTTGGCAATTAATATTCATGGAATTGATCGTGTTCGGACCAAGGGCACCCTATAACACACAAACACATATTCAAAAACGCTTATTTCATTCCGTTTTAACGTCTCTAAGTCACTCTTTTCTTAACTGGGCGCAGCTAGTTTTTTTTATAAATGCATAGAGTGAAAATGAATTTAAGAATTTCAATAGGAATGTGTTCCAGTTTGGTTTAACTATCCGCGATACTTTAAGTCCAGTGGGGTACCCGTTAAAATTTAGCACCATCCATCCAAAAATATGTGATACTCCAAATGGGATTTCTTTATTGTCTTGTTTTCATTTCAACAATCGAGTTTTTATACCCTACAACACTATGTGTTGGGGGTATTATAAGTATGATTGGGCCAGAATTTATGTAACACCTCAAAATATTGGTTTCCCATATAGGAAAGTATATATGGATCTTCCTAGCTCGCCGAGCTGAGTCGATCTAGCTATGTATGTCCGTCCGTCCGTCTGTCCGTCTGTCCATGTTAATTTGTAATCACTCTACAGGTCGCAATTATGGCCCGATCCTTACGAAATTTTGCACGAAGATGGGGTTAGGGTCAAAATAGAAGCCTATTTCTTTTGGAGATGATCGTCAAATGTTTAGGGGTTGAAATGGACCAAATACTGAAAAAATGTCGGATTTTGCAGTAGCTATACAGGTCGCAATTATAGACCAATCGACGCGGAATTTCGCATGTAGCGGGTAAAATAGACCATACCTTTTGTGTTGAAAAAATTCCAAAATTTTTCATTAAACCGCGAATATTTTAAATACCGGCGAAATCACAAAGTCATGACAAGGTTACTTCTGACCTTTACATTGATGTTAACATCCAGCAAATCGGATATATAGCAAAATATGTGCGATATATATGTCTAACAAAGAGGATATGCTTGAAAGATCTCTTATATGTCGAGAACGGCTGAACTGATTTCGACAGTTCTCATTAATTCAGAATGACCTCTTGGTAGGAAAGAAAAAACGTCTAAAAAAATCGCATAAAAATATCTCTATGAAGATGAAAATATTGATTTTTTAAAATTTTCTCATATTTTTTTAATTTTTTCATATTTTTGGCATATTTTCATTTTGAATTAAACATTTGGTAATATTTCTACAGCTAACAAAACTAAGTAGTTAGGATATCAGGATATCATATACAGATCGCATTTATGGCCCGATCCTTACGAAATTTTGCATGGGGATAAGATGAGGGTCAGAATAGAAGTCTACTCTTTTTGGAGATGATCGCTATATTTTTATTTTCGTTGAAGAATATAGTCAAATGTCTGTATCTCATATAGATGCGTTTCAGTCAGAAACCAATAATAAATGTTAATCTTTTGCCACTTCTGAGAGATTATAGGTCTTTGGAAAATATTGGTTCCAGATCTAGGAAGACCATTTAAATTAGTTTAAGTTGCTATTATTCGAAAATTAGAGAACGAAACCTAATGGGTTTCTTTTATTATTTGTCACAATATCTTGTGGAATTCTTTCGAGTATCTCGCCTATATAAACTGTATCGTTTATTATAGTGTTGTAGGGTATTCAACGGTCGGCCCCGCTCGACTGTAGCCTTTGCTTACTTGTTTTATTTTTAAAAAGCTTCTTCAATATGTTTACTTTCGATGACGACTTCATCGGCTCAAACACGAACTACCGCTACTGCTGTTCAACTTCTCTTCTTCGCCTTCGCCTTCGCCTTTTCGTTGATTCCATTTAATATTTTCTGATCTTTTGACATTTTAAAAATCAAAGATCGCGCCCGTAATCGCTGGCAAATGATGCAACTGCGAGCAAAATAGAAACCATGGCGAAGCGTAGAGAGGATTTTGTTTCCACAGCACAAAGTCAATTTGAATAATTCGAAGCCAACGGGCGAGAAGAAGGACTGTGATGATAACCCGGGTAACTGTAACGATGACCCTCCAGTACATTTACGATGACGCGGTTGCCGGCGTGCCGCAACGATTGCGTTGACTTGTGGCTGGCCTCTGTGCGATTTACGATTTCCATAATTAATCTACGGAGCTGCTAGGTCTCTATGTATGCATGCGTGATGTCTGTATGTGTGTGTGTGTGTGTTTAGCTAGTAGTATATACTTTTTATTCAGTATATTGATGGAGATTGCTTGGAATGGTTTGTGAGAAAGTCTGCTAAAGGCCCAGACATTGAAAGGTTATTCAAAATCTTTATTCTCGAACTGATATTGAAGTTCGTTTTATACCTCTCTGAATTCGAGCAAGTTTTAAGCCCGAATTTTATTCGAAATCCGGATGATATGCAATCAAATGAAAGACGTTGCTATTCAAGGATGGCGTCTTGCCTTTCAGTTCTCATTATTTTTTTGTTTATTCTACGAGAACTTTTCTGTCAGCCAGCTATGTTGGCCTGGCCCAATGTCAAACCAGTATGAGCTGTTTCGACACACAATGGCCATGATAATGGATAATGATAATTTTGCGTTTGCTGCTGACACCTTTGGAATTTTAATGTCACCAGAATCAGCCAGCCAGTCAGTCAGTCAGTCATTTTGTGCGTCAATCGATGGATGCCGTCGCAACCTAGCAGAGAGTAACTTCATAGCAACCCAGTCCAGTAGAAATGCATTTTGTGCGGGGCGGCAAATAGGTTTTCGCTTATTTTTTCAATACTAGCGTTCATTATTAATGTCTTTTATGTAGCCTGCATTTATAATTAGTTTCGGTTCGGAATGCCTAGTGAAAATAAAGAGAGAAAGAGAGAGGTTGAGATAGATCACAATGAAATAATAATAAATGGAATATATCTCGTTAGAACTCTTTACTAAACCGATTAGTCAATACTTTGTTCAATATAAAATACAAATTTAAATTAACATTTTAAGAACAAGCTTGGTGGCCAGTACCACCGAAAATAGAATATTCTTTTCGGCAAGTTTCAACTCATACTAAACGTGATTTTTGTATTCTTTCTATTTTCCCTTATATGGTGGCTATGTCTATAGTGAATATTTTCTAGTTGAGTTAAGCTACTGGTCAGAAACTTGGAACGAAACTAGCAAAGTAAGGTTATATGGGGGATATGCCTAAACTTGCCTTGCGATTTGTGTACAACATTTCTAGTTTTGGCAGTGCGAGCCCTCTTTTCATTTTAACGGACGGGTATGACTAAAACTACAAAATTTTACGCTAGTGCTGAATATATCGCTCAATTCAGTTTCGAGAAAAACACATCCAAAATACTGACGTTTCGCCATATATCGGACATAGTCTATATGACGAATTCGATCGAATCTCTTCTGAAATACTACCCTTAAGTATCTCATCTTATCCGAGACAAGACCCAGTTAGAAACGGCTGAGACCTCCTAAAAATGTGGTAGACTATGTCCGGTCTACCAAGGAAGGCCGTAGCATAACACTTCCCTACATTCAACTTTAGGCTCTATGGATGGAATCGATGTACTCGTTAGCGACTATTAGATTCCTTTAGAAAAATAGCAATCATTGTACAAGGTCGAATGCCAAAGCCAAAATATATTTAAAATTTCATCGTATCACACAGAGCCAAAAGCCCTGTTGATATCTAGGGAGATGGTTATAGTCCTTTACTTCCTGCCGAAGCCCTTGCAAACAAAGCCACTAAAAGTATGTAAGCCAAACTGACAATCCTGTAGAATCCTCCTTTCTTCGACGGTTCTTTCAATCATTGCCAAAATAAAGGATTCGAATAATTTTCCGAACGGAAATAGAAGCTCCTAAGAGGAATAAACAAGATTAAATACTGCAATAATGCCCAATATTCCAAAATGTTTTGAGATTAAAATAAAAAATTTAACTTTATCGATAATTACACGTAAAAATCCAGTTGATTATTAAAGTAGAGCTAAAAATAGAAGAAACGTATATCGGCGTTTTGAGCGTGAAATGCATGAATATTAAAATCAGATATTGGGGGTTAACATAGTACTCCATGTGAATTTATTCATTTTTATTCTCCTACAAAGCATTATTAAAGATGGAAGATATCAAACTCAAAAATTTTCTTGATCAAATTTCGCTACAAGTGACCAAGTAAAAAATTATCTATTTCCCTTATATATGCAAAGAAAAGACGTGCATCAATGTTGCAGAAAAACCGCAACAATATTTCCAAATATTCGATCAGTTTTTCCCCGTCCT
The DNA here is from genome assembly GCF_030504385.1 of Musca domestica. Classification (NCBI taxonomy): domain Eukaryota; kingdom Metazoa; phylum Arthropoda; class Insecta; order Diptera; family Muscidae; genus Musca; species Musca domestica. The sequence continues at coordinate 9,051,682 of NW_026712133.1, read as the reverse complement.
TTTTTTCGAGTCGAAAGTAACATTCAATTTAGATTTAAACGTTAATAGAAATATTCTGTATACAGTTTCGCTGTTAATCTCAGAATAACACATATATCTAGGCACTATAGTTTTTTTTAAGGAAATTACATTCGAAATTTGCATAATACAAGTGAAAATAATGCATTTACGTTTCCTAATCCAAGTTTAACACGTTTCCATTTTCGACAAATTTAGTACTTATTCCGAATTTGTTGTAGATTATCTTCAAATTTCACTGTACAAAAGCCAGTCTGGATTACGAAAAATTGCAAGTGTATTCTATGCGAAGTAACGCCCAGATTATTTATGTGGTCTGAATTTCAATTTTTCTGCCTTCCAAGGGTCAACATTTTAAATATTTTCAACGTTTATAAAATGCGAAGGAAGATCCGATTGTCTTCATATTTTGTATATCCCAAGAAAGAAGAAAGAAAGCCTAGATCTGATAGAAAGATGCATCTAAACCATGTATTCTTATAACAAAATGCAGGTCACCTTTGTTATCCGATTGAGGTGAAATTTTCCAAACAATATTTGTTTGGCCAAAGGACGAACTCTATTGCAATTAGTGAGAATCGGTTCAAATTTAGATATAGCTCCCATATATATATATCTATCTATATATATAAATGTAAGTTGTGTTAGTTACTACGCTTATAACTTAAGAACCGCTGGATTAATTTTAACGATTCACACAAATTCGGAGTTGTCTACTCTCCGAAAAGGATAATATCCAAAAAAATCGCGTAAAAATGTGATATATTAACATTTTCATTTTGACTTTTCAAATGTACAATAGTAATGTTTTATTTTGCATGATTTTTTTCCATTTTGACTTACTTTTTTCTAATGTACATTTGTAGTGTTTTTTTATATTTTATTTTTGAATTCGAATATTTATACCAATTTATTTAATTGACTTGATTTCTTGAGAACTGAAATTGATGGCGGGTTACATGGAAGTGTAGTAGCGAATTATGTGGTGGCGAAACGGAACAGATGATATCGAAATAATTTAACGCGGTCACACCAAAGTTAAAAGATAATTACTTTTTCTAAATCGCTGAAAAATCATGAAAAAGAGATCTCATTGCAAAAATCAAAAAAACATTTTCAATGGAATCGAATTTTAAAGTAATAGTACATTCTATTGACAAACTTTGTAAGGAAGGATCTTAAAACATTTGCTGTAAAAAATCAGCGAAAAAGTTGAAGACTTTTTCAATTTGTTATTCTTTTTTTTGTCAATTTTTTTTTTTTCAATTTGTATTATCATATTGAATTCAGTGGATTTTTTGTGAACAAAATAAAGAATAATTTTTCACTAAAAAAATTAAATAAGTGCGAAATAGGATGTTAACTGACATCTACCTTTCAACTCCAGGGCCTACATCGTGGGTTAGCTGAAAGATGCGAACACATTTAAACAAACAAAAATGACCGAAAAAGCTTAATGGGGCTCATTTCAAAGCGTGACAATGATCCGTCCAATGAGAGCTCAAAATGCAAAATTCTTTGGGAGAATAATAAGTAATATACCAATATTGAAATAAAAGGTGCAAAATAGTAGAGCGAATGGGACTTTTAGTAAGAAAAGGTTTTATATCCTTCCAGAAATTCTTCCCAAACATTCAAAATACCTAAAATCACTTTTGCAGGTCTTTATATCGATCATAACTCATGGATAAGGGAACAACGCGATTTCATATTTATATAACCATCTATGATTTAAGTTATTTTTGGGGTCTTGGCCGGTCACTTCTTTCATTTTTTGGTCCTTATTTGACATTTTTGTTTCTAAGGGGGTAGATAACCTCTTCGCATAAAATTTGAAATTTTCAGAGTAGGGCCCATATTGGTATTGACCAAATTCATCAATTGATTTGGCTAAAAAATTTTATTTATGCCACCCTGGGGTAGGGAACCATCATACAGATAATTGCCACATAGGAATTTATTTAAGTAAAGTCCCCACATTGGAGTATCCCCAAGTCCACTTTCACATCTAATGTGTGGTCAGAAAAGAAAATTTTGTATTCTATTGAATTTTTAACCCCCAAGAGAATATTGGTTGGGAACGTAGATTTGGGATGTGCATCCATATGAAATAAATTGTGGAAACATGAAGAAATTACAAATATAAGAAAGTAGCACGGGACCGAATATTTGTTTAATCATCATTGAATTATCCTATGATTAAAATATGGACTTTAAGGGGTCTCCAACTTACAATTTAAATGGCAAATAAAATTAATTCCCATCTTATCATTCTGCCCTCAATTATGAGGTGGATAAAACTATTTTTACTTATTTAAATCACGCGAAATGCTATGACATGCTATATTGTTCTGCTATATTTTTGATTTGGCCTCTATTTGTCATCTTGGATTATAAGGGGTAGAAGAAAGTTTTCAATGTAGGTCGATGTTTCGGAGTAGTGTCCATATAAAGAAGGTACCTCCTAATTTAACCACATTTCAAAGAATTTGGCTAATAATGCGTATTAGGGGGGTGAAAATCTTACACTAAAATTTCAACATATCTACAAATTTTAGAATTTTTATCCATGTTATAATACCCTCTCAAGTCCACCTTTTGGCGGACAAACAGACTGACATAGTTAGGGGGACTTATGAGGACTCTAATGCACAATCTAAGTTGCTAATGGGTTTAAAAAAGTAATTAACTTTGGCTATTCTTAAATCATTCAGCCCTCAATTATGTAGTATACAAAATACAGCAAATTCCAAATTACTGCTCATTTGACTGGAAGATTTTGCTACGATTTTTACCATATTAAAAATTAATTTGATCCCTTATATGGCGATAAAATTGATATATACTTTTTAATAGATTTGTATAGCACATCCACACAGTTGAAGCCCACGGTTTAAATATTGAAGCCCACTGGTTAAAAATGGGTACAGGTATTTTAAAACACTTTAAATCGACCTGTACGTGAACACTTATATCAGTCATATCTGTGAATAATTATGCTTGGGAATATATGCATAATAGACAAAAACTACGGGCCGGCAACGCGGACCGGGCCAGCTAGTATATATATATATATATATATATATATATGTATATATATATATATATATATATATATATATATATATATATATATATATATATATATATATATATATATATATATATATATATATATATATATATATATATATATATATTCAACCGATTTCGGGTTAATTTTGCACTAAATGGCCAATATCAGTCCAAATGACCTGAATTGCGGCTCATGCCTCATGAATATACTGACTGAGAACTTACAAATCCTAGGTTTCATACGCTTTTGATAACATAGCTAGTTGATTTCTAGGGACATTTATGGACTCTTTAAATGACTAAAAGTTACACAATTAAACATTTTTAGCAAATATATTATGATGTTCATTTCATGTAATTCACATCTATTTTGCAATTGACAAAATGTCGTTCACGAATTAAAGGTATTTCATTATGCAAAAGCTAATCCTGATCTACGAATAGGGCTGCCATTTTTTTCAGAAATGCTGTTGAAACTGTTTTTTTTTTTTTTTTTTTTTTTGAAACTAACAAATCCGAACACTTAATGAGCTTTTCCTTACCTCTGCCTTTGTTGTCTTTATTGGGAACAAACACTTTCATGTCAAAAAGAGGGCGGAACCAGCAGTAGCAAATGTTTTATGGTATTTCTCTTTTCTTCCACTGTGATCGTGACCAGGATTTATTTATCATTGCAAGGTGCATAATTCTGTTGTGGTCGATGTTTCGTTTCCCCCACCCCGAAATGTAGAGAATTTTTTGTGCACGCACATGACAGCTAGCTGGCTGCTTCAAACGCTTCTCTTCTAAACTTGTTCAGTCTAAGTGACCTAACCGGTCAGTTTATGGTCGCCTACAGAATCTGGAAGATGCTGGGTGGGTAGGGATTTTGTTAGATCAATGATGACAAAAGATTTTCTCTTTCCTCCAAAGATGTGTTTCTATGGAGATTTTCAAGAACCCAAAGTTAAAATCCAAGAAAATAGAATGACACAATGGAACTAAGTTAACTTGGTCACCCTGGCTAATGAAGACAGTTCTCGTTATCGGAAACTGCTAACATGTTATGTACATACCTACATCTCGAAGGGGTTATGGGTTAGGGGGAAGGCGAAGGTTGGGTATTTGCGCGTATCGAACGAAATACCTTTGAGTTCAATGCGTACCTACATTGAATTATTCATCGATCATTTACCCCGACAATAACAACAGCAGAAGCGGCAGCAGCAGCGCCAACGACATCAACGCCAACAGCAATAAAAACAGCAACGGCCACAGACACAAAACAAAGTATTTATTAAGTATGTAGTAAGTAAGTAGGAAAAGGCGAAACAAAAACAATAACAAAAATAACAACACAAAAAAGATTACTTAAAAATCTGACGAGGCGTCTTGTACGTGCTCAAATAAAATGTACAAAATAAAACTCAAAACTCTTAGCGACGCTTGAACTGACAGCCGCCACAGAAACTTGGGCTCAAATTGAAAAAATCAACAAAGCGTTATTAGTGTGTAGTAGCATCGGGGGTAAACCAGTGGTCAAAACCACACATATTTGTATGTATGTACTGTACACACACGCACACTTGCATATGCGTGTCTTTATTTACTAATGATTTCAAACACCTTCACGGACAAAAATGTACGACAAAATACATATATTTTTTCAACAATGTACCTAATCCAGCGTACAACAATAACAATATCCCATTCCAAAAAAAAAAAAATTGATTGAAAGATCACACAAGATATTGATGCTGGGGTCAAACAAGCAGGTCCATAGGCAGGTCCATTAAAATCTTAAACCTCCATTGGAGACGCATTGGAATGAGTGTACATATGTACCCCCCATGTAGGTACACTGGTGAAATTTTTTCTGTGTTTTTTTTGCATTCAAATATTTATCCCTTCCATCGAAAAAATATGAATATCCGTCATAATTTCTACAATAAATTGGTATATGTGGCATTTAATGATGAATCTAATTCTATTCTTACCACCGCCATTCAATAAATAATGAGGAGTATTTCAAAAACTCAATTCACATGGTATTTTGAGAAGTAACTAAACAATTGCGTTCTTCTGTGGCTTGGTGACGCAAATCTCAATCTAATTTCTAAGAATTTTCTTTGATGAGTTTGTTTTTGTCTATCGTCCAACAATAAATGTTTGCATTTAATGTCATGCCACAAGATACAAGCGTTATCTCCAGAATGTCAAAAAGTAATGCATTTTTATAGATCATAACCTGTTAATATTACCACTATCCTCATTAAGATTGATACGCATTTTTATTCAAGCTGAAGTCGGAAACATTGTGGAGTATGAGGATAATAGAAATGATGATTGCAAGTAAAACAAGTAAAAACGCGTTAAGTTCGGCCAGATCGAACTTTTAATACCCTCCACCATGAGGTGAAGAAAACATTTATAAATAAAAATATCTGAATTGAATATTCAAACGAGCTAAACCACAAATGTCAGTGAAACGTTTTTTAGGTGTCGAACAGTAGAGCGAGTGGTCTAAAAAATGCAAGAATGTGGCTAAAATCATCAAAATATCGAATATCAGGGGGCTACAGAAAACCATAAATTAATATAGACAATGTTCTGACACTGGTGGTGGGACCCGTTACGTACTACTGAATTTTTAATAAATTCAATAGGAAATGTGTGTCATAATACGAATATCTGAAGATGCCAGTGTATCTGGGCTATAGGAAAAAATAAATGGCAAAATTTGTTCTAAAGAGTATTCTGTGGTAGAAACTTTCTTGTCATTTAACATTTAAACATAAATTCGGACATATGGCCACCCCACGACAATTTTGCATAAAGTCAGTTTGGAGGTCCAATTTTCCACTATATTTTCAAATACTTAAGGGCGTATTTCAGCAAGGACTCGTTGAATATTTATTTCAAAAGTGTCAATCGTTGCTGATTTATCCACATAAAACAATGATTTTAGGCCTCCCCATAAAAAATGATCCGGTGGCGTCAAATCACACGAACGCGGAGGCAAATTCTACGGCCCACTGCCCGAAGTAATGTTGTTGTTGAAATGTTTTTTTCAATCAGTCCATTGACAAGTTGCATCATTCCTGTTGGAATCACAATTCGGTTTCATCCATATCTTGAAGTTTTGGCAACAAAAATTCATTGATTCTGATTCTGTATCGATTTCCATTCACGGTAACAAATCGTCCTTTCTCATTTTTAAAGAAATAATAATAGAAAAAAGTCTATGGACTTACTTTTTTACATAAAAACGACACCGAACAGTACATTTATCGCAATGCCTTGGTAATTCTTGAACGATGTGTGGATTATCTTTACTCCAATGCGCCTCATCACTGAAGAGAAGATCTTCGGATCTTCGTCTATCTGATTAAGCGACCAATTTAATTCTTGCACCAATTGAATTTTGTGTGGCACCAAATCCAAATTCTTACGCAAAATTGTCCATAAAGTTCACCTTCTCGTGCACGACGACGAATCGATAAATTGACGTTTTCTTAGACAATGGCCTCAACGATAGCAATATTTTCTTCTGAACGCACTCTTCTCATTCTTTTCCATGGCTTGGCATCCAAAAGATTGAATGTAGATCAAATTTGGTAATTACGTTGTTTATGGTGATCTCAGACGGACGATTTTGTGCACCATAAAATTCACGAAGTGCTCTATAAATATTTTTAATTGAATACTGTTTTAGAGAATAAATTTCCACGATTTGGAAGCATTGGCCTGGAGTTAACATATTTGCCAAACAATACTGAGTAGAGATGTCACTTTAAACTGTCAAAACAGCTGTCAGACATGGTAAAAAATAAAGTCATAAAAACACCCTTTAGAAGAGGTGGGACCCATTACAAACTCTAAATACCAAATTAAAAAAAAATTGTCTAAAATAAATTTGTCAAAATATAAAAGATCGGGACGTACCATAAATCGGGGCTATACGACAACGTTGACTGATAACCTAATCACTTTTCCATGGTAAAGGCATATTATTACAATAAAAAGGTGTGATGGAGGTGATCGCAAATTTTTCTGATTTTAGGGCGCACATTGGATCCATTTAATCCAATGTAGAATATCTTGTCTAAATAAATATATATATATCTAAACTGGAAAAGTTTATAGTTTTACCAAACTGCTTACCTTCCTATTGTGCCAAGGATGGAGGGTATACAACTAAGTGTCAAGACCAATAGAAACGCCCATCGAACCAAAGTTGTATCTGCATTGTTTGTTGTTTATCAATTAAATGGAAAGTTTACTGATTAATATGTCTGATTTTTATCTGTAAGGTAAGTGTATTATGTCTTCGTGTATTTGCTTGTAACATGTAGGAGGAAACGACTTAGACCCAGAAAATAAATCTGTCAAATCTTATCTAGATCTGATCAGATTTAAATATAGCCTCATGTATATGTTTATCCGATAACAGGTTTATTGTACACCAAATGGCTAATATCAGCCCAAATACCCTGAATTTTATCAATTCCGATTGAATTAATCCAAACAAGTAAAAAAACAGCTAAGTTATACCCTCCACCATTTGGAAGAAACTTGAAAAATTTCCAAAAAATTCTGTCGAAAAATACCGTTCGAATGGAAACCGCTTTAAGGGCGCTATACGAAGACGTGGTCCTACATAAGTAATTTGCGTCATAGGCTGTAGCAGTGTTCCGAACTTTATATACGACATTTGAAATAATTCCATTCGCAAGAATCATGAAAATACCGAATATCTGAGGGTACCGTTATATAGCCGCTATACTAAAACGTGGACATATTTAGACAATTCTCTTCTAAGGGGTAAAGTACTTAGAGGGAACCCCTTGAATGGATTTTAAGACAATTCCAATGAAAAACTTGGCTAAAATCATAAAAACACCGAAAATCGAAAAGTGCCGTTATATGGGGATATACGATATCGTGAACCTATATAAACAATTCTCTTCCAGGGGATAAAGTACTCATAAAGAATTCCTTGTCTAGAGTTTCAAACAATTCCATTGAAAAATGTAGTTAAAATCATCAAAGTACCGAATATCGTGGGGTACCGTTATAGGGGGGATATACGATATTTTGGACCTATATAGACAATTCTCTTCTAGGGGATAATGTACTCACAAGGAACTCTTTGTATGAATTTTCAGACAATTCCGTTAAAAAATGTGGCTAAAATCATCAAAATACCGAATGTCGGGGGTACCGTTGTATAAGGGGATATGCAATATGGCGGACCTATATAGATAATACTCTTCCAGGGGATAAAGTATTTAAAAAGGAACTCCTTGTGTGATTTTTCAGACAATTCCGTTGAAAAATGTTGCTAAAATTATCAAAATACCGAACCGAACCGACAATTCCCTTTCAGGGGGTAAAGTTCTACCAAAGAACTCCTTGTGTAGAATTTCAGACAATTCTATTGAAAAATGTGGATAAAATCATTAAAATACCGAATATCGAGGGGTACCGTTATATGGGGGCTATATGATATCGTGAACCGATGTAGCCTATTTTCAAACTTGACCTGCCTGCAGACCTAACACAGATCTGTGCTAAATTTTTTGATTGATCAAGAATATATATATATATATATATATATATATATATATATATATATATATATATATATATATATATATATATATATATATATATATATATATATATATATATACTTTGTTGGGTCTAAAATTATTATTTCGATGAGTTACAAACGGAATGACGAACTCATATACCATGCTATAAATCGTGGAGGGTATGAAAACAAGTACTTCATATTTGGTAAAAATCGGTTCAGATATAGCTATATCTACCACATATATATTTCATTCTCTCACATTCGTAAGATGCACTCCACAACAATGATATTTGATACCGGACATCAGATACAGATCGAAAATACCACGAGATCGGTTCAGATTTTTATATACCTTAGATATACCATATATGTAATATTAGCCCAAATTGGATAGATTCATATTCAACCGAATTTTTTCATTTGGTGAAATTTGGTGATTTGGTGAAACTCGGGCCGGTATATATATTGCTTGAATAAATATTTTTTTATATTATCATGCACTATACACCAGTGTTATTTGGTACTAGAAGTACAAAAGCCTCCGTCAGATTTGTTGAAAATCGATTCAGAGTTGGATATAGTTCCCATATTGGGACTACTCTAAAACCATGATACGCATTCAAATAAAGTTCTAAGTTGGTGTGATCTACTTCACGTAAATTCCCAATATAAACTTTTATTGTTACGGGAGCTCTACTAAATACGCATAGTGATGTAAGGTATCATAGTCGGCCCGCCCGACTTTAGACCTTTCCGTACTGGTTTCTTCTATTAGAGATACGTACATGGTAGAATTAGGAAGGAAAAGTTTAAAGTTTTTTATGTTTACAATTTTTTCAAAATTATTAATTTTAAAACATCTCAGAGATGGGAGCCTAATATGGTTGTAGTGAAATTTGACAAGGTAAATTACAGAAAATGCAAAGATGGATATGCTAATCTGACATGACTTTACCTTCTTAATTTTACCATTAATACGTGATCGACTTTTAGAGTTTTCGATTTTTTCCTTCAACGAAAAAATTGATCTTTTATTTATTTCTAATCAGTTAAAAATCGAAGTTTGGTTTCTCCATACAGGTGATAATATCATCTTTTGTCTTTTTGGTGGATATTTTGTTTAGAACAGAAAATTAACCTTAAATCGGTACATCTTTGTGATCTTTTTGACCGGTATGAAATTGAAAAGTTCGAGTGTAATAATCCAATCCCTAAGGTTGGGTATTGTTAGTAGAGACAGGTTTAGGACAGGGCGGTCCATAGTTTGAGAGAGAGCCACCAATTCCCTTGTCGAAATCGGTTCAGATTTAAATATAACTGACATGTATGTTTTTCAATAATAACCTATAAAACATGAACCAGTCATGCTACGTTTGTCCAGTTAGGTAGAATTTTGTGTTAAAAAAATCAATTCAGATATGGCTTAAGCTTCCACATATATAAAATAGTCCAAATATGCCTCTGGAGTATACAAATATAACCGTAAATTTTTTTTGGAGAGCGATATAGCTTCGATACACCAGTGCCATCCGATTTCGAGCGTGATACCATAGTTGGTACGATTTACTCCACACAAATTCTCTACAGGTATACAAGTATATTTGTCACGAGTAGCTGTGCTGAATATGCATAGTGTTGTAGGATATTATATAGTCGGCCCACGTGCCCCGTTTATTCTGCACATTATCATTTGAATTCCCAAAGTATGTTGTATACCCCTCTTTGTACTGCAAAGTAATCAAATCATAACAAATTTTTGGTCTGGGGAAAACAGAATTCTGGCAGATACTCGTATTGTGTTGCTTAAGCTGGGTGTATTGATTAGACAAATTTGACAGCGCACTCTGTTAGGCCTACACTTGTTAGTTCTATAATTAAGCGTTTGACCAAACAAGAACGGTTCTGAGTACACTTAAAATGAATTTGCTAAATCGTTATGTCTTGTGTGCACCGACATCCAAATATACAACTTCATTTCGGATTTTGTTCCACCAAAATACTGGTTAATGATGGTGGGGTAGGCGCATTTTCAACATTGCGGCTATCCATGCCGCCGCATTGTTAACGCCAAACGTCATTGACCAGCAAATCCATTGAACTGACAGCCAAACGACAACGGCAAAACATCTAAATTGTCAAGTCCAAGACCAAATGAAATCGCATTCCATCGACCGCCAACCAACCACAAGGTTATTTAGCCGCGACAACGAAACCGATTGAACCAAACCAAACCGAACCGAACCGAGCCAGCCAGCCATCCAGCCAGCCAAGCAACCAAGCAATTGTACAGACATGCTGACATAGACCCGGCTACACATGCGCTTGGGTTGAAGCTTATAAACGCCAGTCTGTCCATTGTTTGGTTGGTTCAAAATAATAATACCTACTTTAACGCGTATTTTGTATGCTCTGCAGTGGTTTAATACCATTTAATGATCCGAGGGGAGTAGGAGAATTAAAAAACAACAACAACAACAACAACACTACCAATAACAATGGGAAGAATTATAAGAATAGCAAAAATAAAAACAAAACACAAAATAAAGTACGTAAGTGTATAAAATTGAATAAATATTCATAGAACGATATAGCCGAATAACGAATTGATCATCAACTGGCGATGTTGACAAAATGTCGCAACGTGTTCAAAATTATTGATGAGTTTGTGCAAATGCTACATACATATGTACATCCAGGCATTCACACACACACACACACGAAAAATACACAAAACGAACAAGGAAAACAAACCAAGCTAAACCATCAGCAGCGACTTCACCACCAGGCCCACTCATCATCAGCAGCTAAAGAATCAGTTGAATGGAATTAGAGAAGAAAGAGCATTCTTCATGCGGCACACACACCCCAAACCTAACTCACACCTGTAAGTTCAGATGGCCAAAAGTTGACAACAAGAGCCTCCACCCACTACTTTTTGTTAGAATGTAAAAATTTATTCCGAGAAAAAATGAGATCTATTTTATCCCAACGCCTGAGGGTCGGGTGACAATTTTTTCCCATTTTAGGCATTAGCTAGATCATACTTTTCCATGTTTGTCTATATAATACTTTGCTGAGGTTACAATGTTGCAGCATAATTTCACTTAACTATTTTAATATAAACTTATAAAACAAGTTAAAAAGTATCAGCCAGTTTTGCCGGCTGGCGCAGAAGTAAACATCCGATGTTTTTTTCTGTCTGTAATTTAAAAAAAAAATGAAAAACTTTGATTCTTCTTGTGGATTATTTTTATTTGGTCTTTTAGTTTTTTACATAAAGTCGATAATATGATGACATGCAAATGGCCGCCGCCACAATTAATTGTCATTTGAGCCTTTTTATGGCATATTCCATCATTTTGGCCAAACCTTCAGGTTATAGGTCCTCACATTCTTGACGAATATTGTCTTTAAGAGCTGAAAGACTCACAAAAAGAAGTCTTGAGGGAAATGCATCCTTCAGCATATCGATTGTGGCCAAATGTGCAGTTGCACCATCCTGTTGGAACATGCCCGTGAAGATAAATTTTAAAATATAAATGCAAAGACACAAGTCACTTGTATTTTGTGTTGGTGCGCAAGTGGTTAATTGAAAAATAGTTTTTTTTTAATATTAATGATTTTTACCATTTTTTTGGACAAATCAACGTATTTTTAAATTAAATTAATTAATTAAATTAATTTAACAGGAAAATTACACAATTTCCCGATGAGGACGAATAACCAGAGTGGTGTTGGCGGTAGGGAAACTGCATGGAAAATGCTGAATTGCACATAAACTATGGCCGGAATTATTATCCTTACCCCAGGATAATTTCAGAAATGGGTGGATTCGGCGGCATCGGGCAATATTTTTGAAACTTTTTATTATTTCTATGAAGAGTACTCTCGATAAGCTTTCCAACGATACCCATGTTGTCCCGGCAGAATTTATCCTTGTAGGAGTAATGGCCGGAATAATTATCCTTACCCCAGGATAATTTCAGAAATGGGTGGATTCGTCGGCATCGGGCAATATTTTTGAATCTTTTTATTATTGCTATGGAGAGCACTGTCGATAAGCTTTCCAACGATACCCATGTTGTCCCGGCAGAATTTATCCTTGTAGGAGTAATGGCCGGAATAATTATCCTTACCCCAGGATAATTTCAGAAATGGGTGGATTCGTCGGCATCGGGCAATATTTTTGAATCTTTTTATTATTGCTATGGAGAGTACTCTCGATAAGCTTTCCAATGATACCCATGTTGTCCCGGCAGAATTTATCCTTGTAGGAGTAATGGCCGGAATAATTATCCTTACCCCAGGATAATTTCAGAAATGGGTGGATTCGGCGGCATCGGGTTATATTTTTGAATCTTTTTATTATTGCTATGGAGAGTACTCTCGATAAGCTTTCCAACGATACCCATGATGTCCCGGCAGAATTTATCCTTGTAGGAGTAATGGCCGTAATAATTATCCTTACCCCAGGATATTTTCAGAAATGGGTGGATTCGGAGGCATCGGGCAATATTTTTGAATCTTTTTATTATTTCTATGGAGAGTACTCTCGATAAGCTTTCCAACGATACCCATGTTGTCCCGGCAGAGTTTATCCTTGTAGGAGTAATGGCCGTAATAATTATCCTTACCCCAGGATAATTTCAGAAATGGGTGGATTCGTCGGCATCGGGCAATATTTTTGAATCTTTTTATTATTGCTATGGAGAGCACTGTCGATAAGCTTTCCAACGATACCCATGTTGTCCCGGCAGAATTTATCCTTGTAGGAGTAATGGCCGGAATAATTATCCTTACCCCAGGATAATTTCAGAAATGGGTGGATTCGGCGGCATCGGGTAATATTTTTGAATCTTTTTATTATTTCTATGGAGAGTACTCTCGATAAGCTTTTCAGCGGTATCCATGTTGTTCCGGCAGAATTATCCTTAAATGATCAATGAGCATATAACCTAGCCAACAGAAATAACTCTCTCGGCCTTTATCGTATAACTTAATGTTGCATTTTTGTGGTGAAAATAATAACAAAGTTAATAAAGTTTTATAATTTTTACTTAAATATATTTGTTTTCAATTAAAATTATATTTTTGGCTAAAAAAAATATTTTTTTTTTAACTCTGTTAACTTTAACAGCACTCTGTTAATTTTAACAGTACTCTGTTAATTGCTGAGTGGTTTGAGTATTTGCTAGATAGATTCGAATCTATCTTAATGGACATGGCATTTGTATCTTTTAAATTCGGATTTGTATTGCCCATTTGGTGCACAATTAATTTAAAATTGGAAAAATATATATATATATATATATATATATATATATATATATATATATATATATATATATATATATATATATATATATATATATATATATATATATATATATATATATATATATATATATATATATATATGGGAGCTATATCCAAATCGAAACCGATCTCGATGAAATTTGGCAAAGATATTTCTGAGCTGCATTCGATATATTTGTTTTCGATGTATTTGTTTTGATATATCGTTGTTACGGAGTGCATATTACGGTTGTGGGTAACAAATATAACAAATCGGATGAACAATATATACGGAAGCTATAGCTATATCTGAACCGATCTTCACGAATTCCATTTAGACAAATATTAGACGTTTGGTGCACAATAAAAGGTAAATCGGACGAAGTTATATAATGGAGCTATGTCCAAATCTGAACCGATCTCGATAAAATTTAGCAAATGTATTTCTGAGCTGTATTTGATATATTTTCCCAAATATTGTTGTTGCAGGGTGCATATTACGGCTGCGGAGGACAAAAATAACAAATCGGATGAACAATATATATGGGAGCTATAGCTATATCTTGACCGATTTCGATCAAATTTGGCATACTTATTTTCAGGCCTAATTTGGGTGTATACGGAAAATTCCATACAATCGGCTGATAATACACGTTTGGTGCACAATAAAATGAAAATCGGAGGAAGAGCTATGTCTAAGAATGTCTAAGAATGTGATTCTATGCAGATCATCAAAAGGAACTATGGGTCTATCTCGTTTCCTTTTGCCTATTACAAACAAATGCACAAAGACATAATACCCTGACCACCTTGTGGTGTAGGGTATAAACAGTGAATGCGATACGGAGAGATCCCAGTATTTGTTGCCCTTTTTGAAGACAGATTCCCGCCAAATTTAACTCTCAAATTTCTAAGACAAACATTTATCCACATATATTATAATCGAAGTTAGCTAGAGTTTCTAAACCAATCCGGTTGTAAGAACTTTCATCGCTGCACGACCCCCCTGTAAGCTGTAAGTTCGGCCGGACAGAACTTTGAATACCCTCCACCATTTGGAACGAATTTGGAAATTTTCAAAACAATAAAATCCGTTAAAAATTCTATTAAATCTTAAAAATACCGAATGTAGCCGTTATATTAGGGTCTAACGACGACATCGACCTGCATCATCAAAATACCGAATATAGGGAGGTACTATTATATGGGGGCTATACCAAAACGTGGAACTGCACAGACAATTTTCTGTCATAGGCTGTAGTATCCATTACGAACATCAAATACCAAATTTGAAACAATTCCGGTGAATAATGTCTCTAAAATCATCCAAATACCGAATATCGGGAGGTACCGCTACATGGGGTCTATACGAAGACGTGAAACTGCTCAGACAATTTTCTGTCTTAGGCTGTAGTATCCGTTACGAACTTCTAATACCAAATTTGAAACAATGCTGGCGAATAATGTCGCTAAAATGATCAAAATACCGAATGTGGGGAGGTACCGTTATATGGGGGCTATACTAAAAACGTGAACCTACATAGCCTTTTTTTCAATACCAAAAGTCCTGCAGGCATAATATACATTTGAGTAAAATTTTATCAACCTATTTCATTTCGTTCGGAAGCTAGAGTTATAAAATTTTCTAGGAGAATATTTATGTAAAGATCCAAAGACGATTCAAATAACCTTCCCTTGTGAAATGAAATTTTCCAAATTTAAAACTTTTTTCACAAATATATTTGATCGTATTTAGTAAATATTCTTATTAATATTTATTTTTGTTATTAACAACTATGGATGTACCTCGACAAAATCCAGAATAAAATATTTGACACCGATTCCACAACTTCTCAGGTTATTGAAACTTTTGTTTCTCCGCAACTGAGCTCAGCTTGAAAAAAAAGATTGTATTATAAATAAGGTGTTAAAGTGATGACCATTTGTTCGTGACGAACATGTTCGATGCAAAACGTGTCAAGTATTGCCTAGGGCTAATTGAATATTCCTGTCGAAGTGTTGTACTCTGTTGTAGGTACAGCGCTCTTTGTTTAAATCTGTTCTTTACCGGGGCCGTTGAACTTTTTGCCTCCGATGGACAAAATATGTACATAGATATTGTTTTAGGTGAGGTCTCATTTTTTCGGTCACCGTTCAGGCTGAGGTTTGCTGTGACAAATAAAGTGTTTACTTGGTCGAACAATATATTGATGAATGTCACATGTGACAATGATTCTGCCAAATGGAATTCTCGGGAATAAGAATTAAACATATTTATTTTGGGCGATATTGGAAAAACCCTTCAGTGCTATGGTGTAGTTTGGACAAAATAAACATTTGTGTGGAAATTCCCATGGAAACTTATATACCAAACCTCCCACTATAATATTATTCCTGAAGCTATTAATACATGTTTCATTAATATCCAAGTCGGCCTAGGGTGTGTAGAAAATGTTGCTAAATCGTTGATTAAAGTGAGTAAAATTTCAATTTGCGTTTCCTGTTGGGAAAAATTCTCCTTAATTTGCAGAATAGACAAGACGCGTTTGCCATGTCACACGATATTAAACATGACAAGTAGAAAAACATTAAGTTCGACAGGGCCAAACTTTTAATGCCCTACTCCTTTTGGTAAAGAAACATTTGTTACAGCGATTGTTATCTATTTATTTTGAAAATGTTGACGTCTGTGTGGGAGAGGTATCGAAACGGGTGAGCCGATATATTCCATCGTCGCATATCTAGTGTTAGTAGAAATATAGGAATATGTGAAATTTGAGGACAATCGAATACTTACTTTGCATTTTATGAGAGATATAATTATTCAAAAGGTTGACCCTTTGTATGGAACAAAATTGGATGATATTTTCTTGTTCTATAAGGTAAATTTTTTTCTTTGAAATTTTTGATCTTTTGTGAGAGAGTTTCAAGAAGGTGTGGACCGATATTGCCCATCACCGAACTCGATCTAAGTTTGATAATAATATTACGAGTTTCCAGGTTTGGACCTAATCCGCTAGATATCTTGCGCACCAACCAGCTAGACAGGCAGGTGGTCGGACACCCCTAGATTGACTCTAAATGTCCTGAAACGCATTCGACCCAAAGAGACCTTGGCCCTGAAACTGTAGTTTCGAAAGGCTATAAAAATATAAACTAAAAAAATATAAAACTAGTACCAGTTCCCAAGATCCCTGACCTGATTACAACTCGTATCTTACACTCAGTATCCAACTACCATATATAAGCAATTTTCTGAAAAAAAGGCTTTATACAAGGCTTTATAGTTAGGCTTTATAGTTCATTATAAATGGCTTGACAATTCATCGGAGGCTTCAATATTTTTATATCCTCCACCATGCATATTATGGAGGGTATATTAAATTCGTCATGCCGTTTGTAACTCATCGAAATAATAAGTTTAGACCCAACAAAGTATATATATTCTTGATCAACGAAAGTTCTAAGACGATTTAGCCCTGTCCGTCCGTTCGTCTATGACACAATCTACTTATGTAGGTCCACGTCTTCGTATAGCCCCCATATAGCGGTTTTCATTTGAGCGGTATTTTTCGGTGGAGTTTACTTTTTGGAAATTTTTCAAGTTTCTTCCAAATGGTGGAGGGAATAAAAAGTTCGGCCGGCCCGAACTTAGATTTTTTACTTGTTAAATGTTCCCATGACCAGGAATGTTAAGAACGTAATTTGTTCAAACAATAATGATTGCGCTGACATTGCTCATTACTTGATAATCTCTTAAGTAACAACCTATTGTTTTCGGGCTACAGCTAATGCAGAAGGTGGAAGTAGTGTTATCAGACTCAAACTATTTCAAAGTTTCTGCTGGGTAGTTTTGGGTGACAGAAGACTCGTACAACAATGACTTACTCCATCTTTGACGGAGTATCATCCATTTAGAGGATGATGTAATCCCTAATTCAACGATCTTCGGCAAAAATATATAGTCGACAGTGGTGTATACGAGCTGTACATTGCAGAGTTACGGAGTTGGAATAATGGTCTATGAGTCAAAATTGGAAACATTTTTGTTGGAGTCGGAGCTGAAAAAAAATTATATTTTTATACCCTCAGCCATATGGCTAGAGAGGGTCGATATCATTTGATACGACCAAAACGCGCCTCATTGAAATAACGGGTTTGGACCCTAGGTCTCTTTGGACCAAATCCGTTTAAGGACATTTGGAGTCGATATAGCGATGTCCGTCCATTCGTCTGGCCTTCTGGTACGCACGATAACTTTCGAAGGGAGTATCCGAATTGGTCCAAACTTGGTACATCGTTATATTATTATTAAACTTAGATCGAGTTCGGAGATAGGCAATATCGACCCACACCTTCTGATACCAACCCCACAAACGTCAAAATTTAAAAAAAAAAATACAGAAAGAGAAATGATAATCGAATTTGCCAATCCTAATATTTCTATTAGAGTTAGGTCAGGTGCGAAAATGATGAATATCGGTCCACTCCATTAAGTTCCTCCCCCACAAAGGGTCAACATTTTGAACAATTAAAACTCTTATAAAATGTGATGTAAGAGTCCGATTGTCTTAAACTTACACACATCACAATATTTTTATTAACCCAAAGTCTGATGTGAAAATGGTACGTCCCCACAAAGGGTAAAAATTTTGAATGTCCATGAAGCTCATAAACCGCGAAATTAACATCCGATTCCATTCAGATTTCCATCAGCACAAGATCTGTTATAAAGGTGGTAGAGATCGGACCATTTCTTCTGGTACCTCCCCACATAAGGTTCAAGGTTAAAAAAAAAAAAATTCAAAGAAGGCAAAATAAGCATCCAACTCATTTAAAATTTCTCTTCAAATGTAACACATACAAACATTTATGCAAACACAATATCTGAAGATGATAGATATCTGCGAACCCCTCTGGATCCCAATTTCCAATACTATCATAACTTGGCAAAACCGACTGATATTTTTAACTTGTCATGTCTCGATTCAAGTTTTTCCATTTATTTCGTTAACCAACGCTGTAAAATCATTTAAAAATACTAATACAATTTTTTATTTCATGTAAGTCTGCGGTAAATTATTTGGTATTGCTCGAATCAACAAAATATCCTAATTTTCGATACTTCACTCACACAACTTTCATACATTTCACATAAATTTGCATCTTTCAGATATCAATAGTTAAACTTAATTAGTAGCTTGCAATTTTCAAAAAATTACTATAGATGTACGCTTTAGCAGTGCAAGGCCTAAAGGGTTTACTATGTCGTGCAAGCTATCCCCGCAGTTCCGACTTCAAACTAAATATAATGATGATTGGATATTAAGTGATTGTGAAAAATCGTATTTAGTTTGTTGCACCATCGAAATATTCTAGAACCATAGCTTTTTCCCCCAATCAGAACGGATTACCAACATTGCTAAGGTATCTAATAATAATTATAGACGTTATTTTGTTTCACACATTTTACCCATGTCGACAAAGACTATAGTTTGTCAGTTTATCAGTTCAATTTAAAATCGTTATCTGTGATAGTCTCTGGCGTTGAAAGGGGGACAAACACTCTACTGGCTGGCGCGTTCACATGAAGACATTTTGTTTGGTCGATTCGGTCATGTTGTCAGTCAGTTGTTTATTGATCAACACCAACTGGAATCAAAGTAAGGCAGAGCTAACTTTAGCATCATCAAAGCGTACATATGTACATACGTACGCACATATCTATGTATACTCTGACACTCCCAATAACCTTAAATGTTGTCAGTGTATAGAATAAGAACGAACGAAGAGTACATTCGAACGTGAATTAGTTGTATGTGAGAACGATAATGTTTTGGTCAAAATTTTGGAATAGCTCCTACACAATGCGAACGCATGATTTCAGATTTGGTTAAATTCTAACACTTTGAGTTTATAAAGAGTATAAAGGCCCCTTCACACGACATGTGTGGTTCATGTATACTATTAACATTTTGCACTCTCGAAAATGGTACACGCTGTGCGGAACACGCGAAACTTTCAATGTCGTGCAATACATTGCAATGTATTTTGCTCCGATACCACCTGTAAACACAGATGAGCCGGCGTTTATGTGGTACGAAAAAAACATATGCAGGTAATGCTAAAAATCGAATGTGATTGAGAGTTTTGATATACAAGAAGAGGTCTGTATCACCTCAAACAAATTACTGTTCGTTAATTTCATTATTACCCTTGATCGGATTCTGTATGAACCCATAAGTCAAGGAATTCGAATATAATAGAGCTGATGTTACACATTTGGAGGGACGACAATATCCCAATGATTTTAAGGCTATTTTTCAAAGTGTTGTAAATAAAAATGTATTAAATCTCAAGGCGATGGTTTGTGTTTTTCTTCAAAGGTTTTGTTGCAAACACTTTGCTGACAAACTGTATGCTGTATTTAATATTATTTGACCTGTTGAAATTAATATTGTTGGAGATTATTTGCTGCTGACAAGCTTATCATACGTACCTTTGGCATAAATCGAAGGGCATGACAAATACATGTACGAACACACACATGTAAGAAAACAAAAATGATGACAACTACAGAACAATAACGTAGAGCCTTTTGATCTCTGTCGTCCTCTCTCTATCTCTCTTTCATTCTCCGAATTTTTTTATCAGATAGAAAAGTTGAATGTGTGGGTTTTCTAACCTAAAATCACCCACATAGAGTCCAATGCCAGTGATGGAATGTCATATACCACTAATAATATATGTTAATTTTATAAAAAATATATATTAAAATGGCAATTAGTTTGAAATATATAATAATATATTTAATATAACTTATTTTATATATATATATTAATCGATGTTGTCCAAATGTTTTTAAAATCATAAGTTTTTGTTTTTATGTAAAACATTCCCAGAGGTAATCCATAGGAACTATAAAATTTCAGATCTGCATTATTACCTCAAAGCTTTTTGTTAGGAACACAAACAAAATATATATGGACCCAATTTTCAACAAGATCTTAAGAAGCTAAGGTAGGGTAGTTTTATTACCATTTTCTGGTGTTGTTTCTTGATCCTATTTTACATATTGCTTTTATTTTTTTTCCTGTGGTAATTTTATGGATCCAAGTTTTTATATTAATAAAGATTTACCGGCTTAAAACTAACTAATCTAGAAAATAAAATGCATTTATTTATCTCTACTTTACTTTAACAAAAAGGGCCACTATATGTCTATGGACACAATGAACTACAATTGTGCATTTAGGCTACAACTAAAAACTGTGACCCTAATTATTATTAATTAAAGCTGGATATATACAATACACTTACAACTACTTAAACCTTACTTAATTGAGGTGGCCGGTATTGTACACCAGGTTGTTCCAATCCGAGGCTAAGTACATCCTATGGTAAAACAGAAAGCCCACATTTCCGTAGAATAAACCGAGCTCGTTCAGCTTCCAAACGGCGTATGGCGGCAGATACTTCCGATAACGTAGCTGATCTGCATCCTCAAAGCATATATCATACCCTCAACGATACCATTATTTATAACCTAGCATCTGTTCAAGAAGACCAGTTCTTTTCATAAAGACTTCAATTCTGCTTATTTGCGCTCTACTGTATATCGACCTGCAGCAATAAGATCTACAGAAGATCAGAGTATTTTCTTTTCCCATAACCTTAGCCTTTCCTTCTATTAAGACGAAATGTCAAACCAGAAAAGGAATTTCAAACAGCAGGCCATAATGAACATAATATAATGTGTGGCTACCAGGAATTTTTCTTGCTCTAGTTCGGTATTTGAAAACATTTTCTATTTTACTTAATAGGATAGTAAGTATTGTATTTTGGAAAACAGCAGTTAACCATAATATTTAATGCTTCGTCCTGTTTTAATAATCACTTGTTTTGGGTAGTTAGAGTGAAATTTTATATATCCGACCGGTGGCTATGAACACTTGATAAAAGTAATCAACACTGTTGACGGTACTTGATAGATTTCCGTTACGGAAAAGTATAAATGGAAGAGGAATTCGTAGTAGAGTATGACCGCGGCAAAGTCTATTTTGACAGTATGAAAAACAACCAAATCCATTTAAGAGTATCGGAGAGATGCTTCCAACTAGCCATTAAGTAAGTAGTATTAAGTACTAGAGATAAAGTAGATTTGAGTATTATTGTTACTTTTTATGTTATCTCATAAATTGTTCAAGGACATTAATGGAAATATATAAATATTAAATACCAAAGAGGGTTACACCTCCGAACTTGTGGGGAATAAAACGGGTTTCTCAAAATACATGCGGCTGTTTTGACATATCCAGTATAAATACTCATTACAAATCTGGTTACCGACCCTTTATTTTAACAAGGTCATTTGGCACTAAAGAAGTTGTTATTTTTTGGTCACAAAAAGTCAATAAATGAGTATTTATGTAACGACTTTTAGTGGCCCAAAAACCACTCATGTCGTGCGACATGCCTGATAACCAAATTTGTAATGAGTATTTTTTGCTAGGTTTCTGGACATTTACATCTTTTTGACAGTTGCCCACATTAGGAATTACTATAATTAAATCCCATCACTGCTCCAAGTTCCATGTGAAGAGATAGTTGTACGACAGTGCGTACACTAATGCGTGGTGCTATGATGAGAGACGGTGTTGGCGTCGACCGTTCAAGTACTCACAACGTACTCACTCGTGCTAGCCTCCCACGGAATACTGAGTATTATTCATTGACTGTGCGTGTGTGTGTAGGTTCGATCTTTATTCTGTACACGGTAGCTATGTGCTATGAATATTTGTTGTGCTTTTCTTGCTCTGTCGACTGAGTTCAGTGCGGTTCAGCAGAGTTCACTTTGGCTAACGAGTTGAGTTGAGTGGTGCTCTGTGTGACTTGACTTGTTGAATGTTTTGTTCCCATTCCATTTTCGTTGATATGTCATCCATTTGTTCTCGCCCGTTCCTCCCCAACGGCCTGTGAGGGCAGAGTGTAAGTGTGCAAAATGCCACAGTAAGCATTTAGAACAGAACTTACTGGGCAGCAGCGAGCGGGCGAGCGAAGCACTCGTCCCCACCAGAAACAAAACAAAAAAGTGCCTAAGCAAACAAAAGCCAATTCGTCAAGTACGATGGATACTTCGCAAATGCTTAGCCAGGCTGCGCTTTGTTGCTGGCAGCGATCGGTGAACAATTAAAATCACACAAACAACAAAAGTCAGCTGCGCGGCTGCCATTTGATAAGACCAACAACATTCACATTCGTCCCCATCCCGTTGACTGGTAGTGCCTTTGACTGGGTTGTTGGTATTGTTGACATCGTTCGCCGTCGTTGGGCCGACAACGATTTTACATTCGTCTCTCGATCGATGTACATATATTTATGTAGGTATCTCCACACACGGATACAACTACAACGCGTTGACACTTGAATGTTGTGTCTGTGCAAGAACAATGTGCGGTAAGTGCGCTCTCCCACTCTTTCGTTCGTTTGTTCGTTCTCAGACAACTCTCGTTGTTTGTTTTCGATTGCTGTGCGAGTTGGTGGGGGGAGTGAAACACAAAAGGTCGATTGTCAGCCAAGCTATTGATAGCAAATATTAATACAGTGACCTCGTACTAGTTGTGGGGGAAGTGTGGGGGAGAGGGGCTAGTGAAATGGGGTTTCGATCGATGTGTAAACGAATGGCGTCTTCTGGTGGTGATGAATGTTGAAACATCCCTCACAGGGTGGACATTGACAGAAATATTAAATGATATGAACATAAAGGGGCGCCGGAATAAATGACAAGGTTTGACAATGCAATTTTATTGAATTTATCGGCGAAATTTATCTATTTGGATAGGGAACAATCCCATACAGTTCACTATAAACATTTGGCTTGTGTGAGTTGTTTTTCAGTCGGACCTCGTGATGTGACCCTCCGTTTCCAGATCCAAATACACATACAGTGAATGAATTAAATATTTTGCTTCTTCAAAAATATATACAATTACAAAATGTACGCCTTTACCATCGAACAATTAATTCAAAATAACCACACTTTAAACAACAAGATCCAGCTGTGGATATTCTTTAATTTACCTGATCTTAAATTTGATCAACTGAAAACTTATTCTCATCTCTGATTTGTGTATACATTTTGACAATAAGATGCTGCAAAGGCTCAATTTGGTAACAAAAACTTCGGGATTAGATTGTACGGGTGTACCTATTTAATTTTACCATATCTTGTAGAATTCAAGTTAAAAATTAGAAAATATTTAGATTTAAAATTATTTTTGAGGGGAATAATTTATGTGATACACATTCATACGTGGTATGATAATCATTCCTGCAAATCAAGCATCGATTCCACGAACTTGCGGCACATTATCACAGTTATTTTTCCCATTCTTCTTGCAATACTATCTTCAACATTTGTTTTGAAGATGTTCGGTGATTTTCTAGATAGGGTGGAGGGTATATTCCATCATTCCGTTGTCATTCCCGTTTTTAACACCTCGGAATATACATTTTAGACCCCACAAAGTATATATATATATATTTGATCAGTGTAAAATTCTATGACGTTTTAGCGATGTCCGTCCGTCTGTGGAAATAGCTCTAGCTTCCGAACGAAATTAAGTAGGTTGATAAAATTTTACTTAGATGTGTGTTTATTCTGCAGGTCATTTCGTATTGCAAGTGGGCTATATAGGTCCACGTTTTCGTATAGCCCCCATATAACCATATAACTTTTTTTGCTGCTTCAATCACAAATTTAACCCAAATTTGGTGTAAATTGACACCATAAGTTCTCACTATGTAAGAATCATTCTTGCATCGAACTGTCAATGTAGGTCTACGTTTTGATATAGTCCCCATATAACTGTACCTCCAGATATTCGGTATTTTGTCTCACACTTTTCAATGGAAATGTTTTAAATTTGCAATTTGAAATTTCTAATGAGTACTACATCTTATGATAGAAAATTGCACACATAGGTCCACGTATTCGTATGGTCCTCATATAACGGTACCTCCCTATATTCTGTATTTTGATGATTTTAGCTATTTTATTAACCGAAATTGTTTCAAATTTCATATTTCAAGTTCGTAATGAGTACTGCAGCCCGTGACCGAAAATTGCATATGCAGGCCTCCCTACATTCGGTATTATGATGATTTTAGCGACATTATTCAAGTTTCGTATTTGGATATTGTAATGGCCTACGACGAAAATTGCATTTACAGGTCCTCGTTTTTACATAGGCCCGGTAATTCTCTATTTCTGGATTTTTTTCTTTAAATTTATAAATTTCTTCCAAATGGTAGGGGGTATTTAAAGTTTGTCCCGACCGAATTAACTGCTTTTTTACTTGTTTCTATTAAAATTATAGATTACTGTTTTTTGCGCTATATGTGATTTGATCTGAATGCTTTCCCAACACTTGCATCGGGGGAATAATTTATTTTTCGTTTGTCTTTTCACGAATTTGTCTCTTAGTCCTTGGAATTATAATTTTTGGACGTATATCCTTAAAAAACACATTATTTTTTGAGGTGTACATTTTTGGGTTATTGTTGAACCTTCGAACATATTAAATACAAAATATTTGAAAGCTTACATCGAAAAGTAACCAAAATAGAGGAAGCAAATTCCCCCATCTTCCACACGTTTAAAAATTTTCGGATTCCTCGGAATCCGTGAATTATAGTGTCTTCGGAAATATTGGAGATAAAAATACGAGGAATATTTTGGAATTTAAACCCTCAAGCGAGTTAACAAAGAGGTTTTTGGTCCTACGATTGAAACACATTTTAGGGTTAAAGCAAAATGTGGACTTAAATTCTGTTTTGCCAATAAATCGTTTGAGGATTGAAAGCGAAATTCACAACGTATCAGAAATTAAATTAAAATGATTTGCCCAAATACTAGAACACTGTTCTTAATCAAAATCTGGAAAATCATTTATTTTTATGGTTGCGTAAGAGAAAATTACCAAGTTTGATACAACAAATGCCTTGCCTGCTTTTGTATGACGCCGATAAATATGCCAACAAGTTTGTGGAAAAAACAAACAAATCTTCGTCAGATGTGCATAGGTAAATATTTGAGAAATGATATTTTCATCTGCAGAGCACAACAGAGATCTGCAATTTTCTGGCGACAAACTGCAATCAATTTTTGACGAATGGGTATTCGTTGATTGCTGCGATTCGACTTCATTTGCATTTCAAATAAAAATTGAAACCACAAGCGCCATTATTATCGAAATATTCCGGCGCTGACAACCATTTGCATACATAGGGCAAGAAGAGCCTGTTTGCAACGTTTAACATGGGTATCAGCAGCGTTCTATGATGTTATCCATCACCGTAAGATGGAAGACTTATTTATTTTATTATGCCGTTGGTAACACCTCGAAATATAAGTAAATATAAGTATGAGCACCTATAATGTATGTTCAATCTTGATGTGTATTGAATGAATTGAATGGATTTTAGTTAGTTTAACCTTCAACTCCTTCATTGCAAGTCACTAAAGATATCACAAATTTAAGATATCTATTAGTTCCAAACCCCATTTTTACCGAATTGTTTTGAAGAACCATTTTAAAATATAGTGAACTCCTGGAATTCTTTATTTTAGCATAGCTTCTATAAGTTGGAGTTGGAACCTCTGCCCTTATGTTTTTAATATGGGAATATTACGGCCATTGCACAATGCACATCTCAACTGAGCAACTGCACTGCCGAAGTTACTCCAGATCAGCACTGTATACTCCCGTGTACCTCAAAATCCATCAATTCAGTTTTACCTCGTTGTCGTCCACGCCAAATCTGTGGCTATAATGTGTGGCAAGAGGCTTTGTTTGGCCAACATTAAAACTAAATTATTTTTGTGGCAGCAAACGACAACCAACCAACCGATGATGATAAAAAACAAACACTGCTTCTATGTGGTTATGTCTGTGTGTGCAAACTCCCCAGTACTGAACTTAGCGTGGTACGAGCCCAATGGGATGGGGCTCAAGCATGATGGTCTGCAGAAGATATTTCCACTGATGGTGAATGACCAGTAGATGTGAACCCATGCGCTAATTAATATTTAGTTCAACATTAGTTTCAGTCGGACCACAACCACTGCTCACCATTAATCGGAATCACTTTGTGTGCTCCTCCTTTTTCACATTCCTTTGTAATGCCTTGTTCTTCCACCTGCACCTTGAATAGAATCTCTTGTCGACTGCAATTTTCAGTCATCTCAGACCAGACGGACAAGAAGTGCAAGCTTCTGTAGCCAGCGCTAGCTGAGTTGTATGTAATGGATTGCATGTGATATGCAATGATGAAGTCGTGCACACATTTACACTTTGCAACATGAAAGTGCGGCAGTGTGCAGTGGGAGAGAAAAGTGTGTGTTTCCAGTGCGGCATTTATTGAACGTGGATGAAGAAGAATGTATGTTTTCTTTAAAACCCTTTTTTCAAAGTTCCTTTTCCAAAAATGTAGTATATATGCTATAATTTTTAAAAACAGATATATTAATAACATATATTATAGCCTACAAAACTGGGTAACAAACATACGTATATATTGGAAATGTGTGTGAAGAAAATCATACCAACAAGGGTCGTTATTTAATGCGTATAACGCATTTAGAAAGCAGATGGCATTAACATGTGGAGGCTTTAACAAAATCTCACTATGGCTAGAGAGGGTATATATCATCTGGTACGGCCAAAACGTGCCTCATCGAAATAACGGTCTCTTTGGACCAAATCCGTTAGAGGACATTTGGAGTCGATCTAGCGCACAATAACCCTCGAAGCGAGTATTCGATTTGATTCAAACTTGATACATCGTAATATCATTATCAAACTTAGATCGAGCTCAGAGACGGTCACTATCGGTCAACTCTTTCTGGTACATCCCCCACAAAAAATATTTTACTGCACAGAAAGAGAAAAGATAATCAGATTTCCTGATACTTGCATCAGTGCTAGGTCAGGTGCAAAAATGGACAATATCGGTTCATTCCATCAAGTACCTCCCCCCATAAGGGGTCAAAATTTTGAATAATTACAACTCGTATAAAATGTGATGTAAGAGTCCGATTGTCTTCAAATTTTATACATCCCAATATTGTTATTAACCCAAGGTATGGCGTTAAGATGGAATATATCGGTCCACTGTTTCTGGTACCTCCCTCACAAAAGGTCAAAATTTTTAATATCCATTAAAAACATAAAACGCGAAATTAACACCCGATTCCATTTAGACTTGGCACATCTGAATATTTCTATCAACACAAGATCTCTTATTAAGATGGTAGAGATCGGATCATTCCTTATGGTACCTCCCCCACAAAGGGTTCAAGACCTTGAAAAACAAAACGATTTTCTTGTAATTTTGTCCATACCAATATCTTAATCTGTATTAAATAAAGTATGAAAATGGAACACTTAGGTCTTCTATATCTGGTACCTCACGCACATTTGGACTTTTTCTGAAAGTTATCATATAAAGTGAAGGAAGTAACCAATACTATCCACACCTGGCACGTCGCCATATTTATATCATATTTATTTAGGCCCGATACGAAACAGACAATATGGGTCCATTCATTCGGAACCTACTCCATCGAGGCTCAACAACTTGAATCATAACAGATGTCCAAATACATTTATATAATCGAATATTGGCTGAGGGTATACATCTGTCGGCAAAACCGACTGAGCAGTTTCATATTCCACTTTAATCACTTCTGTCCGACACTGTAGCATCGTTTGTGGCAGTGGAACTGCACCTGTTCCTTTGTGTATCAAACAACTAATGGCACTAGTGGCTAGTGTAAATGGCGTAGCATAAAATCCAGAGCATTGAACGCTTAACATAGGCTACGCTCAAATCGCTTTATACAAAAAGCTAATAGCTGCGTTTTACCAACCACATGGACGGGTAGCTACCTACCTACCTGTCTACCTTTCGTGTAACTTGTTCGTACTTCTACTGCTGGTAGTGGTACATAGTCCATCATTCATTTGGATTTATATTTTGGACCGGTCGCCCAAGTAACTGGTGGCCGACCATACGCCATGTGTCAGCCGGGCCCAGTTCATCGCTGCCACATCCTCTATGCCGACTACCACGAAGACACGCAAGATCAACGCTAATGCGTTGATGTTTAATAGCTTTCGTATTTGAAATGACAAGCAATTGAGGAACATTTCAGCAACAAGACCAGGCCAAGACACTGACCACAAAAATTGTGATGAAGGCTCTGTTGTAACTGTCATGGCCAGAAGGTCGGTATGCAGTCGGTTGACATCGAGATGCCTCGCTGAAGCTGATGGAGAAATGCAACACTTATTCGATGCAATGATTGGCTGTGAGCTACTCCATTACAGTGTCCGGTTTGTCTATTTTCCAATCCCTAAATCAGACATTCAACTTCAATGTTGGCGTTGAAATTGGTGCTGTTGTTTTTTTTTCTTCTTTTATTTTTTTGCAGATGATTTTGTTTGGTTTGGTTTGAGTGAATTTATGTGACAAGACGGACAGGTTCATCCAGACACATGCCATGCCCATCATCTGCTGAACGGGTTTTCCCCCTTTTCGTGGCAACTAATTATGCCGTCCTGATTGCCATCCCGACGATTCGAACCGATAGAGGTGTTTGGAATCTGTTTTGATTTGTGGCCATGAATGTGGTTTGCATCAACGTACGACCGGAAATGAATTTTGCGTTGCAAGAAATTCTATTTGGCAATGGATTATTGCCGCCTGGAAGTTATGTTTGATAAATTCTGTTAAATGCACTGCTCTAGAGAACGAGCTGTGTCACAGTGGTGTACAGTTAACGGTGGGATCTGGTTCGCTATGAGATTACAACATTTTTAAGAGTGCAAAAATGGTTTCCAATTTCGATCAAGCAAGTTCGAATGAACGTTTTCGTCCGGCAGGATTCTTGACGCTAACAAGGTCCATTGTTGTAGGAATTTTTGATGAAGAGTCTCTATTATACATCTGCATATTGTTGGGTTTGTGACACGTGATTATCTCTAATCGATGGTCGACATATCAAAACAAAATGAATCAAAAAAGCCAAATTTTGTTATTTTAAAAAAATACTACATTTTTGTACGTCACTGGGAGTAATTCCCTGCTATTATAGGGTAAGTGTACCAGTAGTCGGCACTTTTAGGATTTTCGCATTTTTAATCGCTCATCATTCTGAGTGGAATTACAAAGTTAATTTATTCAGATTCGAAATTTTGTATAGTTTTTGCAATAATTAATAAAGTTTTAATGGCTTTTTATTAAATTTCATAAATTTGTAGTTTTATTAAAACAATGCTTTTTTGCCAGTAGTCGGCACCACTTGCCAATTGTCGGTATGGCATCTTCCAACAGTCGGCATACCAATTTTTTTTGTAAGAATAATTAATAATAATAATAATAAATTAATTCATTAAAATATAATATTTTTGTTTAGTTAAACTGATTCGACGTCTTTATTGTACTTTTCTTAAGAGTATGAATTGTTGAGGACCTTCACAGACAAAAATTTAATTTTTATTAGACTAATTCATCTTTTCTTAGCAAAATTGTGCACAAAGATAGCTGACAATATATTTGAAGTAAACAAAATACATTTAGTTATAATAGTTTCATTTATTTGGGCTTAAAAATAAAAAGTGCCGACTACTGGGACATGCCAAACTTAGGCACACTTACCCTATGTAAGATTCCCGCTAGCAATGAAATTTCCAATTAACTGAATTTCGTCAATCCTGTACTAGTTATAAGCCGTACTAGTACAAAATGCGTCCCTAAGTAATGCGAAGGGAACCAATAGGCACTTTTTGGGTTCCCCAAGTAAACGAAAAGGCGACACATGCGAATAAATAAGGAAGACACGCCAATAAAAAACCAACCAACAAACAAGTTAAACGTACTGCATACTTCGCACTAGGTAGGGTTTAATCTTTGGTCACTGGTATATGACTGTAAATCTGGAGCTACAATGGCAATGCAATCGAAGTCAATTAGTTACCTGGTATGAAATCCCCATGTTAGTGTTTACAGTAGTTTGCACTGTGAGGCGTCCTAAGTGGAACTAGTTTCTGTAACCCTGAGAATCGACGAGTTTCCGGTGCCGTAGCAGTCCACGTTGCTAGCGGGTTATTGTCCCTAAGATTAATGAAGCGTTTACACGAGTTGCTGCATGGAATGGAGAGTAACCTCTTTCAGATCCAATAAATATTTTCTCAAACTGTGTATTTAACCCATTTCTATTAAAATCAGATTTACAATTTTAAAGCTTAAGCCGCTGGGTCTAAAAGGAATAAGATTAGGGTCGGAGTGTGAATTGCATCTAACTTTTGGAAATTTGTACTCATATGTACTACAGTTGGTACAATTTGGAATTGTGGTGAACCGATAGAGCTTTAATCCTGAAATTTGGATTTAAGATTACTGTTGGGGTGTAGAATTGTGATATGTAGGTAGCTTTGAAAATTCGTACTTATGTGTACCTAATAGCACCATAAGAATTTGGATGAACCGATAGGTCTGGGATCCTGATATTGAGAAATATGATTTATATTGGCTTGTATGCAGGTTGTTACGGATATGTGTACTTATGTGTACTAAATGATACTAAATTTGATACAATTTGCATTTTTGGCGAAGCGATAAGGCTGGAATCCTGAAATTGGGAAAAACGATTTCTATGAGGTTGCTTGATTAAGGTATGGAAGTAATTTTGGAAATTTGTGGCGTAGGTTTGTGGTATGTAGAAAGTTTTGGAAATTCCTACTAATGTGTACTACATTTTGTATAATTTGGCTTTTTGTGAACGGATAGGACTGGAATCCTGATAATTACAATTAAGATTACCGTTGAAGTGTAGGAATCTAGTATGTACTAAATAGTATTAAATTTGGTATTTGGGTTGGGGATTAAGTTGGAAATCTAACATTTGGAATTAGGATCACCTTTTGTGCGGCTTTGTTGATACACGGCTGTTGATTTGGAAATACGTAGGAAAAAAATACGAAAACTGCTAAATAGTAATAACTTTGGTATTTGGGGAAGGATAGAGCTGGAATTTGGAGTGAGAGTTTTTAACGTTGTGTAAGATAGTGAAACTAAAAGGTTTTTTTTTTGTGAAATTCTAATACTACTTGTACCAAAAGTACTAAAATACACCAATGTCACGTCAAATACACGATGTCATTTAAAAACTTGAAATTTGATATCAAAATCAGGTCTGAGAAATGGTCTCGATATACGGAGGTGGTTTTGGAAATGCATACAATACATATGCGAAAAGGGTCGGATAGTGCTTGAAATCTGAAATTTAACATGAGGGTTGACTTAGGGTTAAGAGACGTTGAAAAGTCGTACTACAACAAATTAACGGAAAATACTAAATAATACTAAATTTGATATTTGTGGTAGAAATAGAGCTGGAGATGTAACATTTGGTATTTGGATCACTTTTTGTATGGTAGGTTTGATATATGGAGATCGATTTGGAAATGCATGCGGAAAAATGACTGATTGGCATTAAATTTTTATTTTTGGGGAAGGGATACAGCTGGAATGCTAGAATGAATGTAGATTGAAATTAGTTATCCCATCTATAATTTGATATTAATAAATTGTGGTCTTGAATATAATGCATTATATTCCTTATTGCGTATACGATGTCGATGTCGCTCGAATAGTAAGAGCAATTCGTTCGAAATTTAGCAGATTCAACATATTTTTATATGTTTTCTTATAGGACGCCAATCGAAGGATGTTATGATATGCATTTTTCCACAATTTAAGCGAATTTGAATAATTTTTCATTCAAAACTTTTAATTTTAAAATTGGTTTGACAATTCCTTGTCCCAGCAGGTGTGTCGATGCGACTATGTGTATTCTTTCGACCATGCGCTTCGTATGTAGATGTAACGGATTTCAAATAACCCTATTTTATTTTGACAATAATCAGGGGGATTATTTAAATGAATGCTGGTTAATCCGAATAAAAATTCGCATGCCTGTTTGATTTTCTTACAGATCAAATTACCGCCAGTTTTGCGCAATTTAGTGGAAGGACTATGAAAGCCCCTAAAGTCGCATTTTGATGGTTTTTATTTTTATAAAAGTGAATAGAAATAAATATTCATGGCAAACATTATAATGTTCACCTACCGTCTGTTTTAGATATTTTGAATAGCCTGATCTTATTTTTCAGAAATAGAACGTCTACAATAGTCCCATGTGAAAATCAGCTGAATTTTTGGTATTGTAAAAAGCTTAGCAACATTTTCCTATCAAATGCGCTGTAATCTGGAATTTGTATTTCCAACGTTTATTTAGTTTTGTCCACCTCATAATTAATGGCAGAATGATTTCAGAATAGTTAAAGAAAATTACTCTTTTACACCCACTACCGTAAGATGCATTTTTTTTGTCATTTAAATTGTGTGTTGGAGACCTCATATATTTCCATATATTTCATCATAGCATAATTCGATGACGATTAAACAAATGTTCGTTTCCATGCCATTTTCTATTATTCGTAAGTTTTTCATGTTCCTTCCTTGAAAGAAGTAGGTCCACGTTTTTAAATAAGCCCCATTAGGCTTTGTCGGTAATTTTTGTTTGTTTAAATGTGACATCTGCCCAAAATTGATTAAACCGGCAATTTAAGATTACCACATAAAATGTTTGGAACTGAGTGCGACTCATCTATTTCAAGTATTGTGCGTTATATTCTGACAGCTCTCAGAGCAGAGATTGCTGGATTGTTTTCCGTCCAGTGTGATCCATGATCCACCGTAAATCGATGATTATGATGGAGAGTTTTTACGTTAAGCTGTATGCGTTTTCATCTGGCCAGCCAGTCGGCCTGCCAGCCTGCTTGCTCAGATGAAATTTCAATCAAGGTGCATAAACCGTTACATTGTGGTGTTACCGTTTTTTGTTTATGTACAGATCATTTCAATCGGCCAACCATCACGGTGAACTTGATATGGCGGAGTTACTGCCACTAACTAGGATATTGTTGTTTTTGTTGGTGGCAGTGTTATTATTGCCGCTTTTTCTCTAAATATTGAGGTGGCTGGTAGTCACTGATCCAAATATATTGGCGTATCTAGTTGGTGCATTCATTCTCCTTTTTGTTGTTTTTGCTGCTGCTGCATTCGTCAAATGCATCGAAGTGATGATGGTTTTAATTGAGTTTGGCATCTTGGTAACTTTCACGCAACGCATTTGCGGAATGATGGCGTTAAACATAAATCCCATTCTAGCGAATTGAAGGCCAAGTAATTCAGTGCAAACGTCAACTTTCCCAAAAAATAACTTCTTTTGTTGGCGTTTTTAATTAAAAATTAAAGGGTTATTTTGTTCCGGAACGAACTAGTTGAAAGAAACTACTCGGCGAATGAAGTTCTTTTAGTTTATTTATGGCGCGTTCACATGGACGTATGTATACACTAGCAAGTACACACTACTTCGTCAGCTAAAAGTCCATTTTAACATTTTAGATTCGTTCCAACAGTTTGTACTTTGTACTCAAAATGCACAATTTGTTCAATTCCCTTCAAAAATCCATTTATATATTAATCAAGTTTTTCTTTATCGTAGAGAATAATAGGAAAATGTTTAGCTTTTACACCAAATCTTTCAAATTGTTTCATACGCATGTTTACCGATGATGAAATTAGTAAAACCATTTCACAACGAACCCACATCAAATTAGTCAATCACAAAACTATTTCAACGTCTTCATATGTAAACACTAAAACCCAACAGTAACCTCTATTTCAAACTTCCAAATTTCAGTTATATTCCTTCACCCAATACTAAATTAAGTACACTATACTACATTTCGTACACATTTCCAAAATCACCTCCAGATCTCAACATTCAATACAAAATGTAGTAATATTTAGTACTTTTTGTAAAATTTTAGTAAACATATGCAAAACCGTTACATACCTAAATCCTAGACACCAGCAGTAATCGCAATGTTAAATTTCAGAATTCCATCTTTAATTCTTCACGCAATACCAAATTTAGTACTTTTTTTAGTACTTTAGTACTTTTCGGACTACTATGGTACGCATTTTCAAACCCACTTCCAAATTTCAGCCTCAGATACCAGCAGTTATTAAAATATCAAATTACAGAAATCCCTTCACCCAATACCAAATATAGTACCATTCAGTACTTTTCGTACAGTACAATTATAATACCAATTTCTAAAACCACCTCCACCTGTCCAGGCTACACATGAACTGCAAATTGTACCAATTTTAGTACCAATTAGTATAGTTCGTACACTTAGGACACATTTCCAAAACCACGTCCTTATATCAACCCCTGCCCCCAAACTCTATTTGTTCACCGAATTTAGTGCATTTTAGTACTTTTGGCATAATTATTGTCCGAATTTCGAAAAATCCTTTAGTTTGTCCATCCCACGCAACATCAAAGACTATCGTTCCAAATTCCAGATTTTCTGCTCTATTTCTTCCCCAAACACCAAAGTTAATACTATATAGTATTTTTCGTAATATTTTGGTACGTATTTCCAGGTGATCCTGATATCCCCAAATACCAAATTAAGTACTTTTTAGTACGTATATCCGAAACCAATTCCAAATCTCAATTCTATACACTAACAGTGATCCTAATGCCAAATTACCATTTAGCACCTTTCGTACACTTTCTGAATGAATTTCCAATCACAACTCTATTTTAACCCTACCCACCAGCAACCAACATTTGCAACACAGCTTCTTCCGTTCACCCAAAACGGAGTGGTACCATATTTAGTACAATTTAATACGGTTCTAATACCATCTCCTTACATCAAATCCATTTCCAAGAATTGATGCTTATACCGAATTTCAAGATTTTACCACTACCCAAATTCCAAATGATACCGAATTTAGTGTATTTTAGTAAAATTTCGTAAAACCCTTTACTTTGTCTATCCTACGCAACATCAAAGACTCTCAAATCTAATGTCAGATTTTCAGCTCTATACCTTCCCCAAATTAAAAGGCTCAAATTTGGGGAAGGTATAGAGCTGAAAAGGATTTCAATACGCATTTCCAAAACCACCTCCAAATCTCAATCCATTGATCCTAAGCAGAATAAATATAAAATTTAGTACCATTTAGTACCTTTCGTGCGCTTGCTTAACGAATTTCCAAACTCAACTCTTTGTACTACATTTAACCCTAACCCTACATTTCTTATATAATTTTGATATTAATATTTTTTCTAAAAATGATTGAAATAAAGAAAACGAGAAGGAACGGAAATGGAAAAGGAACAGTTTATTGATACAAAAGGAACGACAACAACCCTAAAAAATCATATTAGGAAAATAGCCCATGAACCCATTCAAGTTCGACCAGGACATTTCTTGAAATTTTCGAATTTCTGTAAATTTATGCACTCCCTAATTCACCCAATCCTGCCATCAGGGACATCATAAGAATTGTGAAAAATTCGTGAACTATGCATTTGCAAAATTACATATTCAAATAAATATCCATAAATGTTGCCAACTATTACACCGATCTTCGGATTTGTGATCTAATAAAATTGATTTTAAATTTAATAAAGGCTGCGATCACTTTTCTCAATTTCTATTCGATTAGTGTCAGTGACCTTTTGAACCTTTAGGTAAGAACTATTTTCACTTTACTTAGTTGCCATTGAAGTTTGATTAAAAAAATTGAGATCGCTCCTACACAAATGTGGTTGTCTGCAAACAAAGCTTTCACGTCAAGACTGATTGTGTTTGTGCATACATATGTACATACATATATACTATGTACGTTTGAATATATATTTACTTCTAGAACTCTGTGTCGATGAATTGAAAAACCATTGACAGACCAAGGGATCACATTCGATGTCGTTTTGTTTTGCTTGATTATGATGGGCGGCTACGTTCACTTCAGCCGAGCTGAAAACGTACATAGGTACGTATGTACATAGCCACTTACATCTGTATGTTCATACAGACAAACTGCCATAGATAGATTCGATTCGAACAGGCCTTGTCTGCTTGTCGCTGTTGTTGTTGTTGTTGTTGTCTTTGTGCTGCTCTTCACACTTTTCCAGAGCGCTTTTAACACAACGAGAGTGTAGAGTTCATTGCCACTTGTCAATTTATCGGTACAAATGTGACGCATTGCTCTGACATGTGACTTTCTAATCGCGTTCGTCTGAATGCTCGTTGTCACGAACGGTCTGCCTGTAATTACAGTCATACGTATCAACATCGAACATGTCTAGAATGAAATAATTAACATTTCCGAAATTCAAATGGTAAAGAGCATAATTTTATGCAAGACACCGAGCCAATGTTAGAAATTAATGTCAATTAATGAAGAAATACTCTTTGCATTTGAACTTCCAATCAATTTCGTATCGCTATTTGTAGGGTGGGCTTGGCTTTATACAAGTGCGATGAGGACCCGTTTTCATAATGTCCTGCAAATAGGGATTAAAATATTATTAGTCTTTCATGTGCCAAAAAATGCAAAATCCCAGGCAATTTGATACGATAAATCACCTACTTATCAGAGAGGATCTGAAAATTCGGACTAAAACATAGCAGTATGTAAGCCGACATTTAAGTTTTGAACTGTCTAATATTGCCTGCGGTCGATATTACAGCAAAAAAATTAAAACATAAAATTTGTTAAGATCGAAAGGATAGGGTAAGTGTACCAGTAGTCGGCACTTTTAGGCTTTTCATTATTTCAATCTTTCGACATTCTGAGTGAAATCTTTTAATTGCAGAAAAATAAAGTTGTTCAGATTCCAAATTTTGTTTAGTTTTCGAAATAATATACAACAATTGAATTTGTTTTTATTAAATTGGCAAAATTTGCAATTTTACCAAAATAGTAGTTTTTTGCCAGTAGTCGGCACCATTTTCCATTGCTCGGCATGTCTATTTGCCAGTAGTCGGCATATGCTATTTCATTAAAAAATATTATTTATGAGATTAAATAAAAAAGTACCTTTCTTATATTTGAAATTTGTGAATTGGCCTTTTTCCTTTAGATAGCCAACATTTTTTTCAAAAATGCCACTGCTACTTAAAACATCAAATAGCTGATTTAAAAAACCTACTTAATTTAGAAAAGTTGGTTAAAAAGCACAAATAAAATCAACTGCCGACTCAAACAATTTTTTTATGTGGGTAGTTTTTGGATTATTTTTTAATACTTTTCTCAAGTTTTGGTGAAATAGGTCAAAAATGATATTTTTCTAGTAATCGGCACCCCCTGTCGACTACCGGCAAATCTCTTTTTTTCTGTTCCTAATGTCGGCATTAAATAATATAAGAGAAAAATGCTTGATTATGTATGTTTTTTAAGTTATTAAATGATCTTAGAATGTTATTTACAAGCACTATCGCACGCGTTGGAAGACACTCACTGACGAAACCCGTTATTCTCTCGTAATAAATGATCGGAGCTTTTTACAGAAAAAGAGCAGAGAACATTGTTGACGTTTTTTTTTTTTTTTTTTTGCAATTATTTCATTATTTGGTCAATTCCATTTTTAGTTATTTAAGTTTAAATTTCAAAACTGCCGACTACTGGGACATGCCGAACTTAGGCACACTTACCCTACCGCTAAAAGACGTAAAGCCTATTATAAGGAGCTGTAGCAAAGCATGGAACGATTTCAATTCTTTTGTACAGAGTGTACAAAATAATAGCTAATTCCGTTGAAAAATGTAACCATTAGAAAATTCAAGTATCCGAATTCAAACAATTTCGTCGAAAATATGGCTTAGATCTTCAAAATATTCAGTTATTTGACATGGTGTACTTTACATGCCTGCAGACAAATGACAGCCCTGTGCAAAATCCTAGCTCTTGATCACAGGTCGTACAACAGACGAACGGTCATGTTTAAATCAATTTAGAATTTTGCTCTGATCAAAAACATATACAGGGTGAAATAAACAAAATTCAAAAAAGTCAAACGCCATAATTTTTTAATTTTATTGAATGAAAGCAAAAAATGTCGGCACGAATTTGACACGAATTATGGCCTTCAAACGGCCAATGAAACCGTCACACACAGCTCGAATGTTGCTCTGCGGTATTCTGGCCCATTACCGGCGAGGCGTTTGCTTGAGGTGATCGTCACGATGTTATTTCTTAGTGCCAATCTTGCTTTCCAAAATACTCCAGACACAATAGTCCAACGGATTGGTATCCGGTGGCCATTTTGGTGGCCAGTGTGCACTGGAAATGATGCGAGGAACCTCATTTTGTAACCATTCTTGGGTGGCGCGTGCTGAGTGCGAAGTGCTGAGTCCTTTTGGAATGTCCAAGGTCTGCGGCCAAAATGTTTGCGTGCATTTCTCTTTAGCTATAGCCCCGAGATCATTTTTCAATATTTACCGAATGGAATATTGCGATATGTTCAGTTCACGAGCAATTTTTCGGCCGCTGCGACGTGGGTTTCGATCAAGTCACTTTTCGAACCACTTCCGCTGTTGTTACTGTTTTCTACCGTCCACTTTCTTGAGGTCGGGCTACGCTACCAGTATCACGGCAACGAGTGATGGTACGAGACACAAAAGATTTATTCACATTTAAATGCTGGAAAATTCTCACCAAAATGCTTTTGTATGCTTGTAAACAATATAATGAGCTGTTACTGGAATAATTTTAACAGCTGTCGGACGAGTGGCTTAGAAACGAAAGCAGTCTGAAG
Organism: Musca domestica; assembly: GCF_030504385.1. Lineage (NCBI taxonomy): Eukaryota > Metazoa > Arthropoda > Insecta > Diptera > Muscidae > Musca > Musca domestica. The sequence goes on along the minus strand of NW_026712133.1, from coordinate 9,011,957 downwards.
TTGGTTGCAGTTTCTTCATCTCACCCTGTATATATATTCTTGGGTCGCAACGACAATTTCGATGACAAACTGTATGTACTCTTCATATTAGTAAAGTTTATAAATGATATTCAAGAAACAACATAAATTCGGATGTGAAATATTAATCCATATAGCTAATCCAATCCAATTGATTTCGTTTGCGCCCACGTAAAATATAAATTCAACGATATTTATTTCCCGTTTTCTTCTTTTTCCTCTTCTTTTTAGACGATATTGGTAAAAATTTGTTAAAGCAAAGCACGGACGTAGCGGGCAAGGATACGCTCAGAGATGAACTAGAAATTGATCTGGCTGAAAGCAGAACTGAAAGAACAACACAAACAAAGACCAAACAAATCCCAACCAGTGGATCCAGACAGCACAAACTACTTAAGCGAGAGTCGATTGGCAATAAAATGCTTAGCGAACGTTCTCTGCTCTTGAGCGGCTACAATAACAACTCCATTGACGGTGTCAAAAAGAGTTGTGAACTGAGCAACAAGACCACCCCAGCAACAACACCCAACTTGAGTACGGCACAAGCAACGTCTACACCGACGTTGACGGTTACGCCAACCACAACGGCGGCAGCAGCGGCTGCCTACTTGTACTTGGAAAAGGTAAAAAATGAACGCATGTCACCGAGGGTGACGGCCGCTCAAATAGATTCTCTGAAGGATGCCATTATGGAGTCATCGGCAGCCGCTGCCGCAGTTGCTGCAGCAATGGTGAATAATAACAACAACAGCTCATCGATTAACAACAACAATAATAATAACAGCAACAACAGTGGCAACACAAATAGTTGCAACAACAGTCACAGCGCCAACAGTACCGTTCTAAGTCAAAATCAAATTGCGAACTCCCTTAACAACAACAACAATAACACCAACACCAGTGATGAAACACCAAGTCATTCCCTTCAATCGTCGATTGGCCCACAGCACCCCCACCACCAGCCAGCATCCATCCACCTGTCCAGCAATCATGTGAAAAGAGAAAGACTTAGCCCGGCCACAGGCACAAATGGTGACCTCCAATCGGCCCTGTCGAGGTAAGATATTCGGGGTTATGATTTTGAGTGGTAATAGATTTGCGCCTCATTCGTAGTCGTATATTGCCATTTTAATTGTAATTCCTAACAATTCATTTGTAGTCCGAGAATTCCATTTATAATTCGTAAAATTTCAATTGAAATTCGGGAATTCCATATGTAATTCGAAACATTTTAATTGTAATTTAACAATTTCATCTGTAATTCACAAAATTCCATTTGAAATACGAAATATTTCAGTTGTAATTCAAAATTTTCTATTTTTATTTCAATTACTCCATTTGAATTTAGAATTATTTCACTTGTAATTCGAATTATTTTATTTTAGTTCGAAAAGGCAAATTGAAGCCAATAAAAACATTTTTTTTAATTTGTTTGTTTCAAATTTCAAATGTTACGAATGACAAATGAAATTCTAGAATTTCAAATAAAATGTTTCAAATTACATCTGAAAAACGTGTAAATGCCAAAGACTTCTTCGGCCACCCTGCGGCTGTTCATGTCAGAAATGTCCAAAAAATATTATACGTATGTAATTCGTAGTGAGCATCCGACTTGGGTGTGGAAACTCCAACATTGCGCTCAAGTTTTGTGTTTTTCCTTTAAAGTTAAATTGCCTTCTGACTGTGCCATTTTAACTACTTATGCCAGTTTTCATAAAAAACCAATAAGGAAAAGTCAAAAGCCGGGCGGGTCCGACAGTATGATACCCTACACCACTATGCATATCTAGTAAAGCTCCCGTAACAAAATAATTTTTTTGAAGTAAATCATACCACCTATTAACATTTGGCTTTAGAGCAGCTATAGTTTGGTTCCAGAGGGAACTAATATAAGGGTGGCATATCTAATTCTGAATCGATTTTCACTAAATTTGATGGAGACAAAATGTCGGAAATAGCATCAAGTTTTAGAATAAGTTTAGATTTGTTCGAATTGGTCACCTTTGTCGCGATCTATGGCCATCAAACTGCCAATGAAATCGTCACACGCCGCCCGAATGTTGCTCTGCGGTATTTTGGCCCATTACCGGCGAAGCGTTTGCTTGAGGTGATCGACACACTACACCCTTCAGAATATTTTCGCGATAATATACGGCATTTATTCTGATGCCACGGTCGATTAATACAAGCGGAGAGCGACCATCGGATGTTATGGCGGCCCACACAATCACCATGGCCGGCGCTTGAGTTCTGGTGGCCAAGCGAAGGTGCACATTTAGCAAGTAAACACGATCATTTTGTTTGTTTACAAACTGATGGACAACGAATGTTTTCTCATCGGAGAAAACCAAATTCGGCAGTTCACCACATTCGGCCAAGCGAAGCAACTCTTTAGCTCTTTTGAGTCTCTTTTCTTTCAGTTGCGATGTAAGTTCTTGCACTTTTTGGAATTTCAATGGCTTTACCCCGAGCTCATATTCGGCGAATGGAAAATTGCGATATGTTCAGCTCAGGAGCCATTTTTCGGCCACTGCGACGCAGGTTTCGATTAAGTCGCTTCTTTACTTTTCGAACCATTTCTGCTGATGTTGCTGTTTTCTTTCGTCCACTTCCTTGATGTCGGGCTACGCTACCAGTATCACAGTAACGAGCGATGGTACTAGATTTATAATATTTATTCATATTTAAATGCTGGAGTGCTCTAACGATAGCCACCTGTGGTTTTCCACCCAAATATAAAGAAATCACACTATCACGATGCATGTCAGTGCGTCTGTCCATGTATTTTTGTGAACAAAATGCAGGTCGCATTTACCATACTATTGAGATGAAATTTTCCGAACAATATTTGTTCGGCCCAAGGACGAACTCTATTGAAATTGGTGAGAATCGGTTAAAATTTAGATATAGCTCCCATTTATATCTTCGTCCGATTTCGGGTTAATTGTGCACCAAATGGCTAATATCAATCCAAATGACCTGAATTTTAGCAGATCCGACTGAATTCATCCTAGAAATAAGTACTTAAAATTTAGTTCAGATATAGCTTCGATTTGGGGTTTTAAGTCCTTCACATGCGTAATATGCACTCCACAGCATTGATCTTTGGTACCAGATATCAGATACAGCTCCAAATACATCTACCAAATTTTATCAAGATCGGTTAAGGTTTGGATATAGCTCCCATACATATCTTTATCCGACTTCTGTTTTATTTTGCACCATATGCCTTATGTCTTAGTTCTTATTTTTTTTTTTTTCTACAAATACCTTGCAAACACTACTGCAATTGCATTTTTGTTTCTTACTTCCTCCCAACAGTTGCGGATTAAAAAGAAAATCAATTGAACTTTATTAAAATTAATATCCACTTGAAAAGGTAACAAAACAATCTTTGGGTTGCAAACCAATTTCTCAGGTCGAAGATCAAATAGCCATCGCTACATGGACCACACTTTACGGTTGTCTACAAATATTCGATTTCCAATCATTATTGAAAAGCATAATTAATGTGCTGTCAACACCGTTCGATTTTGTTAAAACAGAAGTTCGAACGCCACCCTCGAGATCATTTAGAAAATAGGTGGGTAAATGTAGCCGGCAGGCACGACATAAATCAAAGCAAACAAACGAACGAGCACCAAAAAGAAAATAGAAGATGGAAGATGTAAACAATGCCACCGAGCATAGCGCGATGGTAACTAATGATTTAATAAAGACGATTAACATAAAAGCGCCTGGCTTAGAATGGTGGTGGTAGTGGTGTGTGTATCAATTAACACGTCCAGCTCACGGTTGAAACGAATGAATGATTTTGCTTGGAATGGATGACAGATTGAGATTAATTGTTGAAATTTGGACAATGGATTTAAAGTAATGATGATGATAGCCCCATACAAAACCAATATAAATCCACAAGATTAGTTTGTGTACAATTTACATCCACGCATGCATACACACACACACACACACACACTCAGGAATGAATGTGAAAGAACATGATGTTGAAGGTTTCTTTTTGAAACATAAGTCATTCAAATAACCAATCCATCTATCGAAGTTTCGACAAATTATTTAAATTAGATATTTTATCAATTTACAAGATAAACGAACCATAGGGAACCCAAAGATATGGTTAAGCTTAGTGTGGTCATAATTGTGGACTGCGATCTTATGTAGATTATAGAGATACTCGACAGATTGTAGTGATACATTGCATCTTCATACGAAATATACAATATGATGAGAAGTATAGAGATGTGCATTGATTTCAGAATATCGAAAAAGTCCATATTCGAAATCAATTGGCGATATTATTTTATTTTTTTTACTACATTTGCTTGATCTCCCCAAGGGTTGTCTTAAATCCAGGCATCGAAGTTTTCACAAACTAATCTATTTCTGATTTATTTAGTCCTAGCAAGGGCCCGCTACTTCGTCAGCGAAAAGTTCATCTTAATATTTAAGATTCCCTGCATCAGTTCATTTTAGTACTCAAAACGCACAATTTGTTCATTATTTTTTGAACACAATCTCCAAGCAAACTTCATACATAGTAAGAACTTTTCAGCTGCTCCAGTTCGATAACAATTTATTCATTTTATTATTCGAAAAAAAGATTTCTTTTTGCACCAGAAAGTGTCTTCAAAATCTTTCGGTTCTATATCCAATTTTCTGCCCAAAACTATTTCAACGTTTTTCATAATAAAAACTGGAACCAATGAACCAACAGTGTCTCCAATATCAAATATCAGGATTCAAGTTCTATCCACTCACTAAACGTCAAATTTTGTACCTTTAGTACTTTTCAAACAATTATTGTACGCATTCCCAAATCCACCTCCTCCTCTCAAAACTATATACCAACAGTGACCTTGATGCCAAAATTAGGAATTCCATCTCTATTCCAAAAACCAACGGCACAAAATTTGTGGCATTTCGCACTTTTCGTACTTTCATAGACAAGTTTCCCAAAGCACCTCTTAGCTGCAGATACCAACAGTGACATTCATATCAAATGTAGGGATTTCAGCGGGATATAATATACCAATTTATTAATATTTAGTTCTTTTCGTACAGTTAAAGTACGCATTTTCAAAACAATCTCCATATATCAACCTCAGATCGCAACAGTGACCTTGATATAAAATTTCCGGATTCCAGCCTTTTAATTTCCGCCATTACCTAATTTAGTAACATTTATTATAATTATATCACGCATATCCAAAACTAGTTCTTTTTTCAAACACAGGCAACAGTGACATCCATGTCAAGTTTTAGGATTTTACTTCATACCAAATCTAGTGGTATTTAGTACTTTTTGCACATTTCTAAAACCACCTCCATATCTCAATTCTCCAACAGCTCCTTTTTTCAAATACAGGCACCAACATGGACATCCATATCAAGTTTTAGGATTTCAGCTCTACTCCTTTACCCAATACCAAATATAGTACTATTTGGTACTTTGCGTACAGTTTTAGCTGCATTTCCAAAACCACCTCAATATCTCAATTCCTGATAGCAACAGATACTTCAATATCAAATTTGGGAGTTCCTGTCTTATCCCTTTACTAAATACCACATTTTGTACCATTTAGTACCTCTCGTACAAATATAGGACGCATTTTCAGATACCATCAGTAATCTAAATATCAAGTTTCAGAATTTTATCTCTATCCCTTCATCCAATAACAAATAAAGTACTATACAGTACTTTCGTACAATTATAGTACACATTTCCAAAAACACATCCATATGTCCAGGCTACATGTAAACAACAACCCTAAAAGCAAATTTCAGATTTTTAGTACTATCTGCTCACCCAATACCAAATTCATCTTCCTTATCACAAACCAATCAAAACAGGGACCACAATACACAATTTCAAAATTCCAGCTTAATCCATTCAAATTTAGTACAGTTCGCACTCTTAGTACACATTTCCAAAACCATTTTCATATAACGAACCTTGATCTTATACCAAATGTTATGTCTTTAGCTCTATCCATTCACACAATACCAAATGGTACCATTTAAGAGGTTTTCGTAAACTTAAGATCAAATTTCCAAATTTCAGAATTCTATGTCATTCCGTTTCTCCGACACAAAGTATTCAATTTGTAGTATATCTAAGCACCTTTTACTATGAACTTCCAAACACCCAGCCTTATCACACACATAAGCACTAAGATAGGACTGGGAAGGTTTTAAGATTCTATTTTCAACCATTTTGTCTGAGCGTTGATTCTAGGTCAAACAGTTATTTCACTACTCTATATATGGATTGAGTCATATTGAGTAACTTTAGTTGTAGCTAGACCGACATTGTTCATTTTCGAATTTGATTCAAATACTACGGTATGAAATAGTCTAGTCTGGGTGATCAAGAATATGTGACCTTGTCATACCGTTGATCCCGATTGACCGATATACCGATATATTCTTACACGCCATATTGGCATGTTCTTAGTTTATACAAAATCGGACGCGTATTTCAAAATTTGTGACAGTTATAAATTTTAAAAATGTTAGCCTTTTGTGGCGGATATCAAAAAGAGGGATATTTTAGGCTATATTCCAAAAATATTAGAGAGTTCGAAGTTTTAGTGAAAATCAGGGAATTATGGTTATTTAAAATTTTCAGTGTAAGTCTATCTTCGGACTCGATCTGAGCTTGGCAAAAATGTTATGATATACAGTGTTTGGAAGAACATGGATAGATCGATTCCAAATGTCTTGAAACGGATTTAGTGACGCAATCAGAGCTAGAGAGCTCGTGGGACTATTTGACCCGTCTCCGACGCTTAACTTTGAAACAAAAAACAGAAAAGCTGATGATATTTAGAAATATACACAAAAATCTTTCCGTTCTTCAACTGCATGAGTTATAGAGAACTTGTTCTAATATCATGAAATTGCGACCTTCTATCTCCGTTCATTTGGAGGATGACGCGATTATAACAGGCAGACATCACTTAACCTAATCAGAATTTTGCACTGATCAAGAATGTAGGCCTTTTGGGATCTATTTGTAATTGTTTTTTCTTTCGGATTCACTTTCTATCGAAAGAACAGAGAACACAGGCCCTGAAAAATAATGCTTTTATTTGGTTATCTTGAAGGTATGGACCTTGGGTTATGCGACAGTATGGAACATACTACTATAGTGGGGAGGGTGAATACTTTTGTACGGTACATTGGAACGTTTTGGTAACGCTGTACATAATATTATAATTTGTTTATACAGACATCTTTAATTATTTACTTGTATTAACATTAACATTCGTAAGTTTTTTGGAAGAGAAGGTAAGGGTTAATCAATACAACACGACTCTTGAACTTTGTAGAATTGATTATTCGTCAGCCGTCAATTAACGGAGATGCGTTAAAATTCGACAAAAAGAATATGGACTCATCCCGACAACTTTTATTATGATAACAGACACGTGTGTAATGTGTATTTACATGTTTACATAAAATGACACCAGGCGGACGAAACTAAAAAACACGCTCAAGGCCGATGAACACACCCCACACTGTGCCATTGTTACGATTATGTATCCTATGTCTGTTTAAACGAAATCCGTTTCAGAATATTGGGAGTGGATCTGGCTATGTACGTCCGCCTATCTGTCTAACTATGTGATAAACCCCTTAAATTTTGAAAGAAAGAATCCGATTACGTTCAGCCTTTGCAAAACGTAAGAGTTTTATAAACCTTCGACCTAGTTTGGACTTAATTAAAACATAAAAGTTTAAAATTTTTAGAAACAAATTACAAATATTTTATAAAACCAATGGAGTACACCGCGTGGCGAATCGTAACATTCGTACACAACTAGTGGGTGGGGTTGGGATTTGAAGCTGGTTATGGTAATATGTTCTGAAAGAACGAAAAATACTAAATGCTATTAAATTTTGTATTTGGGGAATATATCTGGAAATCTGAAATTCGGGATGAGGGTCTTTGATGTTGTGAAGGATAGACGAACCAAAAAGATTTGGGAAATTCGAATACTAAGTATTTAAATCCGAATCGGTCATAATCAAATCCAAATCCGGACCCGGTCATAATCCCCACGGTCATTATCCCTATTGTAATTATGGGGATTATGGCCTTTTTCCGTCAAAATCCCCATAACAAACTGGGCAGTATGATTGTTTGCTGCGGGTACTTCTTACAAATATTATTAAATGTAATAAACTTGGGTTCGCGTTAGGCGGTACCGGACATACCTAGAGGGAAAGTCTTTGACATACCCGTTATTATGGAGGTTATGTCTGCTACTTCCTGGGGTTTATGACTTGTTTATTTTTTCTTGGACATAATCCCCATTCGATTATAGGGATTCATTCATAATCCACAGAAAGTTGCGGAAATAATGCCTTTAATAATGGGTATATACATAACGATTGGGTGTTCGAAACAATTGAGATTTTCGCCTCTGGGTAGACAAAACAAGTAAAAAAACATTAAGTTCGGCCGGGCCAAACTTTTAATACCCTCCACCTTAGGGTAAAAGAAACATTAGAAGAAATGTGGCAAAAACCATTAAAATGCCGAATATCGGGAGGTACCGTTATATGGGGGTTACACCAAAACGTGGACCCATAATTACAATGTTTCGCTACACATTAGGACCCACAAATACCAATTTTTAGACAAATCAGTGAAAAAATGTTGCAAAAACCATCAAAATACCGAATATGGGGATGTACCGTTATATGGGGGCTATATCAAATCATGGACCCATGCATGCAATATTTCGCCACCGAAGCTGGAACCCATTATGACCAACAAATACCAATGTGGCAAAAAATGTGGCAAAAATCATCAAATTACCGAATATCGGGAGGTACCGTTATATGGGGGCTATACCAAAAAGTGGACCTATAATTACAATGTTTCGCTACACGAACTAGGACCCGTTATGACCCACAAATACCAATTTTTAGACAAATCAGTGAAAAAATGTGGCAAAAACCATAAAAATACCGAATATCGGGAGGTACTGTTATATGGGGGCTATACCAAAACATGGACCCTTACATGCAATGTTTCGCCACCGGAGCTGGAACCCATTATGAACAACAAATACCAATTTTCAGACAAATCCGTGAAAAAAGGTTGCAAAAATCATCAAATTACCGAATATCGGGAGGTACCGTTATATGGGGGCTATACCAAAACATGGACCCTTACATGCAATGTTTCGCCACCGGAGCTGGAACCCATTATGACCCACAAATACCAATTTTTAGACAAATCCGTGAAAAAATGTGGCAAAAAAAAACTAAAATACCGAATATCGGGAGGTACCTTTATATGGGGGCTATACCACAACGTGGACCTATACATGCAATGTTTTGCCACACGCTCAGGGACCCGTTATGACCTACAAATACTAATTTCCAGACAAATCCGTGAAAAAATGTGGCATAAATCATCAAAATACCGAATATCGTTAGGTACAGTTATATGGGGACTATACCAGAACGTGGACCGATATATCTCATTTTCAATACCAACCATCCTAGACACAATGCAAATACCTCTGCTAAATTTTGACGCTCTACGTCAAATAATGTGGGCTGTATCGTGATTTCAACAGACAGACGGACAGACAGACAGACAGACAGACAGACAGACGGATATCGTTAAATCGACTTAGAATTTTATGCTGATTATGAATATATATACTTTATGGGGTCTAAGAAGAATATTTAAGGATGTTACAAACAGAATGACAAAGTTAATATACCCTCCTTTCCAAGGTGGAGGGTATAAAAAAAGGAAACTGATGAGGATTGGTGGCTCTTTCCGAAACCTAGGTATTCCCTGCCTTACCCCCTGGTAAACATTGCCATCGCTCTCCACTAATAAATAAACATAGCTTTTATAAAAACAACAATAAAGGGATTAAACCTGACCATTTTGCAACAACAAAATACTATAGTATACCGAACAAACAAGCCAGCACTGTTTTAAAATTAATTATTTTTGTAAGTAATTCACACAGCAAACGGACATACTCCCCATGGGGGACATAATCCCCATAATGTCCGGGAACCTACGCGGCACTTCCAAAACCAACGGTCTCAAATCATTTTTAAAAAAGTAAACAAATTTTCTTTTTGCCAACATAAACACATTTTTGAAGGTAGGGCAATAGGTGAAATGAGCTTTTTCTCCCTGACGAAAAAATTAAATGAACTGAAATAAAAACTTGATTGTCTGCGTAGCAATTGCTTGTCTGCCTTAAACAAAAGTTCTGTGAACCGGCTATAAGTGACTTTAAAACGATTTTCTAAGATTGCCTCTGATTGATTAATTTCCATCAAAGTTAAACTGTCAATCATATGTTGCACACCTCTTAAATCATATCGTTCTATCTATCAAATCACAATAAAATGATGTCAGTTCGTAATATCAAATTTCAAAATAGAAAATCAAATTCCGATTCTGATTTTATTTAGCAAGTTCTTTGTGTTTATCTTCACGTTTCTTCAATATTTCGTGAACGATTGATGTGTGTTATTTTATTGGCCATGCCGAGGGAAGCTGCTAATTTATGCTAATCTCACTGTGTGTCTAAACACACTATAGGTCACAAAGGCATATGAATGGATCGTATTTATGCTAAACGTTGTTATCGTAAAGTTATAAATTATGCTATTGTTGATGATAAACCCACACACAAATATATACATACACACACACACACACACACACACACACACATAAATATATGCTGGAATGGTCTTATTAACGCACCATCTGAAACACATTAACATTAATTCATATGCATATATGTATGAATGTGCGTACGGTCACTTCAATCAGTCAATGTGAATTATGGCCATAATCAAGCTAAATCTGACTTTTTACACTGTTCGACAAAGTTTAAATGAAATCAGTCGACAATTTTTTGAAACAATCAAATAAATATTCTCATTTATTTGTTAAAAGTTTCCGAAAAATAAATTTAATCAATCAATTTAACCAATTGCAGTTAAACCCCCGCTTAGAACTTAATTAAAAAATGAAATGTTATAAAAAATAGCATTTTCAAACATACCGGTTTTAAATGAACACACAATTGTAGCATGGTGTAATATAATATAAACATTCCAACCTCGCATTTGTTGTTGCATTCTTTGCCATAAAATATCGAGATACAAATTATTATTATGTTTGGATGCGAACAGTTACTACCGAGCCATTAGAATATGCATATTTACATAAATATTATGTTGACAGTTCGTCTTGTTTCAACTTTTTCATCGTCTTGCTAAAGCGTGAAAATTATTAAAATAATCAATTTAAAAACGGCCGACTTAAATGAAAATTAAATCGAAACGAATTAAATTATTATGTCACATCTGATAAATTTTATGTTTGTGGACAAAGTATGATTACGATACGGATCCACTGCTCAGAGGTAGAATCTGTGGTGTCAACAAATTTGCTTTTTTTTATTATAGTTTCAAAAATTTACATAGATTTCTTTGTGCAAACTGGATGTCAGCACAGCAGAGAAAATATTAGGCATGTCTAAATACTTTTGTAGGAAACAGTGTCAGTAAATCATTTTCGGGAGTAAGAATAATTTTACTAGTTCGTAAAAAATAGAAAAAAAATTTTTGACATTATTTCAGAACTTGCAAGAATATTTGACATATAGTGGACCGAAGTATTCCATTAATCAAAATGTTGAGCCGTTGTGGGGCAGGTACTTGATGAAATAGACCTATATATTTTCATACCTGACAAAGCACTCGTACAAATATTGGTATTTGCTTCTTTCTTGTTCTATAAAGTAAATTATTTTCTGTGAAAATGTTGACCTTCTGTGGGGGATGTACCAAAATTTGAGGTCCGACATATCGATCTTGCGTTGATAGAAATATTAATATTTGCCGAGGTTAAAAGAAATTGGATGCATATTTTGCGTTTTATAAGTTCCTTCTGGTACCTCCTCCACAAAAGGTTGAAATTATCAAAAAATATTTTACTGCACACAAAGAGAAAAAATTAATCCGATTTTACTCCAACTTTGTAAATCCTAATATTTACATCAGTGCTAGGTTAGGTGCGAAAATGTACAATATCGATCCATTCCATCAACAACATTTTGAATAATTATAACTCTTATAAAAAGTGAAGTAAGAGTCCGATTGTCTTCACATTACACACATCAAAATATTTTTATTAAGCCATTTTCTCGAGTGAAAATCGAATATATCGGCCCACTCCTTCTGGTACCTCCCCCACAAAAGTTCAAAATGTTGAATATCCATGAAGCTTATAAAACGATAAATTAACATTCGATTAAACTCAGACTTGGCACATCTCAGTATTTCTATCAACACAACATCTGGACCATTTCTTCTGGTACCTCCCCCACATAGAGTCCAAGATTTTGAAAAACTAATTTTACACATACAAACATGTTTGCAAACACAAGATCTGTTGTGAAGATTGTATAATCTGCAAACCCACAAAGGGTCACAATTGTCAATACTTTTATCCGTCATAACATGCGAAACAAGTCAGCGATTCTTTATAACTTGCTATATCTAAATATTTCTCTCAACCAGATTTTTCTGAGATGAATATGGAATTTATGATTTCGCATAAAATTTTATATAAATGTTCGATTTTCTTGTCATTTTGCCCATATCAATATTTTTATCTGTATGAGATGAAGTATGAAAATGGAATACCTCTGTCGACTATATATATATATATATATATATGGTACCTCACGCAAATTTAACATTTTCTAAAAATTATCACATATCCCATATAAAGTGAATGCTGTAACCAATATAGTCCAAACCTGGCTCGTCGCAATATTTATATTATAATTGGCCTAATTGGCTACTCCATAGAGGGTCAAACATTTGAAAAATCATAACAGAAGTCAAAATATATTTATACAAACGAACATCGACAAAATCGGCTAATACATTTAATTTGTTTTTATGACTTGACCATCCTCAATTAAAATACTAAACGACATGACTTCGTTACTAAAGCGTTTTACAACAGCTCAAAACCTTGAAGTTTTGAATGTGGATCACTGTTGGTCATAATTGGTTAAATAAGACAAGAATTTTAAGTAAACAAACCAAAATTTACTATACGTCATTCAAAAATGTCTTATAGTATTATATAACTGCCGGTAAATAAGCGCAAATGAAGAGAGTTTGCTACTTCTTCTGGGAAAGAATTATCCAGTATTACGGGCGAATTGAAAATCGCCAGTTTTGGACTGATGTAAAAGTGATAGAAAATTCCGAGCAATACTTTAAATATTTATTTTCTAATAATATGCATTTAACACTGTATTACACCATAATTTCGATAGACAAAGTTGGTTCGATTTCTTCCACAATTTAAAATTGTAGGTCGTTCATTTTGAGGAATTTGCTGGATCCTATTTTCTTACTGGATTTTACTGATTGTTGTTCGACAACTTTTTGCAATGTTTGTACGCGAGAGAGAAAATTCTCTCAACTTCTCAAGTATCTGAGGACCAGACCAGAAGAAAACGGGAAGATATTTTCGGAAATGCAAATACTTTATCCAATAAATATTTCAATTATGTATACACAATTTAATAGCAAGACACTCCTACCAAATACGTAATTGTGACAATCAAACGATTTTGAAGAAATTAAAAAATAACATTTTACACACTATTTTGAATTCACAAACAAAACACCTACGCGTAAATTTTCAAATGAATCGATCTCCAGAATGGCATCATAAAATAGCTACCATAAAATTGGATAGTTCGTTTGTTCGTTCGTTCCAATGAATGATGATATTCTTTTGAACCTGCCAATGGAAGGTTGTGGTGATAAAAAAGAGATTATTGACGAGCTCCACCCTGCCAAATAAAATGTTGATTTGTTTCTTTAGTTATGGAAATGACAGTTTTATGTGATCTATAGGGGTCAAAAGCGGCCAAGTTGAGATCATACTACCAATCCAAACCGGTTTAAATCACAATCATAATATCTTGGGACTTTTTCGCTAATTCACTAATCATTTTACGGCAGATGGGAAAGGAGAAGGGTGGACTTGTAACAACACTGACACTATTGCATACATATGAATATAAGTGAAGTTGAGGCACATCAAATGTATGTGTATATATTTCTTAGAAGATTGTTAATATACGCAAATAAAAAAATAGGAACATATCATTCCAATAGCTTCTCCAATAAAACTCAAACATATTCATCAGAGTATCCTGAAATATAATCAATATAACATTCATCCTAACAGTTAATTTTTGTATATCCAGTTTTACAGCCGGTTCTTGTATTGTTTTTGTTTTGGAAAGAATATCCCATTCGTTCGCAAATTTATTGACTGAAAAAAAATATTTGGTGGCAATTTTTTTAAGTCAGTGACATACACAGGAAAGCTTTTACCTCCCATTGCATCCTTGGGTTTCTGTAACAAACAAATACGCGAGAGGATGTCAGAAAAAAACGATAGAGCGATACCTATCGTTTTGAACAGAAATTGACTGTTTGTTACAGAATCACGCCACAATTGTATGTATATGATGGGGAATTTACATATGAACTATCGTAACACATCAACTTTTTGTTGGTGTATCTTGCAAATATCCTGACAGTTTTTTCAACATTATTTTATAGTTTTTTGATAAATTTTGAATTTATTGAAGTTGTCACCACCAGCACAACTCCTAATGAAATAAAATCAAACAATAAACAAAATAATGATTATGAAAACATTGAAACATCGAAGCTTTTCGGAAATGGACTAGAGCTTTCAAAGGAAAGTCGGGCGGGACCGACTATATGATACCCTCGACCACTATGCATATTTTGTAGAGCTCTCATAATAAAATAATTTATTTGAAATATATCATACCACCTATTAACATTTGGCTTTAAAGCAGTTATAGTTTGCTATAGAGTGCATGATATCACCTGGAGAAGGATTGTATTAAAAAAAATATATCGGAGCCGAATTACTCAAAATGGAAACGTACGTCCCGAAATTCACTCCATTTGGGCTGATATTAGTCATTATTTGCACAATAAATCTGAAATCGGATTAAGGATATGTATGGCAGCTATATCCAAATCTTAGCCGATCTCGATAAATTTGGTAAAGGTATTTCCGAGCTCTATAAGATATCTGGTACCGATCTCGATACAAATTTTCAAAGGTATTTCCGAGCTCTATAAGATATCTGGTATCAAATATCATTATCGTGGTGTGCATATTACGAATGTGAGGGACTTAAAACCCCAAATATGCCAAAATTAATATGATTTGGACTGGTATTGGCTATTTGGTGCACAATTAACCTGACATCGGTTATATATAGGAACTATATCTCAATCTGAACCGATCTTAATACAATTTGACAGAGGTATTTCTGTACTGTATCTGATATCTGGTACCAAATATCATTCTTGTGGGGTGCATATTAAGAATATGGGGGACTTAAACAGCAAATCGGATGAAATGTTTATAGGAGCCATGGCTATTCGATGCACTTGCTTCTAGACTGAATTCGGTCGGAAGTGCCAAAATTTACTCCATTTGGACTAATATTAACCATCTGGTGTACAATAAACGTGATACATATGGGAGCTATATCCAAATTTTAGCCGATCTCGAAAAAATTTGGAAAAGGTATTTCCGAGCTCTATAAGATGTCTGGTACCAAATATCATTATCGTGGTGTGCATATTACGAATGTAAGGTACTTAAAACCTCAAATCAGATGAAACATATATATGGGAGCTAAACCTATATCTGAACCGATTTTCCCAAGATTTGAACTCCGTCGGAAGTGTCAAATTTTAGGTCATTTGGTCTGATATTGGTCATTTAGTGTACAATTAACTCGAAATCGGTTGAAGATATATATGGGAGCTATATCTAAATTTTAACCGATTCTCTCCAATTTCAATAGGGCTCGTCCTTGGGAAAAACAAATATTGTTTGGAAAATTTCATCTTAATTGGATAATAAATGTAACCTGCATTTTGTTCACAAGAATACATGGACAGACAGCCGGACGGACCGACTGACATGCAAAACTATTATTCTATCTCGCTTCCTCCTCCATGTTACAAACAAATGCACAAAGACACTTCCCACTATGTGGTGTAGGGTATAAAAAACAGGTTGTTTAACATTCAATAAAAAGTCTTGATAACGAAGAAGTTTGATTTTTTTGAAAATAATTGCTCCTATACCTTCCATCGAAGGAATTGAGTTTTGAAACTGAAATTTTATGTTTTGTCTGCTGATAATCCTTGTTGGATGATTCAATGTGGCTTAGATCGTCACAATACACAATATTTCAGAGGAATTGTATCGCATTTGAAGTTTGTAATTGATAACACCAATCACCAATAATTCTGGGTTTAATCCAAAAATCTCTATCAAATTTCAAAGCCCTATCCTAAATATTAAAATATATATAAATATCGAAATATATAGGTGTAGAACAGAGGGCTGCAACGAGTATGCAAAAATTCAACCACACTCGGTTTCTTACACGATTTTTGTTGATGCAGTCGTTTAGTTTGATCTGAATGAAATGACCGTTTTCGCATCGGATCGAATCGAACGCTCAGTTTGAATTACTTCACTCACAATCAGTGTTGCCGTTTTGGGCGTTTCCGTCCAAATCTGGGCGGAAAAAAGATAAATTTTGTGGTTTGGGCGGATTTTGGGCGGATTTTTTTCCATATTGGGTACACATTTATTTTTCATTGTTTATTTTTACGTAATTTTATTATTTTTTTTTTATTACTAACTGAATTTTATATTTTTTTATTGAGATGAATCGTTATTTATTTTATGGATTTTTGTTAAGTTTTTTAGTAATATATATAATACATTAGGCTATAGCAGTGCGGGTCCCACTGATACCCTACAACACTACAATATGTTAGAAGCCCCCTCATGTCCAAATCCATTTTGGAAGATTTCGATTTTGAAGTTATGTCACGGAGCACTGTCCAGATATTACCCTTAGCATTTTGACCAGGGACATTTTCTCAATATTTATGCACTCCTTCGTGCTGTTAGTTTTTGTGGTCCATTTTACGGCTAAATATATTCCAATGGTCATCCAAAATGCCAGTAATGTTGGTATTTTTTACACAAAAGTAGTGGTCCATTCTACCCGCTGTCCTAAACTCCTTCGTGCTGTTAGTTTTTGTGGTCCATTTTACGGCTAAATATATTCCAATGGTCATCCAAAATGCCAGTAATGTTGGTATTTTTTACACAAAAGTAGTTGTCCATTCTACCCGCTGTCCTAAACTCTAACTTCATGCGAGATTTCGTGTCCTTAGGTTTATATTTGGGACCTTTATAACGGCTGCAAAATCAGGAACATTTTGAGTTGCTGGTCCATTTCAACCCCTAAATATATTGCGGACATCTTTGAAAACAATAGGCTAAGCCCTTCTGAGCCTAACCCTACCTTTGTGAAAAATTTCGTGAGGATCGAACGATAATTGCAATCTGTATATAAATAATAACCCTTACCTGTGTTGTAAAGTGATAAAATATTACAAAACAAATACTTCAATATTTGAAGTCAATTTGTCACAAATACTACAAAATACTACAAAATCTATATGAACATCATAATTGGTATCTTTTTATGCGATTTTTTAGTATTTATACTTTTCTAAATTGACAAAATTTGTCAAAATCGCTCCAGCCATTCTGAAGATATAAGCATACTTGCTGATATCCCCTTCCTCTGTATATATACATTGTATATATTTCTCTATATATCCGATATTTTTACTATCAGCATCTACGTAACGGTCAGAATTGACCTGTTCGTCTATTTGTGATTTCGCCGGCAGTAAAAATATTTGCGGATTAATGGAAAAATTGACTTTTATTTATCGCAAATGCTATGGTCTACTAAACCACTAAATATTACCTGATGGCCATCAAAAGTGGAAGGCTTCTACCCAGTCCAAAGCTCTAGCACCATGCTAAATTTCGCTTCGATTGGTCTATAATTGTGACCTGTAGAGCAACTGCAAAATCAGGAAATTTTTCAGTTTTTGGTCCATTTCAACCCCTAAATATTATGCGATCATCTCCAAAAGAAATAGGGTTATATTCTGACCTTAACCCCAGTTATATTCTAAATTTCGTGAAGATCGGGCCATAATTGCGACCTGTAGGGTGATTACAAATTAACATGGACAGACGGACGGACGGACATACATAGCTAGATCGACTCAGCTCGGCGAGATAGGAAGATCCATATATACTTTCCTATGTGGGAAACCAATATTTCGTGGTGTTATATAATTTTTGGCCCAATCAAAGTTATAATACCCCCAACACATAGTGTTGTAGGGTATAAAAACCTGAATAATAATAATGACTTTAATGTATTTAATACATTGAATTCTTGTATTATGTTACTTTTTCAAATATATATATAATACATATAAAAAAAACTTGAAGTAAAATAACATAAAATGTTTATTTTCGCTAAAGTATTTAATACATTGAATGTAAAAAACTTGAGTACCTTTTTTTGTATAGTGTAAAATTTTCTATAAAATTTACTTGAATACAAACTACATATAAATTATTCAACTTTTTACAGTTTGGGCGGATATGGTCGATTTTGGGCGGTTTTTAGAAAAAATTTGGGCTGAAATAAAAATTTCAAACGGCAACACTGCTCACAATCCAATATGAGTGTTCGAGACGGTTTGATGTGTTCAGCAACAGGAGTTGATCGAACACATGAATGTAAATGAGCAATCACAACCGTGATTGTTTTCTTTGAATCGAGTTCGCTCAGCGTCATTGTTCATTCAACCATTCAAAAAAATATTTAAACATTTTTTGTTTACTAAATACCAATGATGCGTTTCGGTATTAAAAATATTAATATTGTTTTTTAGAAATAAGTCACTGAAGTCTAACATACCAAAACCCAAATAAAATGAAAAAATTGTTTGTTTATTAATTATAATTTGCACCAATTTTTTTTAGGGGGACAACTTTTAGTTATGAAATCCTTTGTAAAATTACAATCATGATTTCGCTCAGTTTCGAACATTTGTGTTTTAATCAAATCAAATCACTCACTTAACTGGGTTGAATCAAACCGACAAGACTCCTCATGGATGATCGACCCGTTATGAACAATTCAACATAATTTCGTAAACAAATAACTCATGGGAGCTGTTTGATTGCGAACACAACACTTCGATCAATACATGTTTGATCACAACTTTTTCGTTTGGCTTGAGCAACTCGAATAAACATGTTAAATCTGACCGACTGATTGAGTTTGATTGTATTTCTGCTGTGTGTGATCAAGCCTACTCAATCATACTCATTGCAGCCCTCTAGTGTAGAATAATATATGGTCAAAACTATAAAAGAGCATTAACAACATTTGGTCAAAGAACCCAAAACTCGTTTGGAGGTTTGATATAAAAATGACTCCACTGGACATTTTCCTCAACCCAGACTGGCAATTGTGCATTGAATTTATTAAAAAATATACCAGAAATTGATGTCATTTTTTAAGGTACATACTAAGCATACAAAATTTCTATTGTTCTAAGACTGACACTGAAATTTGAACTAAAATAATTTTTAAATTCACGTTCTCCTAAAAATAATATAAAAAGAGATTTTAACATAATTTTCAATATTAGTACATACGTTTTGAATGTATTTTTCATAAAAACTATTATATATAAATATATATTGTATTCTACGATTTATAGTGAAATTTTGTAATTGTAGAATATTTTTTCTTTGGACACCTTACACCTACGATGAGATTTTATGAAACTTTCGTCAAATTGAAAAAAAAAAATAATTATTAAGAAATACTTTCGGCTTTTTTTCGGAACATTGATGCAAGAATGTTCAACCAAAATATTCCTCGTATTTTTATCTGCAATATTGCCCAGGACCCTATATACCTAAAATGCACGGACTTCGAGAAATATTAATACGAAAATTGCCAAAAGTGTGGAAGAGGGTTATTTCGGTTACTTTGCAATATAAATTTTCAAAACGCCGCACATAGGGGTGAAATCACAAAACACGGAGATTAATTGAAAAATGAAATTCATTTTTGGAATAAATGTGTTTAAACTATTATAGAACACTAAATTCTACTTCAGTACAGAACATATCAAAGTCATACGTTGTTTAGTTTTCTAATTACACAGTGGCAAAATTGAAAAATATTTCAATTTTTCGCAAGAAGTTGGAAATAAATTGTCTTTGGTTTTTTGAACTGCAATAATTTAGTCTTTTTTTACTCAAAAGTGATCATTTTAAAATTTAAACATCGAATACAGGTAGTTATAATTTTTTTAGAATAAAAATGTATCGAGAATGTCTTAAAATTTCAATTTTGTATTTTAGTATGGAATGTCATATTTCATAATCAACAAAAAAACTCGCTCCGTTTTTTGCCGTTTTTTGTTTAACTTAAAAAATGGTGAAAATAGTCAACTGATTTCGCGGTGAACGTACCTTGATTTACGTTTTTCAAAGGATGAATTATTTTTTCGGGCTTAACTTAATTTTGTTATTTTTTGCTGATATGAAAATTAAAAAAACAGGAATGCTTCTTTTGAATTCATCTCCGATTTGGAGGATCTAAACCCATTGGGCCATACAGAGACCTATGTTATGTGTGATGTTATATTGAAAATTTTTTTTAGTTTTTATCCACTGAAAAATGCTAAGTTTTTAAACAAACTCTGAGTGAAACCCTCAAAATAGGAAGTACCATTATATAGGGTCAATATAAAAGTGGAATTGCCTTCAAAAATTTTGCAGAGAAAGATTCTCAAAATACCTAAAATTTGGAAGTGCCGTTATATATGGTCAAAAAAGGAGGAATAAAGAGGGAAAGATTCTGTCAGTTCTAAACTTAAAATGCCAAGTTACTTATGAATTGGCTTAAAATTCTGTTCGAAACATTCAAATATCAAAAATTAGGAGGTACAGTAATATGGGGTCTATGCCAAATAGTGGAGCAATCTTAATTTTTTTAGCAAGGAGAGGTTATATCTACTACGAACTCTAAATGTCAAGTTACACATGGTTTGGTTTAAAATTGTGGTCAAAACAATCAAAATACCGAAAATCAGGAAGTAACGCTCTATGGGGGCCATGTCGAAACGTGGCAACTGAGCAAAATTTTAAAGCGATTATTAGTGCTTCCCTGAATTAATCTCCGTTTTTTGGGGATCTCACCCCACCCCGATACACGTGTCTTCTTTTTTAGCTCTACTAAAAAAAAGAAATTTGTCGCACAGTGCTATGTTCGTAAATATTGGTGTTACACTAATACACCTTTTTCAGTTCTCTAGAAAACTAGGAAACTAGATGCATTTTTTTTTCAGATACTAACCAAAAATGAAAATCGAGTTGATAAATATTTTCTAGCCAAATTTTACACTCAATATAGAAATCCCGAGAGAAAGTGTGAGGTGTTTATTTATTTACTTTAGGTAAAAACAAAAAAAAAAAAAAACTCATTTAATTAACTTTAATATTTTCTTTCAGATCACGAAGTACAACACCCTCGTCGTTTCGTGGTCCATCACCGCAACATTCGGTACACAGTAGCCCATCCGAAACTGTGGTGCCCATGCATAATCTCTCCAGCAACCTGTTAAATAGCATCCAGCAAGCAGCATCGTCGTCTGGACGCCAGAGCAACATCAGTTTCCCCAATGTTGTGATAAGCAGTTCAGCTTCTTCTCTGCCCAGCGATTTTTCAACCCGAAACTATTCGGATTTTATGAGATGCCTAGCGGCAAAGTACAATAATACGAATCCCACAGAGTAAGTCCCTCCTAAAGAAGTGGTGTTGGTCCAATATGTATTTTATTTTTCTTTTCATTTTATTTTACTGTAGTTCTAGCAATTCAAGACGTCAAACGTTTTTCGATACAACAACTACAAACAATGCAACCAAAAAGACAACGTCCGTCTCGTCGAAAGTTCCCTACCCCCCACCGTCAACGTCGATTAGTAAGGAAATTTCAATAACGACCACACCCACGCTGCCTCCACCACAACCCATTTCGTCGGGTGCAATATCGCCGGGCGACACTTCGCTCAGCCATGCGCAACAGACTCAAATGGCAGCTGCGGTGGCATCAGCTGCTGCCGCCAATAGCGCCAGCGCTGGCAATGTTTCTCCTTTCATGACATCTTTCCTCTCAAGTTTGCCCTTTGCACAAGGCATTTTGCCGCCGCTCATTGATATGAGCAGTACTCAGGCGTTGATAACTTTGGTAAGTAGGGAGTTTGCGCGCATCCCCACACATACATATTGAACTTGGACATGTCCAAAATTTTGCATCCATATCCTAATTTCAGGCACGAGCAGCCAAAGAAAACGAAATGCACAACATTTTACAAATGAACCAGACTTTAAAGCGAAGCTCTTCAAGTGCTTCGCCCTCACCCAGTCCCAGTTTAAATATGGCCCTGCAGCAGGCCGGCCAATTCATTACGCCCGCTCTACTCTATTCAGCTCAAGCGCAGAAACAGCAACAGCAACAGGTCTCAAGCCAATCTAGTCCACGTTCAACACATTTACCCAACACAACATCTGGTGCGGCCAACAATGTCCTCGGCAAAAACGCTGGGGACAAGAGGAACGCCTCACCACTGGACCTCAGTTCGCAGCCGCCAGCGTCTAAACGTTTTAAAATCGAGTCCAATACATCAAGCCAAAGTAGTTCCGAAGGTCTCTTAGATGCAACCATAAAGCGTCGTAGCTCAACGTCAACCCCTACCACATCGCCATCTCCCCCGCCCCTCAATGATCGCCCCACGAGTCCAAACGCAATAGAATGGACAACGGCTACCTCGAGTGGCCTGGGTGTCATGAGTACACGTCGGTGTCAGGCACACAGCGAAGAAGTCAATTCGTGGACGGTGGACGATGTTTGTGCATTCGTTGGAAGCATAGACATTTGTGCCGAATATGTCAAGGTGAGTGAACTAATCTGGAGCGAAATATGTCATTAGTTAACTTTGGGTATATATTGAATTTTTGGGGACAATACCAGCAGTAAGCAACCCTAAGGGGTATGCATAAGGATATGTAGTACAAAATAAGAAGATATATCAGGGCGTCTAAAAGTAGCAAAATAAATAAGTTAAATGACTCCAAATTTTTGTAACAGTACTGGCATTCTGCTGCGATCTTTTGCTTTATTAATTTTAAGCAATAACCTTTTATTTTCAATTTATTGGTGATTAGAAGGTAGTTACATTGTCTTGTAAAGAGTTATTTGATATATACAGCCAGCAAATGTTTAATGGGCCATATTAATAATAATATATTATTTATATATCTTTATTTTAACTGACTCTGACTAGCTAACTCACAACTCTGGTTTTCATAGACTAACTCATAGTCATTATTTGGTAATGAATAAGGTAGTTATTTCATCTGTATATATGGAATATGAGGACAACACCTGGCCACATTTTACCTGGCTTTGAATAGAAACAATGTCCAATTTGTATTTTTATTTATTTATTTATTTTTTTTTTTTGAAGAGTATATCGATGTTACAAATGTCCTAACTGTGTTTTGCTGGTTCGTACCCCGTTGAGATTCTGTGATCTCATAAAACTGTGACTACTCTTTTATTTTGCTTTTTAATCTTCGGCTCACACAAAAAATAAATTTCGAGCCACTTAAGGGTATTTTATAAGGAGAGCGGGATCTTTGATTTGGCCCCAATTTGAACATCGCTACTTTTAAATATTATATATCGCTACACTAAAATATTTTTGGCTTATTCTCATCACTTTCAGAGATAAGAAAGTAAAAAGGGACCACGTCAGAGGAAATTCGCGCATCAGCAGCAATGCGTAAACAGGGGCGGTATCACGGGCTCTTATATAAATGATGCCCTCTTGGCGTTTCAATGGTGTCCAACACACCTTTGGTCGTTTTCATCTTCTAAAAAGCGAAATTTAATAAGGCCAGAAGATTGACACTTTTTACTATTACATTGTCTCTATCAGATTATTTCAATATTACTATTTCAGAATATTGATGACTATCAATACTACCGCTTTTTTAATAACGTTGTATTCTCCATACACAATGCAAAAGAGTGGAAGGTATAACAGGTATATATGTCCACGAAAGCTCATTGTAATATGGTAGATCTAAATGTTTTCTATTCCCCGAAGAAGCCATAATCCCAATTCTAATCAATTGGAAAATTCGACCAAGACCCCCGTAATAACTAAAATCAGGGGGGTGTATTTTTAGTGAAATTGTTGAAGATTGTTTCTCTTTTGAAACTTTAGGCTTAAAACGAAATTTTATGTGACTTTCATGACTTTCAATTCGAAAAAGCCCTGGGGAAAATTAGTAAAAAAAAATTAGGAAATATTTTCGCATTTGTATACCTTCCACCATAGTATGGAGGGTATATTAAGTTTTTCATTCCGTTTGTGATACCTCGAATAATACATTTTAGATGCCAGGAAGTATATATTCTTGATCAGCATAAAATTCTATGTCGATATAACAATGTCCTTGCATATGTATACGTTTTGGTATAGTACCTTCAGATATTCGGCACTTTGATGACTTGTATCACACTTTTTACTGGAATTGTTTCAAATTTGATATTCGAAATTCCTATGACAGAAAATTGTTCATATAGGTCCCCGTCTTCGTATAGCCCCCATATAACGGCACCTCCCTAAATTATGTACTTTGGTAATTTAGCTACTTTATTCGCCGGAATTTTTTCAAATTTTCGTATTCTTTCCAAATGGTGGAGAATATTCAAAGTTCGGTCCGGCCGAATTTACTACTTTTTCAACTGTTTTTTTTTTTGCAACATTGATTTCTTGAAATAAAATGGTGAATAATATTTATGTCTATGACGTCATTATTCTAAAATTACGATTTGTATGAGAATTTTGGCAACTCGCTTGATTTGTTCAAAATACTCCTCGTATCAGTAAAATTGCGGGAGACACTATAAACGTAAAAGGTAAGGATTCCGTGGAATCTTATACCCAACATTTAAAAAAAATATGAGAAGAGGAAATATTCCCCCTCTGTTTCGCATTAAAAACGCCGATATACTTGTCTTCTATTTTTAGCTCTACCTTCATAATCTATTTAATTCTTGTTTTCCTGTAATTATTTTTTTTTTTGTGTTGAACAGTGTTATATATCGATACTTCCTTTTAAAATAATGTATTAATAGATTAAGGATTGTATGTCAGCTCTACCGGATCAGTATACAATGAAAGGGATTGTCGTAGTCTCGATATGAACTTTCAAAAATGTTCAAGAACTACCATCATGGGAATATAAAAAATATATATCAGATATACATATAGCTCCTATAAAAGCTCCAAATTATTGGGACTGTTCATCGATACTTATCTCAGAATTATCTTAAACAATTAATTAGGGATAATAATTTTTGGTGATTTAAAATCACCGTGGCCCCTCTCTAGTAAAACACACACAGAATTATTCCTAACCGTTTTTCTGACGACAAATAACACACCCCAGTCACATCTTGTCATCCCAGAAATTTTGGCTGTTGATAGCTTACAAATTCCATAACATGGGCATGTGTAATTCCGTCCACAAGTTCCGGAATCATCTACACTAAAGAATCTAATGTTCCATGGAGTTTGTTATGTCTCTAAGATGCATCATAAAGCAACTTTCATGGTATAGCCGAAGTTGTATTTTATTATCATATATAGTCGATTCAGTCATATTTGATTTGTGTCCTCCTAAAAAAGAAAATAAACCCAAAATTTGACCCCAATCTAAGCAATTGTTTTTACAGACTATTGTTGACTTTGTTGTGTATTCAAAACGCCGCAATAAAGGTGTAACATATATACATATGTGCCGAAAGCTTAGTTAGACGATGGACTGTTGGAAGTTTGACTTTGTGGACTGCATCACCAGCCGGTATTCACATATCTGATCTATTCGAATGCAAGTACAAGTTATGCCTGGGAGTCCATGATAG
The DNA here is from genome assembly GCF_030504385.1 of Musca domestica. NCBI lineage: Eukaryota > Metazoa > Arthropoda > Insecta > Diptera > Muscidae > Musca > Musca domestica. The sequence goes on along the minus strand of NW_026712133.1, from coordinate 8,985,845 downwards.
CTCGTTGGCCTTTAGATGCATCATGCCATGCTTGAGTAAATAACCTCTGGGATGAAGCCTTTACCCACATGTATTTCTTACATTGTTAGCAGATAGGCCGACAAGCTGACCAAGACCGAGGCACTCGAATGCAATCGCACACCGTCGTCTGGTTTCACAAATAACACTGAAACCAGAAAATCAGCTCACAATCTGCGATACTTATTTAAAACCATTAGACTTTATCAACTGCATGGACAAACGTAAACATAAGTATATCGCATGCCTACCTGTGTGTCTGCCGGTCTGCCACTCTGTCGGCCTAGGTGTACTCGTACTCGGCTTATGGATAGACGTATTAAATTTATGGTTACAATGGCATTTGAAGCGCAGCACACCACAGCCAGTCACAGTGACAAGCAATGGCCTTTAGTTTTTTCTGCGGGCAGTGTGAGCAAAACCATTGCACACCCATCTATCTGCACGCACACACACATTCACATATTCACACATTATTTCTAACTGGTAGACCCCCCTGTCTCTTTTCCATCCAATGCAATGCTATCTATACGCCGGCCAATGTCACACCTTTGCAAAGTTGCTCCAATTTCATGATGTGGTTCCGCATGCACAAATTCGCACAATGTCACTTGGAACAGTGAGAAAAGGTGAACAAAACTTTGACTTTTCTTGACAACATAAGGCATCAACACCAACACGATGACAATAATTTATCTGTCTGTGTGTGTGTAGGTATGCAAGTGGTTCCCATGCATGTAACCACCTCAAAGTGTAAGATGGAACGACAGAAATTAGCAACATTTCAAAATTGCCATTTTAAATGACCAGATCTTTAAGAGGTCTTTGTGAATCAGAGGGGAATTGTTTGCGGTTGCACGTTCTCAATGACATACACTATATGTTTATTCTCCACACTATAAGGTTTGGGGTAACGCAATGCTCAAAAATTGTGCGCTCAAGTGATACAAACCGAAGAAGCCAAAACTGTTTAAAGACCGTTTTTCGTGAAACTTTTGGTTGGTGCTCATTATGATTGGAGGATGTAGTTTTTGACGAAATCGTCCGTCCAGTATTCTCAACGTAAACAAGGCCTGTTAGAATTATGACGTACCATGTTTAAACGATATTGGATACTACATTCCCTTTCTGTGACGGAAGGGAAGGAAGGGTTCCGATATTACCCATCTTCGAACTTGAACTAATTTTTACCTTATATAAAATATGTGAAAATTTCTAGAAGATAATAATATTGGTATGTGAAAAACTTAAAGAAAATCGAAAAAAATTGATAACCTTTTAATAATAGGTACATGAGATTAGGAGGTACCAGAAGGACTGGCCCGATAAATTCCATATTTACATTAGATCACAGGTTGGGAGATAAATCAAGCTTGAAAAGAATCGCCGACTTGTTTCGCATGCTATAAGAGGTACAATTATTCAAAAATATTGATGCTGATGGTGGAGTAGGTATCCGAGGAGTGGATCGATATATTCCATCTATCTTGTCATAATAAGAATATAGTAATGTGTGAAATTTTAAGACTGAAGCCGTAATTTTGATGAGGCACGTTTTGGCTGTATCAAATGATATATACCCCCTATAGCCATATGGCTTAAGGTACGGTCACACTGGGCAAATATTTGATCGAAATTTGTTTTCCCATATTTGACTGAACAAATGTGAAATTCATACAGAGTTGATTCGATGTTCACATTACAGTCAAATATTTGACAGATTTTGTTTGTTCAAACAGTCACCAAATAGCGTCAAATAGTGCTATGGGGAAACATGTTTGACACATGTTCACATTCGTAAAATATATTTTCCCAATAAATTGTTTGATCAAACTGTGAGGAAACATAAATTTATTTGGCCGAGAGAAATAGACAGAGAGAGAGTGAAAGAGAGACATAAAGAAAATGGAGTTTCGGGTATAACTTATTTGGAGAAGGGAAGCAAATGACCAGCTGTTGTGGAATAAATTCCTTGTCAGAACATTTTTTTGCATTTTTGTATGTTTGTATTACGGTAGAAGAATACTGGTAGTCGCATCGACATAGCTGCTGGAACAATGAACTGAAAAAACAATAATAAATGAAATATTATTGAAATTTGTAAAAATTGTTGAAAAATACATATCATTGCGTAAAAGAAAACATAGAAAAATCTTCTTATTTTTGTCAAAACATTTCAAAATGTTTGACATATCAATGTTTCAAGCGTTGATGCATCTACCTATATCCTATTCCTGAACCTGCAAGAATCTACTAGTTTGTCAATTTTCTTCGATATAATAAAGGGAAAATCGGTAATCGTAGTAAAAACTTTTACATCTTGCAGTTCTGGAACAGACCATATATTAAATTTTTACTAAACATTCAAATTCAGTTAATTCAAAAATATCAAATAAACAATACCACCTATTGTATTCGTTTGCTTTTCTATTCATTAAACATCATGTTACAAATGCTCCTGTTCTTAAAGCAAAATGCTGCCCAATGTTTTAAACTGATATTTTTCCTTGTTTGACCTTACAAAATATTTGCACCGTCAAATAAATGTTTGACCAAAAAAGAGGAAAATAATTGATCATAGGTGTTCACATTATGGACACACTGGTCAAATTTTTGTTTTCTGGCAAATAATTTTGTTTTCCCAAAATCAGCTGTTTTTACCGTCAAATAATATTTGGTGGTCAGATTGTGACAAAGAAATATTTGACATTTTTCGTCAAATATTTGCTCAATGTGACCTTACCTTTATGGTATAAAAAGGACTTCACTGGGCGAACTAAGCTAACATAGAATGTTTTGGTGATAAGGATCAGGGATGGAAAATCAAAAATTTCAAAAGGTACTAAAATGGTACTTTTTTAAATAAAATGGTACTTTTTTTATATATATTTTTTTTAGAGTTACAAAAAAACGTTTTATTCAGTAAACAAAACAAACATAACAAATTCATTCACCTATGTATTTAGGTACATATGTATATAGCTTCCAGGAATATAAAATATGAGATCATTTTTTCTTATATAACATTCTGAAGTTTGTAAAGTTATTTTTATGATTAATTCCTTATTTCTTAAGGAAATTGTCTGGAATTTTGTAATCAAAACAGCAAGAATTATTCGATTTAGGAAGATCTTTCGTCCGTAGCTGTAGACGATTTCTTTCTTTAGTCTTAGTGGCATGAATTGAAAATATTCGTTCAACATTCGCTGAAGAATGGGGAATTGATAATATACTAAAGGCAATTCTTGATATATCTGGGAACATCAATTCCCCCAATTCGTTTTTAATAACACTAACATTAAGCCAAAAATCACTAATGTTACCATCTTTAAATTTTTTAAGTTCAGGATAATAAGATAAAGCTCTAAATTGGGAATTAATGTTTTCAAAATTTTGTTCTTCATTGGGAAACAATTTCATTGAAAGTGGAAGTATACTGTTTGTCTTTCGATCTATTATATTTTCAGGTGAAAAACTATTAAACATCATATACAAACTATCGTTATTGAAATCTATTTTCTTTTTCAAAGTGTTGCAAAATTTTATATAAAACTGTTTTACATATTTCTTGAATTCCATTATTGTTGTGTTTTCAACATGTTTACTTTGTATAAATATTTCAACATCAGTTCCACAAAAAATATTATGCAAAGGAATATGATTTTCATTAATATCGATTTCTAAAATATCGTCACTAAGTCCATCTTTCAGAATAAAATTTCTAGCAATTTGCATATATAAAAATTTTATTCTTGGAAGTAAAATATGAATTCTTGCTTCTTCTGATTGCATTTCAAGATTAATATTATTAATTAATTTTAAAACATAAGACAAAAATAAGTAGAACATTTTCATTATGGGATTAGTTAGTTCATCGCTAATGAATTCCAACTTTTCTGTTTGATATTCATTTTCAGAGTTTTTGAGGTTAAAATAGTATGTGATGGGAACCTCTCTGTTCTAAAATGCGGTCTACTACCTCTTTCCTCGAAAGCCATCGTGTTGCAGCGTATCCCAGAATAACATGCATGTCAGTTCCAAAGTGTTCTTGAAACGTTGCAAAGTCATCGCGGCGACTAGGACTGTTGCAAAAATAAAAGTTAATTTCTTTCATCAATCTGTCTACCTTGTTAGGTAGCGCACAAAAAGCCGCACATGACGCCAAATTCAATATATGACAAACGCATCCAGTTACAAAAAGATTTGGAACTGACAATTTTAATATTGCTTGCACACCTTTAAATTTCCCCATCATCACTGAGCAATTATCAGCCGTAAACCCAATCATTTTCTCCAGTGGTATGTTGCATTCATTTAAAACTTCAATTATTTTGTCAGTAATGCCTTTGCCGGTTGCCTCCACAATATGTTCTAGTGATAGGAATCTATCTTCACACTTTCCATCAAAAGTTCTTACAATAATCGCCAAATGTTTTGACACAGTACAGTCAGTGCTCTCGTCGATAACAATTGAGTAATAATTTGCATTGCAAAATTTGCTTATAGCTTTAGTATTTTTTGGTCCTGTAACACTATTAATTACTTGTTGGCCCTTGTGTCTATTTATAAGAAATTTTCTGGTAATTTGGGAATCCGGTATGCCATTTTTTATAATTTGGTTTAAGTGGTCTAAGATGGTGAATGGCAAGTTATGTTCGGCCACAAATAAACATACCATGATCTCCAATTTTGCTGCTTCTGTTGAAGGGCAATGTTTTGTGGTATTCTCCACAAATGCATCCAGTTTTGGTGTGCTTTGGGCAACTTTAAAGTTTTTTATATGATATTCACGGGATGCATGGCGCTCAATGTGGCTCAAACCCCCAGCAATAGGTATGTCACATACCGTACACTTCTTACCGCCTTTTATTTGCTTAAGCCATGGAAATTTTTCATTCCATTCTTCGCGAAAGCCTGCAGCATATTTCTTTTTAGCCCTAAGAAGTAAGTGAATCTTTAGACATGTTGACAAAAAATATTATTTTAAACTCTTACCCATCCATAACTGTTTCTTTTGAACGGTATTAGACCTAAAATATATTGACTCTTTAAATGATTGTTTCCACTTTTTGAAAAATTCCGTGTTTGCCTTATCCAAAACATATGATTGTCATAGTTTTAGCTAAAGATGACAAAATTTAGATTTACACAATATCATATATCGATACCTTTATCGATATCACTGATATTCATACATTTGCAATGATAAACGAAGTTAGTGCCAATGGTGTCGTAAGAATGTGTATGAAATACTGAAAATTAGTGGATGAAGCAACGCGATCTTCTTTAAACGTCGATTTACACTAATTGCATTATAATGGAGACACCTTAAGTGAAATGGTACTGAATTTCCCGCGGGAGTACTTAGGTACTTTTTGTAGTGAAATGGTACTGAAATTGTACTGAATTTTCCATCCCTGATAAGGATCCTCAAACTTGTGAGACCAGCGTTTTATTAATGTTAACGAATACTTGGCTTTAATAAAACACGAGTCAATGTGTAAATGAAAAAGTAGTTAAGGATCTGAGATAACGCCAAGATATAAAGTAGTTAGAGTGCATTGAGTGGGATCTAAACAATTACCACATTACAATTACAAAAGACATACAATTTGCACTGCACCAGTTCACAAGGGAATGTAAATCGTACTGTTAGACAATCGCATCACCATGGGAATTTGTATGCAAGTAAAGCTTCAAACGATCTGCATACATTAGTATTTTAGAGATTCGAATGTGATTCGCAAGATCATTGAGATACAACACAAAAAGTAAAGGACCCTAATTGACCCCTGTGGTACACCACGAAAAAAACAATTATATTTTTTGGAGTTTACAAATTTGAAGAAGTTCTTAAGATTGTGTTATAATTTTTGCCGTATTTGGACTAAATTCTGAAAATAACATTTGCTGTTCTCCGAATTATATCTATTTCTTGCCATATAATATTTTGAAAATTTTACGCCAGTGTTAGATTTTCCGAAAATGTTTAAAAGTCTACTCTTAATATTACGTAAATGTCCATTGCTATGAACTGAGCTGTTCATGATATTTAGGAACCCATGATGTCGCCATTGATGCACCAAATAGAACTTAATAAAAGAGAGCGTAGTCGCAAAGTTATGCCTACTAGTTTAGTGAAGTTTTAGCAATGGTAGAATTGAACAGAAAGTTCCTCAATTCCAGGATAACAAGACGATATGTATCCTCGGGAACTACATATGGAAGGCATATACAAAGAGTAATATAAACAAGTAAAAAAGAATCAGTCAGTTTAGCCGACAGATGTATACCCTTAGCAAATGTTCGATTATTTAAACATATTTTGACTCCTGTTATGATCATTCAAATGGAGTAGGTTCCGAAGGCACGGCCCAAAATTGTCAAGTTCGTATCGGACTTAAATAAATATGATATAAATATTGCGACGTGACAGGTTTGGAATATGTTGGTTACTCTCTTCAATTTATATGAGATAAGTGATAATTTTTAGAAAATGTTTAAATGTGCGTTAGGTACCAGGTCTTGATCATCTAAAACAGATAAAAATATAACAATGGGCAAAGTTACAAGCAAATCTAACATTTAGATCCGATTTTATGCGAAATCATAAATTCAATATTCATCTCAGGTTTCTGGCTGAGAGAAATATTTAGATATATCGAGTTGTAACGAATGACAGACAAAAATATTGAACATTTTGACCTTTTGTGGGTGAGGTACCAGAAGGGATTCACAGATATATATATCATCTTCAGAACAGATGTTAGCTTGTGTTAGCAAAAATGCATGTATATGAAATTCGAAGAGTTGGATGCTTATTCTGCTTACTTTGACCGTTTTGTTTTTGAAAATCTTGAACCCTTTGTGGGGGAGGTACCAGAAGAAATTGTTAGATCGCTACCATCTTTATAACAGATCATGTGTTGATGGAAATATTTAGATGTACCATGTCTGAATGGAATCGGATGTTAATTTGGCTTTTTATAAGCTTCATAAATATTCAAGATTTTGACCTTTTGTGGGGGAGGTACCAGAAGGAGTGGTCCGATACATTCCATCTTCGCATATGATCTAGTGTTGAATACATACATTCCATTATTTCTACTAACACTAGATCATATGCGAAGATGGAATGTATCGGACCACTCCTTTTGGTTTGAAGATAATCTGACTCTTACATCACTTTTTATAACAAATAAAATTATTCAAAATATTGACTCTTTGTGTGAGAGGTACTTGATGAAGTGGACCTTTATTGTCCACTTTCTCACCTGACCAAATATTAGGATTTGTAAAGTTGGAGGAATATCATATATAATACAATAATAATACACCATAGTAAAAGAAAACTTCAAAATTATTTACATTCCCATAAATTTGCCTACAAGTTTTATTAGTATTGTGATAGCGGGAATGTTTTTCTATTAACAAATGACAAACATGACATAAGTACTAGATGCACATTGCACAGTGTGGAACAGAACTTATGTACATACATCCACACACATGGTCATCTAAGGTCTCTCATTCTTGCACTTACAACAGCACACATGGTGCAGCTTCTGCCACGGCTATTTGGACTTGCATTGTCATTGACATTACGCTACGAACACCGATATTAGATGCGTCGTTGATCGGCATATTGTCATTGACATTACGCTACGAACACCGATATTAGATGCGTCGTTGATCGGCCACCGATCTCAGGGTTGCTTAATTAAAACTGGAGCAACAACACATCTACGGCTGTCGTCGTCGCAGTAGTCTACAAGCAGGATGCAATAACTAATTTCAAATTCTGCTGCAATCTACAACAAGTTTGTTACCGGGAAATCAATCGAACTATTTTGTTCTGGTTTCTTGTTTCTCTCTTTTGGCAGAGGCTTTCGACCTGCCATCCATCCATTCATTCCGACTCGAATATCCAGTTCATCATCGGCTACGGCTATACGATGTCGCAGCCTAGCTAAAGTGCCTCTAGAAATGTTAAAAGTCATTGGATTACCAACACATGCACACAAACACGCCCATGTCATCCAGATAGCACCGCCAACTCGAGCGATTTTTGCTTTACTTCTAGAGCAACGACGAAACATCGATTGAAAGACTAGCTGACATTCATAGTCCAAACGTTGTACAGATGTATGTATGTATGTGTGTGTATTATAAAAACGACCAAGCCACACAAATCAAATCAGTTCACTTCAGGTTTTATTTTCTCCTACTCGTGCCTCTGGCTGCAATGTCAGTTTTTTCTCTTACTTTCGAAACATTCATGCTTTGGCCGATGTACTGGTCCAACCAGCTAAATGATCGAATGACTCGTGGCTCTTACAAGCGTGGAGCGATCAAGGATGGTGGTGAATAGGTTTGACACGTCAAATGCCAAACGTCCATGTAGGCGTTGTGCATGGAGCGCAGGCCCTGAAGTCCAACAGATAACATTTGAAGTGGAGCATTCCGCTGTTTTTCAGTTAAGTAACGGTCACCAATGAAAGTGGCCAAGTGAGTTTGGTCGCGCACTACTCTCCTCCTCAATCCCTTGGCATGTTCCTGTTTGGCAAGACTTAAGCAGAAGCAGAGCCTCCAGTGACCCTTTCCCAAAACTTTATAAGTGAGAAAATTCTGGCCGGAATTGTCCACCTTCGTATGGGATCTAACAGCTCTATCTGACGGAATGTCTTTTTATATATGTGTGGTCAATTTTGTTATCCGTTTGTATTTCCGTGTGTGTGTGTGTGTCAAAATTGGCATTTCGATAGGATTCGTGGTATTTACCATTACACACTGACATATGTTTTTATATCCTTACTTTCATTGTTATTTTCTTGCTAATTTACTGAAAGCGTGTCTGTCCGTCTGTGGAAATCACTCTAGCTTCCGAACGAATTAAAGTAGGTTGATAAAATTTTACCCAAAGTTGCTTGGATTTTTTTGGTATTGGAAATTGTATAAAGCCCATTCCCACGTTTGGTATAACCACCATGCAACCGTACCGCCAAGATCGAGGTGTTTTGGGTACTTGAAAAGAATTCTTCTAATAAGTCCAGGTTTTAGTTCCCATGTAATATTCAATTTTTTTAACGGAATTGTTACAAATTTAGTATTTGGAATTCGTAATGAGTAGCACCTCCTATGACAGAAAATTGCCTATATGACTTCCTATATCCCACCGATAGGTAACTGTACCTACCTCCCACTGATATCTGGTGACCTCTTTGCAAATGAAGTATTTTTACCTGTTATAATTTTGGCCACACTTGCAAATGAACAACGCATGCAATTCGTTGAATTTGCGTGCTCTGTTATGAAAGTTCATTGTGCGATTCGTCCATTTTATGGTCAGCAGAATTGTTGAAGCAAAATCCAGAAGCAGTGCAATGCATCCAGAAACCAATAAAAAAAAATCTTAAAGTCGGGCGGGCCGACACCAATTTACATATTTAGTAGAGCTTTGCATAACAAATAAAAGTTTTTATGGGTAATTTGTGAAAATTAAATCATACCAACTATGATTGTAATCATAATTTGAAGTCCAAAGGAACTAATATATGAGAGGAGTATCCTCCCCTGAATCGATTTCTACTAAATTCGCCGAGGCATTTGTGCCTTTTCAATTCGGGCTTGTACAACGTATTGGTGCACAATTAACTTGAAATCGGATAAAGATATGGGAGCTATATCCAAATCTGAACCGATCTCGATAAAAATTGGCAAAAGACTTTTCCGAATATCGTTGTTACGGAGTGCATATTACGGCTGTGGAAATATAACAAATCCTATGAGCTATGGCTATATCTGTTTCTAATATTACACGTTTGGTGCAAAATAAAAGGCAAATCGGATGAACATATATATGGGACCTATACTCAAATCTGAACCGATAATCAAAATTTATCAAAAGTATTTCGGAGCTGTATTTGATATATTTTCCCAAATACAAATTGTTACAGAGTGCATATTACGACTGCTATAGCTATATCCGAACAGATTTCGAACAAATTGGCCATACTTATTTTCAAGCGTAATTTGGTCGTATGTGCACAATTCCATACTATTTGGGCTGATACTACACGTTTGGTACACAATAAAAAGCAAACATGGACAGACCGACGGTCAGACGGACGGACATGCTTAATGAACGTGATTCTATGTAGATAATGAAAATGAACTATGGTTCTATCCCGTTTCCTTTTGCCTGTTACAAACAAATGAACAAAGACATTATACCCTGACCACCCTGGTGTAGGATATAAAAATCACAGTTTTTTGCGGTCTATGGACAGATGGCATCAGTGGACCGTACTTCTTCAAAGATGCTGCGAATTGTAACGATGATATCCAACTGTTTGGGCCAAAATACAAGAGCTTCAATTACATAACATGTTGTTTCAACAAGACGGTGCCACAAAAATGGACTAATTGAGATAAGAGTTTGGCGAACATTTTATTTCAGGGGACCAGTCAATTCGTCGCCTATGTCGTGACGGCTGAATCATTTATAGATTTCATGAATTTTTAAAATTTTATGTGTTTTCAACAACTCGGTAAAATCATCCTTTATAACTTTTTGTGCAATAATCATGTGAATGCAGAACGTCGAATTTCAATCTATAACTTAAAATTCGTTTTTCACGTAACTCAATTTTGTGAGATGGGCCACTCTTTGAGTAAATAAGCGATATGATCTTTACTTTATACCCAGAAAAGATTTGGAAGCCGTATGACCCGAACGACCTTCTGCATTACCAGTAAGGTGAAAATATAAACAATAAAACATATTTTTTTCTGGGTATAAAATATATATCCTTCATATAAAAGATTTACGTTTGGTATCAATATTGGAAAAATAAAATCTGAAGAAATTGTTAACTCAACTCTTCGCTTTTAACAAGGTGTATAAATTTTGACCAAGAAGGTTGTTCAGAAATATTTAGATTTGCGAATTAATAGAAAGTCAGTCATGATGATTTCAAATCTACATCCTTTGTTTTCTTTCCCTTTTCGAGAGAGAGAGATAGAAAGAGGGAGAGAGAGAGGGAGTTACGAACAATCCATGTCCTTAGGAAGCCAATTTTGGGAAACATTTTTAATAATTCTGTCAAGTTGTATAAAAAACTTCGAACCCGGACATAGATATCCAGTCGCCTCCAACTAAACCAGTCTGCTTAGACGTTGCATAAATTCCTGGCCAAATGACCAGTGCCAAGATGTGGCAGCATCTTCTAATTAAGCCATTGGTGCTCTGTTGACATTTCACTGAGAAGGTGTCAGATGTTGTCGGAATGCAAATGAAGACATTAATGGGCCCATAAACTCTTGGGATTTATTTCGAAGTACAGCGAATTGCTTTACTTTGCTGTGCATTCGGGGACAGAATTTGGCGAAAAGAAACCCAACCTGTTTGCATGTGAGCACTTATCTGAGCCGGTGTGTGTTTTTGTGTGTGCAAGTGTCATTCCACGCGCATGGCGAGAAATGTGAAATGTGATCAGGTTCATACTCAAACTCGTATTGTGGAGCGTATGCTCGAAGCTGGCTGTTTGATATTTAGACATAAAAATTCTAGACACAAACGATTCTCAATAATGTTTATGACAACCCAGCTCAGGTGAACAGGCCCGAATGCAAATTTATCCAAATGCACAAACCAGCTTCGAGTGGTGCCGCAGAGGCGTGGGGGCGATGTGCCGGCACACATGTGTCGAAGTGTCAATAAAAGTGTTGTCACTACTATTGCTCTGGCCCGACTAAAATCTTATGCTTATCGCAGTCTCGGTCCGTTACCTATGAGCTGTTTGTTGCTAACGCCAACTCTCATCCCTCCCCATTCGCATTTGGAATCTGACCTGTACAGGAAATTCAATGCCAATGATCACAATGCTGTGTTCTGTGTTTGCAATTTTGTTTGCTTCTTCTTTAATGATCAGATTAAACACTCCCTTTCGAATTTTAACCGGTTTACCGGATATAAAGTATGAGGAGAATCATTTGTTTAGTTTAAGCATACAATAAAAATAATTGTCATTAAGTCAAACTCACGCTATCTAATTAGTCCAAAAATATCAAAAAGTTTTTATTCCATTTCATCGGAGACAACCCAAAGCATATTTAATTGAACATCATGGATTTGAAATTCAACCACATTGCATTTGAAGATATCCCTCCTAGCCATTTTTCCAGGCGAACAAGCTGAAGTTTTATATTGTTATATTAATCTAAAATAAGTGATTGAAATGATATATATATATATATATATATATTCGCATAATTTGAGTAACCTTTGGAATTACTATTTAGATTTCGCTCAAACTTTTGTTACGTATCGAAATAATGGCAGTGGGGCCACCTATATAATACAAATGGAACATTTCAGATCCACATTGATACAAAGTTTTCCAAATTTTCGATTTAATACATATTTCTGCTTCTCCTGTTACAAAAAAAAACAAGATAAGCAAAAGGGCCGAACTTTGAATACCCTCCACCGTTTGAAACGAATTTGGAAATTTTCAAAAAATAAAGAATCCGTTAAAAACTCTGTTAGAATCTTAAAAATACAGAATATTGGAAGTTGCCGGGATCCGAAGACGTGGACCCGCCTAAGCAATTTTTTATCACAGGCTCTAGTACCCGTTACGATCTACAAGTAGGGAATTTGAAACAATTGTGGTGACCTGCATAGCCAATTTACTGTGACAGGCTGTAGTACCCATTACGAACTTCAAATACGAAATTTGAAATAATTCCGGTAAATAATGTCGCTAAAATCCGCAGAATACCGAATATAGGGAAGTACCGTTACATGGGGGCTATACGAAGACCTAGACCTGCAAAGACAAGGGAGGTAGGGACTATAGCTAAAAGTTGACCAACATAGCCAATTTTCAATAGTAACATTTTATCAGCCTACTTCAATTTCGTTCGGAAGCTAGACTGAAATATACCTAAAATTGGACCAATATAGCCAATTTTCAATACCAGACTGATTTCGGACGGACAATATTAAATCGACTAAGAATTTTATGCTGATCATGAATATATATACTCTATGGGGTCTACGACGAATACTTAGGGATGTTACAAACTTGGGGATGTTCAAGGTGGTGTGTATAAAAAATAATCCTTCCAATACTTCTCACACCAGTAGGCAAATTTATAGAAGAGAATGTTAAAATCAGACACATTAGAAGGAGGGTATATTAAATTTGGCATTTCGTTGGTAACACCTCTCAATATTCGTCGTAGACCCCACGATATAGGCCAAAATATTTTAACGTAAAGCTCTGAAAGTTGGCACAATAGTTTTTACGGTATCTAGGTTGGATTTATATGAAAATGAAGGTGTTCGTATAGCCCCCATATAACGGTACCTTCCGATATTCGATATTTTCATGAGTTTAGACACATTTTCCCACGGTTCTACCTCCGGTGGCAGAACATTGTCTGTTATAGTCCACGGTCTACATAAAGCGGTATGATTCTAGCCACATTTTCAACGGCTTTGTTTCAAAATTTGGTATTTAAGACTCACAATAAATAACAGCCCTTGTTTTGACAATGTTGAAATGTTGAAACTGCATACTTACTGGTATTTGCAGTTTAAGGTGCAACACGTTTGAATCCAGAAACTTTTATTTAAACATGTTTTCTCTAGCTAATGGTTAAGGGTATTGAAAGTGCGGCCTGGACCCAGGCGTTAATATTCAATCACTATCAAGTTACCCCTTCATGTGCCCCCTTTCCAATGACAAACTATCGACCAATTCACCCTTACACAAACTTTTTTAAATAAAAGGTTCTCTTTTAACAAAATTCAAGCTAAGCCAGAGACAGGCCCACTAAAACTGAAACACTCTTCGAGCGAACAAAGGTTATAGTGGCGTCGGCTTGGCTTAGAATATTGAAATTTACCTGGCGAGCTAACTTAAGAAGCTCATTTATGGATTAAAATCGCAAAAGCAACAAATAATGCTACCACCGACCGAACTCCAACAGGGCAATCATGTTAATAAACTTCAGAGAAAAAAAGGCAAATGGCAAATGCGAACCGGCCAAAGAGACAGCCAACAACAAGCCAACTAACTGGCAAGCTATCCAGCCACGGAGGCAGGAAAATGAAATGCCTTGAAGCTAAAAGTCAACCGAAAGTCAAATGCCAAGCTGAACTTTACGTTAAAGCCATGGTATGACGGTGTTGTCAGGTCGCTGGAACAAAGTGGAGGCAGTGGTGGTGGTAGTGGTGTTTTTAGTGCTGGAATATGCAGGACCGGTTGATGTTTTCGTTTGGGTCGTTCTTTCATTCGACCGTCGGTCGATGTTAATGCATCTCCCTGGGTTCTAGTTGTTGTGTTCGTGAAGAACAACATGCCATTATTGCTGTCGTTTCCTTCCTCTGGCAGTGCTGCACAATCACAAGATAAATATTCGAGTGTGTGTGAGTCTGTTACCGTTCCTCTTCCCAAAGTTCCTACACAGGTCCAAGTACACTAAAGAAATCAATAAGATCACTGGAAGCACTAGCATCATGGCACAAGCACCAACATCATCTACCTCGTCCTCGTACAGATCAGCAGCAGCAAACAATAAAAACAAGCAGGCATCCGAAGCAGTAGCTGAAGAATAACCGAATGAAAACAACAATATTACTTATTAAGTGGTACACCACCGGCATTTGAAGCACCAGGAACTGGTAACCGGCAACTGCTACAGCCAAAGTACCACCAACCTCAGAAGCAAAAGTGGTCTCCATTAACATTAACACAACCCCTGATGAATATTCTGCAACCGTCAGGAAGCCGTTCGGTGAATGCCTTCACCATTATCCAGTGGAGGCTATGTGGCAACATAGCCGCCCACTGTTGATATTATCGGAGCCCAAAGAGTAGCACCGAACAATGTGACCTGTTGCAATTGTTGTCTTCTATTTGCTGCTGTACAGCTTCAAACCGAATACCGGGAGTACAAAAGTCCGTCCGCCATCCATATTCACACACACATACAAACACTCATTACATGTTGCACGTTGTGCGCTTGTGCCCAACATCACCGGCCACACAATCTAAAATTGTATCTTTGGCGTCTAGCCCAAAGCAATTTCATTCTTAATGCTGGCAGTTATGAGCAACCACGGAACAGAGGCAACTAACGAAAAAAAAACTTCAAATCCGAACAAAAGGAAAAACACTAGCCAACTTCCTTCTATCATATGAAAATGGATAAGAAGTGCGTCTTGGATTTGCCGATGACAGAACTAAATATTCAAAATAAAGTACTAGTATGACGAATTAAAAGCATTTATCCTAGAATGGGGTTCGAAATTAATTTTAACTAGGTACCATTCCAACAAACAAGCAAACAAACTCATTTAATATAATTATATTCAATAATTACAGCCGCAGACCTTGGAAAATTCCGGATCGAATTTAATTTTCATTACCCACAATGTATAAATAGTATATACAAACAAGTAAAAACCTGTAAGATCGGCCGGGCTGAACTTTAAACTTTGAATACCCTCAACCATTTGGAATGAATTTGGAAATTTTCAATAAAATAAAATACCTTAAAAAATTCTGCTAAAATCTTAAAAATACCAAATGTAGCCTTTATATTCGACGACGACGTGGACCTGCATAGTCATAAGCCATTACAATATTCAAAATCCCCCATTATATTGGGAATATACCAAAACGTTGACCTGCGTCCATAGACGGGCAGACGGACAGACGGAAATTGCTAAATCGACAAAGAATTTTATGCTGATCAAGAATATATATCCTTTTTTGGGTCTGAAATGTATATTTCGAGGTGTTACAAACGAAATGACAAACTTAATATACCCTCCATACTATGGTGGAGGGTTCAAAAATTGGATGTCGAATTAGCGATGTTGGTCCGTCCGCCTGTGGAAATCACTCAAGATTCCTAACAATGAAGTTGTTTTTTTTTTTAATTGTTTTGAAAATGGGCCATATAGGTCCACGTTTTGGTATAATCCCCTTATCACTGTACCGATAGATTCAAGGTTTGTTTAATGTTTTAGTTTACGTTCCCAGTATTTAAAAAACATTCTCGCATAGAACTGTCAATATAGGTCTGGAGGTCTGAGGTCCCCATATAATTGTACCTCCAGATATTCGGTTTTTTTATGATTTTGTCACACTTTTCACCGGAAATGTTTTGAATTTGGAATTAGAAGTTCCTAATGGGTACTACAGCCTACAACAACAAGTTTCTCATGCAGGTCCACGTCTTTGTATAGACCTCACGGTAACCCCCAATATTCAGATTTTTAATGTTTTTGTTTCAACTTTCGGATTTGAGTAGCAAAAATTTCCTATGCTGTTTAACGTCTTCTTATAGGCCCCCAATATACCGGCAACTCCGTATATTCGGTATTTTTATGACAACAGATTTCAACAGATTTTTTTTTTTTTTTTGTTTTGAAAATCTGAAATTTTGCAATTTTCTTCCAAATGGTGGAGGGTGTTCAAAATACGGCCCGGCGGAACTTACTGAATTTTTACTTGATCATCTTTAATTTTTATGTAAGAATGATAGCTTTCAAAGAAACTGGTTTATGAGCTGGTTTATTTTGTACAATAATCCTTCCTGAAACACACACATCGAAACTAGACAGCTAGAAATACAACCAAACATGTTTATTTTATAATATGTCCATTAATGCATTGACCCATAATTGTATTGATCCTGTGGCATTTTTCAGGGGTGCCGTCTAAAAAACTCGAAAATTCAAAAAAAAAACTATGTTTTGTGGAAAATTAACAAAAGTGCAAGAGTGGAACAAACTATTTTCTTGTTTTCAAGAAACTTTCTATAACTTTTTTATAACAACAGATACGCGACCAAAATTGTAGGCATGTTTCATATATACCTAATAAAACAAGTCATGGAGACCCGATCTGCTAAATATCACCCAACAAAGTGTTCCATTGCCAAATAATGGGGAGTTCGTATAATATAGGTAATCAGACACGACTTTATTTCTCTTTTGGGAGGTTTGTTGCAACTTTATGTTCTTTACAACACACAATTGAAGATTTTTCGTTTCATTTTTCCTGCTAGACATTGCCATTGTTTAATAACACGCAAATATAGTTGGTGCGTGCGTACTTAAACACAGCCTCATTAAAATATCTTCGTTTGCATATTAAATGTTAGACAGTCCGCGAATTGCTCTTGCCACCGGCATCCATTTATTGGCCAAATATCTTCAACAAGTATTTATTACCATATTCGGTCTTGAAGTTCTTGTGGCGGATAATCGTAGTAAAATTTCTCTTATTTTCATCGAAAGTCTATTGCGGTTGCCATTTTTTCCATTTTCAGCCAACGACACTGTCAATTATAGCCAAAACAAAAGCTAGTAGCTTTAAAACCAGATCACCGCTATTTCCCTGATTTCCTCCTTTGGTTGCAACGGCTGCGGCTGCCGCTGTGGTTGCCTTCCATCGTTGGTTGGGTTGCATCCCCATTTCCATCGAGAATGAAAATTACTCGTTTAATGTTCTTCAAACATGATTTTTTTTAAGATTTAGGCTTGAATAAAATAGTTGCGCGCGTGCTCTCTGCGCCTTAGAAGTTGCGGCGATGGACGAGACCGGTTGTGGCATATTGTGAAGAGCACGCGATCAAAATCAAACGCTATGAACGAAGCAAAAACATCTATGGCATAGCAACATGCCACAGCTAGCATATACACACATGCTTATACTTACGAACAATTACTAAGTTGAATGTGTATTAGGGTGGATAATGTAGTTAAAATTATGTTTAATTTAGGTGGCTCGATTTGACCATTTCGTTATGCCCATACATATATTAAATAGGCCAAAACATTTCAAATCGAGTACTCATATTGGGTATTTCGGATTTGCATTGGGTATCTGGACTCAGTTTAAAGCACCTAGTACCGGGACGGCATTATTTGAGACACAAAGTCAAACACAAAAGTCGACTTTTAGACTATGCGATTTTTGTCCACAACAAAACGTCGAATTTTCAGTCTTTCACTTTGGTCCAATCTGATAAAAAAAAACTATTTTGACTGTCTTAAATTAAATTTTTAAATTTTTTGATATTTTCTTCTGCCAGCAGACAGATCGTTTTCTTAAGAGCATTATTAAAAGAAAAATTAAAAAAAAATGGAAATTAACAGTCGACCGAAAATGTGTTATGTTCAGATGGACACCAGGTTACTAGAAGCTTGAGAGGACAAAGCATTAAAATTGTAATGAGCATGAAAACCGACTTCTCAACTGGTAATGTTTGACTGGACTATTTAAGGCTTGTCTGTTATTTACGCTCCATTTGCATGGCTTTATTATGAATAAGAATTTAGATTTTTGTAGCGACGAAAATCTCGTCGCGACAAGTTCTGACAGTCCTTCAAATTTCTAAAATTATTTAGACTGCGTTTAAATATCGGGACATCAACTCCGACAAATGTGGGAAAAGTTATCAACACGTTATGCAAACAATCCTCCTTCGTTTCGTGAGCTATACTGAACCCATTTGAGATGATTGTACACGTATTTTACATGGCAGCCAACTTCTTAATTATAGCCTAAATCCGAATGTTAAAAAGACAGTTTTCAAAATAATGTTACAAGGTCAACTCCAAGCTACTTAGCTTTCCATGATTTTATATTGCTCTTCAAATATATGTTTTTCGATCACGAACTCAGAATATGAAAGTCTGAAATTATAACAGCTGCCATTTTCAAGTAGCCACCTTAACGTTTTACCAACACACAAAATTTGTTTCATCGTTCGTATAGTCAATACAGTATTGAAGCAATGTAGTTCGTTCGTCTGTAGTTAGTAAAACAACAAATGAATGCATGAACATAGCAAGCAACAGGTAGGCACATAGGTGGGCAAGCAGGCAGGCAGGCAGGCAATATGCGCTCCAGTGTACACATCCTCAGATCAAAGTAATCGTTGAGTGCAATTTAACAAGTTCAGGCCTTCTTCTAAGTGGCCGTGAAAGTTAGACATGCACTTCCATCAAACGGCATTCACAAAACGAAAAAAAAAACACACACAATGAGTGACCAATCTAAACACCTTGGCAACCGACCCAACCACAAGGCAAAGCACATTGGGCCCGCCAACCCCACCAATATTTCATATGTAATTCGACATAAAACCGACTGTTTGTATGTCTGTTGAATTCACGATACAGCCCACAATATTTGACGTATTTGGCACAACAATTTTTATTGTTTCTAGGGTGGTTGGTATTAAAAATGAGATATATCAGTTCAAGTTGTGGTATAGCCGATATATAACGGTACCTTCCAATATTCGGTATTTTGATGATTTTTGCCACATTTTTCCACGTATTTGTGTAAAAATTGACATTTGTAGTTCGTAATGGGTACTAGCTTTGGCGGAACATGGTGTGTATAGCCCCCATATAACGGTACCTCCCCATAGTCGGTGTTTTGATGATTTTGAACATATTTCTCCCTCGAATTGTTTAAAATTTGGTATTTAAGAAGGCAATACTTGAAGTATAAAATAGTCTATCGAAGTTCCCGTTTTGGTATGGTCCCCGTACAACGGCCTCACCCACTTTATGCTTCTTAGAAAAGTTTAACAACATTATCCAAACGATCTTACTGGTATTTTTAATTTAAAGTGGAACACGTTTGAATGCAGATACTTTTAAATAAAACAAGTAAAAAAGCTGTAAGTTCAAATTTAAAAATTTCCAAAAAAAATAAATAAATAAATTCCGTTAAAAATTCTGTTAAAATCTTAAAAATACCGAATGCCTTCACATGCGAAATTTCAAATAATCCCGGTAAATAATGCCGAATATCGGGGGGTACGGTATATGGGGGCTATACGAAGAGGTGGACCTACATGGCCCCTTTTCTGTTTTATGCTGCAGCATCTATTACGAACTTCAAATGCCAACTTTGAAACGATTCCGGTAAATAATGTCGCTAAAATCATCAAAATACCGAATATCGGGGGTATGGTATATGGGGGCTATACGAAGACGTGGACCTACATAGCCCATTTTCTGTTTTATGCTGCAGTATCTATTACGAACTTCAAATACCAAATTTGGAACGATTCCGTTAAATAATGTCGCTAAAATCATCAAAAATACCGAATATCGGGGGGTACCGTTATATAGGGGCTATACGAAGACGTGGACCTACACGGATTATTTTCTGTCTTAGACTGTAGTATCCATTTGGAACTTCAAATACCAAATTTGAAACAATTCCGGTGAATAGTGTCGCTAAAATCATCAAAATACCGAATATCGGTAGGTACAGTTGTATGGGGGCTATATGATAACTTGGACCTACATGGCCCATTTACGAACTTAACCTGCCTACTGGCAAAATATACATGTGTGCAAAATTTTAGCCTTCTATCTCAATTTGTTCGAAACATAGCGTGATTACAACAGACAGACAGACGGACATGGCTAAATCGTCTTAGAATTTTACGCTGATCAAGAATATATATACTTTGTTGGGTCTGACATGAGTATTTCGAGAAGTTACAAACGGAATGACAAAATTAATATACCCTCCATAGTATGGTGGAGGGTATAAAAATGTTGTCTTTACCCAAAGGTGGAGGGTTTTAAAAGTTCGGCCCGGCCGAACTTAATGTTTTTTACTTGTTCTATTATAAATAACTTTAAATTAGTAATTCAATAGAAGCTGTCTATATCTATAGGTTATTTCAATATAGTTTGTGTACATTTTTTCCGATCTTAGCTTTAGAACTTTGATCACTTCTTCCGTTAAAATTTCCTTAGTCGAAACTCTCGAAGTTCAGGTCTTCTTATTGGGAATTGTTGTAGAGTTTCATTGGAATCAAATATATTATAGCCCAGAGGGAACATTTCACTACGTGTTTGCATTCAGGTATTTATAAATGCGTAGACTTTGACAATTTTATTGGGCCCGAATCTTTTCTCGCGTAATCGATTTTTTATGGTACCGAACAATTTTTTACAAAAACTCTTCCAATTAGCTAAGGAGAACGTCGATTGGCTATTTCCATCGTCAGTGCGAAGTTTGGTGTGTATCTTGGTACACGTTGAATACGTTTCAAAAAATATCTCCGCAATGTGTTTACTTCCTCAAAGTAACAATGTCCTCAAACTTGAGCAGCATATGTTTGAAGGGATCTGCAGACAGCTATATAAAGTTTCCATTTAGATTCAGATAAATTTTGTGTAATACGATGGACTATAAATGCATATTTTGACAATGAGATTGTGTCGAAGGCATAACTTTGAAAAAATTCTATGTGATAACACAAGGTTACCTTATTTATTCTACGATGCATAACTTATAATAAATATAACTTGTTATTTAACGATATATAACGATTTGATAGCCTTTGTTATTTTGTTTATTTTTATTCCAGAAATATGCATATACACATTTTCATTAGAACCCTTTATTTTCGTTGCAGCATTTTCGCGATCAATGCATTGACGGTTCTGGCCTTCCGTTACTAACGGAAGATCATCTGGTCAATTCGTTAGGAATGAAATTGGGACCAGCCCTAAAGCTACGTTCGATGTTGGCGAAAAAACTTGGCGGCCCCTGTCCCTGTGTGTCATGTGTAGCCCAGGCACAACAAATGCTGGCCCTACAAACGGCAGTTGGAATCACACCGACCGGCGGCACCCCAGTAACAGAGAAGACTGCTAACAGCTTTCAACCAAAGTCAGCAACAACAAGCGGTAACGATGACGCTAATAGCAATAGTAACAACAGCAACAATGCTACTTCCGATAAAACGCTCGGTGTACAAGCAACAAAGACAATAACGCCCCATACAAATGCCTCAGCAGCAGCAACAACAAAAAATAGTTCGGAGCACAGCAGCGATACGAATTGCCAAATAAATGTTGCAACTTGTCCACAGTCTTCGCAGAATAAATGTAATGCAACTAGTACTAATTACAGCAGCATCAAAACCAGCAACAACAACAAATCCAATGCCAGCGTTCGTGACGACAATAATGGTTCCAGTTCCAGCTAGTAGTCCCGCGGGTTCTTTGCATTTGACAGAAATTCATATTTGTTTGATCATGACATGTTTTTTTTTATATTCTAAACCCTGTTGCATTTTTTTAATCTTCGAGAAAGTAGTGACTTTCCAACGGCATTGATTCCCAATTGTATTTGCCTTTGGTATGTTGGTAAGGACAGAGACAGGACAACATCCACGAAAGCAAATGAATATTCGGATCCGCTTTGTCACTTGAAAGTAAAAACGCAACGAAGGCGGTCACTCCAAGCTAGGTTTTTGTTAAGGGCAAAAATCGAAAAGTCCTGAAGCCGACTTTTGCTCTCGACGACGCATCCTTTATGCGGAAGTAAAATTCAATGTTTATGAAAAAGTTATTTGAAGAATGATTCATAATGTCATCCTTTAAGCAGATGAAGGGGAAGTGTGAAAAAATGGGTTAAATTGGGGCGACGACTAGTTCGCTCGTAGTTTAAGAGGTTTTCTGGTCTCTAAACTCTTTAAGCTTCCTAGTTTTTCATCTGGCCACACTAAGATCTGCTTCACATATCGGGAGATGCACGGACTTTTCATTGGTGTTGGTAGTTGTGAGAGGTAATCATTGCTCCGCAGGGAGAATTTTCCTATACCTGAAAATGTCTGTAACTGCGTTGCATTCAACTAATGCACTACCCAGAATTGTTTTAGTCGCTGTCGCTGCAATATGCAACTTAACCTGGTCTGACATAGAGCAGAATGTGCTTCACCAGGCATGATATCCATAGGACATCGTATGTATAAATTGAGGCCTTAAACAAAAACTTTTTACTAAGGTGTTCTTAAATGAGTAGATATCAATTAAGGGTTTGTTTATGCGTTGGTCTGTAGTTGTAATTCATGGTCCTTCATTGACCAAGGTGAAGAAATTCTAGCATTTCAAAGCACAGATTTGCTCATTTTCACTCGGGATCGAAACTTGCTCGCGAGCAGGATTGTTCGAAGAGTGTGAGTTTTTTACGGAGTCTACTCTTCCCTCTTTTGTTTTGCGTGGAAGCCCTCCCAAACTGTAACTCTGGTTTGGAAACTTAGAGTGGGAGCAGAATCGCTCAAAATAGAGCAAGACTTTGATCATTGAGTGAAAATGCGCGGGAAAAAATCTCTATCGCAATACACACTTTAACTGATCTTATCTCTAAATTTCAAAACTCATTGAATTTTTAGTTAATCTTATGTATACGTGAATATAAATTTTGAGAGATTGAGACAATTTAGTTACAATGGAAACTTTTTATACCCTCCACCATAGCATGAAGGGTATGTTAAGTTTGTCATTCCGTTCGTAACACCTCGAAATATACATTTTAGACCCCACAAAGTATAAATATTCTTGATCAGAATATAATTCTATGTCGATTTAGCCCTGTCCGTCCGTCTGTCTGCCTGTAGGTTGATAAAATTTTTTATCAAATGTGTACAATGTCTGCAGGACTTTTGTATTGAAAATGGGTGATGTAGGTCCACGTTTTGGTATAGCCCACATATAATGGTACCTCCCTTTCCTCCGTATTTTGGTGATTTAAGCGACATTATTCACCGGAAATGTTTCAAATTTGGAATTTGAAGTTCGTAATGAGCACTACAGTCTATGACAGAAAATTGTCTGTGCAGGTCCACGTCTTCGTATAGCCCCCCTATACTCGGAATTTTGATGATTTTAGCTACATTATTCACCGATTTTTTACCGACTTGTAATGGTTTATGACAAAAGTTGCCTATGCAGTCGTCGTATAGACCCTAATATAACGGCTATATTCGGTATTTTGATGATTTTAACAGAATTTTTAACGGATTTTATTTTATTATTATTATTTATTTATTTATTTTTTTTTTTTTTTTTTTTGAAAATTCCCAAAATCCTTTTAAATGGAGGAGGCTATTGAAAGATCGAACCGGCAAAACTTACAGATTTTTTACTTGTTGCAATTAAATTGTTCAAAGGCGCGTTTACATAAAAGATTGCTAAAGTCTTTAGCAGTGATAATTAACCAATCACAATAAATTTGATGAAATAGAATTTCGTAAATAAGCGTGGAATAAAAATGTGTATAGAAACGAGGTACAATATTAATATAAAAAATACCATATTAAAATATTTTATTTTATAATTGAAATCTAAAGCGGCTGACGCACTGAAACCTAAAACAGGAGACTTGGGATACTTTAAGTGGACTTTATAATTTAAATGGCTTATTTTATTATAAAACATGACAAATATCATTTTGTACCATCGTATCAAATGCAACCGTGGGAATCAATGTATACATGCCAATGCATATTAAAACGCACACTATCTTCTTTATTTAAATCCCTTTATTTCTTCTCCGATTTCTTTTTTAAGACAATTTTGATTTGATTTTCTTACAATTGAAATTTCCCAATGTAAATAATTCCTTATCATCTGAAAGATGAATTCCTTAGTAACCAGTTAATGGCTTAGCAATTAACACGCCGACGCATACATACATACATATATACAAATAAGTAACAATGCTATTAAAGAGCATGTAAAATTGAATCAAGGCAATCACAACAAACACAGTCTTCCAAAATACAAATCAAATGATATAAATGCATACATTCATACTGTTATTGTATACCAACTAGACAATATATACATAAACCGTGTTATTTGTTCAGTTTGAGAATTTTAGTACAGTTACAACCAGAAATGCACAACAAATTGAATGCGTATTATAACATTAATATTATAAGTACCGGGCGTATTTTTCTCCTCCTTCAAATGTTTGTTGTTTTTCCCCCGATTTCAGGATGTTTACGACATCAATTGGGCGGATAATGAAACTTTTATTTTTCCGTAAGTTTCAATGGTTAAACGTATTACTGTACACATAACTACATACCTAATAAAATAATTCACATTTGCTACAAACTTATTTGTAATAACACACTCACCAGAACATGCATCTGCAAAAGAAAACACATAATTACAAGAAAGTTATGAGGGATTTTTTTTTGTATAAATACAAAAAATATTTTATAATTTAAAAATAAAACTCGTTTAGTCAATTGAAAGAAAATAAGATTTTTATTGTTATAATCGTTATTATCATAAATATTTTTTTTATTAGCATATTACTCTTTACTTCTTTAACTGTAATTTTTCTAGTACATAAACAAAAAAAGAAATAACAATAACTAATATTTTATGTAAAACAACCTAAGTTAATTTTTTATGCAGACTTTTACTTACCACATACTTTTTGAAAGCAAGTGTACTTAAGATATACATACATATACAAACATACAAACATTTATATAAATATCTACCGACAAAAAATAATATTTTTTAAAAACTAAACGTTTTAAGAAAATTTAGTTAAATACTATGTACAATAAATGTAGATGTACTTTAAAAAAAGAAGAAGAAACAAATATTTAATTTCCAATCAAAGAAATAAATAAAAATTGCATTGTAATTATCTAACAACTAGTCATAAAAAAAATAAAATACAGCACAGTGTTTATATCGCTATTTTCAAATGGAAAAAGTAAGTAATAGAAACGTTTAGCGTTATTGTTTTCTAATTTTTAGAAAATTGAAATACATTTCAAGTCTATTAAGAATGGAGATTGAAATCAGCGAAACGATTGTTGGCCTAACGCATATATATCATTTTATACAATGTAGCTATTAGTTGTTATACCATTTGCTATTGCATTTCATTTGAAACATTCAGAACCTATGTCTATGTGGACGAAATCCGTTTGGGTCATTTGTAGTTAATTGCGATGTCAGCTCTTTTGTCTGCATGCATGACGTCTCTCGAAGGTATTATCCAATTTGGTCCAGACCCAAAATATGTCTATAAAACTTAGATCAAGTTCGAAGATGTGTAATATCAGACCACTTCTTCAGTAGCTAGGGGGAACCGTAATTTTTCAATTGCATATAACTTTTGTAATTAACGAAATTTGTGCTGGTGGCACTTCACGTTAGATGCATACACGAAGTAACTTGTTCACAAAGTATATGTAAGGTATGCTTTAAAGCCCTCCCATTTAATATTCAAATAGTTATATCATGGCTCAACCCGAAGGTTGTACGACTGCAAAGGAACTAGGAACAATGCACAGAGTTAGCTCATGGCACAATAATACAGGTAACAGCAAGTGTTGTTGTACAACAACCACATAAAAATTTGTTTTTGTACTAATAATACAAGTATCAAAGTTATATATCCAAAAATGTGAAGAAAACATATAATGTTCAATATTTTTTTTACCCTCCCCACCACACATAGTACGGAGGGTATATTAAGTTCGCAATTCAGTTTGTAACTTATCGAAATAATAATTTTAGACACAACAATTTATATTTATTCTTGATCAGCGTAAAATTCTAAGACGAGCCCTGTCGTCCGCCCGTCCGCTTGTTTATAATCACGCTACAGTCAAAACGAATTAAGATAGGGAGCTAAAATTTTGCACAGGTCTGTCTTTTGTCTACAGGCAGGTAAAGTTCGAAGATGGGTCATATCGGTCTACGATACGTATAGCCCCAATATAACGGAACCCCCCATATTCGTTATTTAGATGATTTTAGCCACATTTTCAATGGAATTGCCTGAAATTCTACACAAATAGTTCCTTGTGAATTCTTTATCCCCTGAAGATAATTATCTATATAGGTCCACGGTATCGTATATCCCCCATATAACGATACCTCCCTATATTCGGTATTTTGATTATTTTTGCCAATTTTGTTATGGAATTGTCTTAAAATCCACACAAGGGGTTCCTTCTGAGTATTTTACCCCCTAGAGAATTGTCCAAATAGGTCCACGTTTTAGTATAGCGCCCATATAACGATAACCCAGATATTCGGTATTTTTATTATTTTTGCGGCATTATGCACCGGATTTGTTTCAAATGTCCTATATAAAGTTCGGAACCGTTACTACAGCCTATGACACAAATTACTTATGAAGGACCATGTTTTCGTATAGCCTCCATTTAACGGTTTTCATTTGAGCGGTATTTTTCGACGGAATTATGTTGAAAATTTTCAAGTTTCTTCCAAATGGTGGAGGGTATGAACAGTCCGGCCATTGCTTTTTACGTGTTTAATCCTAAATATATACATTTTTGGAATTTGGTTATGTTTATTTCACATTTTTTCAAAAAATTCTTATATTGGGGAAAACACAAAACATGAATGGAATTTTGGGTTTTCCAACAAAATTGAGTCCAAGATAAAAGGGCAACATCATACAGCTCTTTGCCCATTAACTTCGAAGATATGCATTCCTGTTACAACTGAATTTGAAATGATTTCAAATTGTTTTCTGAAATATTGAAAACAATACACACACATATACAAACTGTGTTACGACAAAATAGGGACACCAAAAGAAAAATGTGTATTTATTAGTTTATATTTGTTCTACTCGTACCTTCTGTTAAATATAGAATATGTAGTTTGCTACCCCATTGGTCCGATTGTTTCCTTCACTGCCTAGCATTTTAAATGCCAACATTATTTGACATAGCATACAAGTTATGAAGAAAATAGATGTTCTTTAATTAAAAAAAAAACAAGTATGAAAGTAGTAAGTCGGGCCGGACTTTGAATACCCTCCAACATTTGGAGCGAATTCGGAAATTTTCAAAAAACGAAATCTTTTAAAAATTCTGTTAATATCGAATATAGGAAAACAACTTCTTGTGTGGATTTTCAGAGAATTTCATTGAAAAATGGAGCTAAAATCATCAAAATACCGAATATAGATATATATATATATACCGTTATATGGGGGATATACGATAAGAAATGAAACAAGAAAAAAAGCAGCTAATACCCTCCACCATTTCGAAGGAAATTGAAAAATTCCAAAAAAAATCCGAAAACTACCACTTAAATGAAAACCGTTACATGGGGACTATACCAAGATGTGGACTTGCATACGATTTTTTTGCCATAAGTTGTAGTACCCTTTAAGATGTATGAAATCGTCAAATACCGACTATCGGGAGGTACCGTTATATGGGGGCTATACGAAGACGTAGACCTGCATATAAAAATTGTTGTCATAAGCTACTAAATACTGAATATCGGGAGGTACCGTATACGAAAAATTGGGCAGACATGGCCCATTTACGAACTTACCTGCCTACTGATAAACTATGCATGCATGCAAAATTTTAGCCTTCTATCTCAATTCGTTCGAAAGATAGCGCGATTACCAAAGTCAGACGGACATCGCTAGATCGTCTTATAAATTTACGCTGATCCAGAATATATATATACTTTGTAGGGTCTATTATGAATATGGATTTACAAACGGAATGACAAAAATAAAATATACCCTTCATAGAATGGTGGAGTATATAAAAATATTTTTGGTGAATTTGCCAGTGGTCGGAATAAGTCCGATTTGTGTACATGACAGAAAAAGTGTGTAAATTCATCTTTTAGTCTATACTGAACGACAAGGAAATTCGACCTGCATTTCCAAAAGTGGCTTTATTATTATTTTGGCAGGTTGAAAAATATTAAAATATCCAAAGAGCATTCATTCATTGCAACATCCGCCTTAATACTGCGTTGTTTGCGTAACACTTGCTTTGTTGTTCACATTTCCAAAATATGACTAATGCAGTATTGCCAAATGTTGCATTTCTGAATGTGTAGAGCAACAGTTGCAGCGCAATATTGCATTTCGGAAAATACACCTGATTTTTTCCAAAGACATACAACTATAAAGATTGACACAAAATTCAGATGTTATATTAATGGTAAGACAATAGATGGCCGACGACATATCAAAAATGCATTGGAAACTTTACAGAAACCTATTATTCTAAAGTCTCGAAAAAACGGTGGTTACCCTAGAAAGTATAGATATGGACTGAAAAATCTATTTCAGAGCACCTCCGTGTAGATTTTATCGATAAAAATCAGGCGAAGTCCCTATACAAACAACATGTCTCTTCAATTACAAATCAGTTGTTCTGTTCCAGAACCTGCAAGAACTTTGTTTTTACCAACGACGAAAAAATGGGTTATTTGAATAAAATAATTGCTAAATCTGAACCAAGCGGTTGTTAATTTAAACCCGACACCACACTGTGATGCAGGCTATTATGGCTTTGTGCATTTGTTTGTAACAGGCAGACCAATAGTTCCTTTTTATTTTATCGATTTATGCATATCCATCTATCCATGAATTTTTGGGAACAAAATGCAGGTCGCATTTATAGCTCGGGACGAATGCTATTGGAATTGGTGATAATCGGTTCAGATTTAGATTTAGCTCCCATATAAATATATTCGTCCGATTTCAGGTTCCACCCATTTTATTGAATTTTAAAACATTACTTTATCGATAAAATTATATTTCTCAATTTTGCAATCCACATTGTTTTTGCGATCTGTTCATTTAGTATGTAGAAACAGAGAATTTCACACGCTAAACAATATAATATTGTTGCCACAGAACATAAGTTTCGATAGAAGAAATTTTTGTTTTCCAATTTAAAAGTTGGATGTAGTCAATGAAATATTATAAGAAAAATAATATAACATGACCCAAATACAAGACGCCGTTCAAAGCCATGTCACTGTTAAATCTAATGTTAAAATTCATTCTTGTGATTTAAATCACAGAGCAAAGCATAAACAAATAGCCAAAAAAGCAAAAAAAAAATTCGACAAAAAACTTATTTTTAAAATTTTGCAGGAACCCCTTGTTTTTGCGTAATGTTGTATATTATATGAAAGCATGAAATCACTCTATATAATTGGCTATGGCTTCCACACAAACTTTCAAAAGTTTAAAAATGCTATATGCAATATCAAACGAAAGGAGTATTAAACTTAAACAGCTTGGCATCATGGCATGGCTATTAATGGCAACGGCTTATAAGGGAAAACCGACGACAGAATTACAGTACTGCATCGACACAATATTGTTGACTTGTATTTCAATTTCTACTGAAAATGTTGCGTTTACCGATTTTTGACGAAAACATCAAAAAAGTAAAAATCCTACTACAGGTCCGAAAATGGTTAACACCGTTCAATTAGTAAAGTATGTTATTCGGCTTTGTGATTTTTTTAGAGATGACCCATTATTTTCAACTTTTTAGTAATGTTAAAGGTACAGTGTTTACATCATATGGGTGGGTTCTCCTTCCCTCCCTCCACCAAAGAAAGATATATTAAATTTATCATTTCATATGTAAAATCTCTAAATATTCGTCCTAGACCCCATTAAGTATTAATAAAAATGATCAGTGAAAAATTCTAAGTCGATTCAAGGTTTGTCGAAATCACGATGCCCACATTATTTGATTTAGAGCTTTAGAAGTTGGCACAGTAGTTTGTGTTGTATTTAGGATGGTTAGTATTGGTGTAGCCCTAAACGCTTTGGTGTCTCATCCATATAATGGTACCTCGCTATATTCTATATATATATATATATATATATATATATATATATATATATATATATATATATATATATATATATATATATATATATATATATATATATATTTTTTTTTTTTTTTTTTTTTTTTTTTTTATACCCTACAACACTATGTGTTGGGGGTATTATAAGTTTGATTGGGCCAAAAATTATGTAACACCTCGAAATATTAATTTCCCACATAGGAAAGTATATATGGATCTTCCTAGCTCGCCGAGCTGAGTCGATCTAGCTATGTATGTCCGTCCGTCCGTCTGTCCATGTTAATTTGTAATCACGCTACAGGTCGCAATTATGGCCCGATCCTAACGAAATTTTGCACGAAGTTGGGGTTAGGGTCAGAATAGAAGCCTATTTCTTTTGGAGATGATCGCCAAATGTTTAGGGGTTGAAATGGACCAAATACTGAAAAAATGTCGGATTTTGCAGTACCTATACAGGTCGCAATTATTGACCAATCGACGCGGAATTTCGCATGTAGCTAGAGTTTAGGGCGGGGAAGAAGCCTACCTAATTGGGTGGTCATCGGATAATATTTAGCGGGTAAAATAGACCATATATTTTGTGTTGAAAAAATTCAAAATTTTTCATTAAACCGCGAATATTTTAAATCCCGGCGAAATCACAAAGCCATGACAAGGTTACTTCTGATCTTTACATTGATGTTAACATCCAAAAAATCGGATATATAGCAAAATATGTGCGATATATATGTCTAACAAAGAGGATATGCTTGAAAGATCTCTTATATGTCGAGAACGGCTGGACTGATTTCGACAGTTCTCATTAATTCAGAATGGCCTCTTGGCAGGAAAGACGTCTAATAAAATCGCATAAAAATATATCTCTAAAGATAAAAATATTGATTTTGTAAAATTTTCTCATATTTTTTCAATTTTGTCATATTTTTGGCATATTTTCATTTTGAATTAAACATTTGGTAATATTTCTACAGCTAACAAAACTAAGTAGTTAGGATATCAGGATATCATATACAGATCGCATTTATGGCCCGATCCTTACGAAATTTTGCATGGGGATAAGATGAGGGTCAGAATAGAAGCTTACTCTTTTTGGAGATGATCGCCATATATTTAGGGGTTGAAATGGACCAAAAAACTGCAAAATTGTCAGCAGGTCGAAATTATCGCCCGATCCTCAAGTACATTTGAATGGGGGTTACCGGACATTGCCAAAGCCAAGCAGTTTTGGATGGCCATCTAAAAATATTCAATGTGTGAAATAGTTTGCCAACTTTTGTAGACAAAATACGAAAATGTCCATTACAGTGACTTTTTGGAGAATTCACAAATACAGGAAAGACGCACTTCTGACTATTTCGTTGCAGAATATTGTCAAATGTCTGTATCTCATATAGATGCGTTTCAGTCAAAAGCCAATGATAAATGTTCATCTTTTGCCACTTCTGAGAGATTATAGGTCTTTGGGAAAGATTGGTTCCAGATCTAGGAAGACCATTTACGTGCAACATCTACCTATAAATTGGAAATGAGCAAATTAGTTCAAGTTTCTATTATTCGAAAATTAGAGAACGAAACCTGATGGGTTTCTTTTATTATTTGTCACAATATCTTGTGGAATTCTTTCGAGTATCTCGCCTATGTAAACTGTATCGTTTATTATAGTGTTGTAGGGTATTCAACGGTTGGTATTTGCTGTTCGTAATGGGTATTAGCTCCGATGACGGAACATTGTACATACAGGTCCTCGTTTTCGTATATCCACCTATAATGGTACCTCCAGATATACGGTATTTTAATGTTTTTAGCCACATTTTTCCACGGATTTGTGTAAAAATTGATATTTTTAGTTCGTAATGTGTTCAGCTGCGGTGGCAGAACATTGAATATCTAGGTCCACGTTATGGTATAGCTCACATCCAACGGTACCTTCGGGTATTCAGAATTTTGACGATTTAAGCCACATTTTCTAATAGATTTTTTTAACATTTGGTATTTGTACATCATAATGGGTTCTACAAACGGTGTCAGGTCATTGTCCATATTGGTCAACAGTTTTCATATATTCGGTATTTAAATAATCCTAGTCACATTTACCCACGAAATTTAGTGCTTAATTGATAACAGTCCTTGTAGTATAAAATTGTCTATATAGGTCCCCGTTTTGTTTTGACCCCTATATAACGGCTCCAGCCACTTTCAACTGCATTCTCCTACCGATCTCATTGATGCTTGTAGTTTAAAGTGGAACGTTTGAATCCAGATAATTTTATATAAAAATGTTTTTTTTTTACCTAATTGTGGAGGGTATTAAAAGCTCGGCCCGGCCGAACTTAATGTCTCTCACTTTCTTTCGTGAATGGTAACACTTAGGTTAAGTCTGATTTGAAAGATAATTGGTGCTATCCTTCCGCTGAACGAATATGGTTCTGTATATGTTTGAGCAACGCTGGGAAATATTACCACATTACTTAGAAAATCATGGTAATATTATAGAATGTCAGCCAGCCGATGACTTAAGCCAGTAACAAAAACGTTTTATGTATTCTCACTTTAAGGTGTGGGTATATTAGCAGCTTCAAGTCTTCTAATGATAATTCGATAATAATGATTCGCATAATTAGACAATCGGAATCTTACATTTTCTTGGAGTTATAATTATTCAAAATTTTTGGAGGAGGTACTTGATGGAGTGGACCGATATTGTCCATTTTCGCATCTGATCTAGCGCTGATGCAAATATTAGGATTTGAAAAGTTAAAGCAAAATCGAGTTGTCCTTTCTCTTTCTGTGTCGTAAAATATTTTTTTGAAAATTTCGACCTTGGGTGGGGAGGTGCCAGAAGGAGTAGGCCGACATTGCCCATCTCCGAACTCGATCTAAGTTTGATAATAATATTGGGAAGTGGTAAGTTTGGACCAAATCGGATACTTTCTTCGACAGACGGACATCACTAGATCGACTCCAAATGCCCTAAAACGGATTTGGACCCTATACCCGTTATTTCGGTGAGGCACTTTTGGCCGTATCAAATAATACATACCCTCTCTCTAGCCATATGGCTGAGGGTGTAAAAAATGGTATGGGCAGCTAATGTCTAAGTGAAGCAATAAATAAGGAAGGAAGACAGAAATTGATGACAAGAATATTCAATCTATGTCCATTTCTGCAAGCTTTTATTGGACAAACGTTCAAACCGCCTAAAAAGGGTGGAGCTTTCAGAAAAGTTAAAGAAAAGACATATAAAACCCTGAGAATAAAGCCGTTAAATGTATTTAGATTAAATTTGCCCGCGCTTTAGAATCACATTCGCAATGATCATTATAGATGTTCATCGATGTAGAAAGGCACCTAAAAACATATCAGTACTAAGTTACTTATTCATTTCAAACGCTCAGCTTGCAAAGGTAACGGTGAATGAAATGCTTCATAAAGAAAATCTACCAAAATATGAGCGCTGACTAAACATGCGAGTGGAATTAGTACAGCCATGGTCCACAAACTTAGTGCACGCTGCATTATCTGCAAGCAAGAGCTGCACATTGGCTATGTGTATGTGTGTGTTTGTAAATGTGCATGTGTTTTTGTATATCTAATTAATACAGTAATTAAGTGTGCAACATGACCCCAGAATACGGATGTGTCAGGCGGAACGGTTGCGCCAAATGCATTCAAGGATGTGAGGATGTACCACAATTAGCAACACGCAAAGGTGATCTAAATTGTTCTGCAAGAAGCCAGCCATTCATTCACGGCCCATAGAAAGAAGCTCCATATAAGTGAGGTACGAAGCATTCATGGAATTATGGCAAAAATAAATCAGAGAATCATAGGCATAACAAAATCATAAACTTTGTGCAGTAACTCCCTTTAGGAAAAAAACGCGCACATACATCTGCCGCTTAATTCTGAGTGTCTTGGCTATTGAACACTCAGTATTACAAGATCTGTTTTAATTACCTTCATTAATTAATTCATAGAATCGACAATATTTCTAAGATTTCTCAAAATATTGCTGTTAATTTACGTTGATGTTCCAAATCTCTGTCTTCTTTGTATGTATTAAAGGGCTGCAAATGTGACAATTTTCTCTGTTTATGCCATGGAGAGAAAACGCTCGTCATGTTGTGTCCTGTTTGATCAAAGGCATAACAGTACATGACATCCAACCAAATGCTCGATGTCTCGTCATGTCGGTCAGACTCAAACCCATCGTCATAACATGTAATGACCAATAAAAGGGAATGCTGAATAGTGTGTCATACAAAAACGTTCTATCAAAAAAACAACAACAAATATGAAACAATTGCCAACGAAAAGAATTTATTCTTTTCACATATCGCTACCTGCTTTTCCGATATGTGAAAAGAATAAATTTTTTGTAATAAAGAATTTCTTGACGCATACTAAAATATTAAATGTACTTCTAATTGGTCCACACAAATTTTTCACATTTCGTGGTTATTGACGAAACAAACTAAAATGTTAATCCTTATTAAAAAACAATAATCCCCTGAAAAATTTTCTGTCCACAAACTTTAATTTTAAAAGAACACTTTATGTAGGTAGAAAATAGGCAAACAATATTTACCTCTTTTTTATGACCAAAATTTTATGATAATCACCAATAAATTGGGATTGTTCAATATATATTTCTTTTTTTCTATTCATTTGTTGATGTCTATGCACATTTTGTTATTGAACTCAATTTTATATTTACGCGGTGTTTGTTACTTCAAAATTACAGCACACACAAAAACACCCCTCACCGTCGAAAGTGACACACACACACTCTCTCAATTTAGGCACACGCACACAAATGGCACACAATTTGACGATGACACGGTTCGATGTCATCGTTGACACCCTGCATTTATGGAGAACACCATGCAAATATTCGAGTCAGCCATGCCTCGATCGAACCTTAGACAATGGCACACATGAATCAGAATGGGGGATGTTGTTGGTTGTCATTGCCTATCAAATACATATCACATGATTGAGTAGACAAAGTCAGTGTGTCGAAAAAAGCATAATTCATACAATTCGTCTTGTGCAGGCCTTTAGTATGTATGTGATTCGACGCCCAGACAAAACAACCTAAACCAAGACCACGAAGTTTTTGCATGAAAATCGTATTTTGAATTTTACTCCATCAATCGCAACACTTTAATATTATTGTTAGCATACTTTTAGGATATTGTTATCCTTAAAATACAATAAAAACCAGTAAAGTCAAAAGTCGGTCGGGGCCGACTATATGATACCCTACACCACTATGCATATTTAGTAGGGCTTCCGTAACAAAAGAATTTATCACTAGTAGATCATACCACCTATCAACATTTGGCTTTAGAGCAATTATAGTATGGTTTTAGAGGGAACTAATATATGGGAGGCATATACAATTCTGAATCGATTGTCACTAAATTTGACGGAGGCATTTAAATCTTTTATTCCAAATAACATTGATATAGAGTGCATGATATCACTTCGAGAATGATTATATTAAAAACCAGTAAAGAAAGTCCTAAAGTCGGGCGGGGCCGATTTTATGATACCCTACACCACTTTGCTAATTTAGTTGAGCTCCACATAACAAGTAAAAGTTTTTATGGGAGAATTCAATCATACACCCTATGATTATAATTATAATTTAAAATTTAAAGGACTAAATATGCCGAAGCATTTGTATCTTTTAAATTCGGACTTGTATTGCCCATTTGGTGCAAAATTAATTCTAAATCAGATAAAGATATATATGGTAGCTAAATACAAATCTGAACCGATCTCAATAAAATTTGGCAAAGGTATTTCTGAGCTGCATTTGATATATTTCCCCAAATATTGTTGTTACAGAGTGCATATAACGGCTGCGGAGGACAAAAATAACAAATCGGTTGAACAATACATATGGGAGCTATAGCTATATCTAAACCGATTTCCATCAAATTTGGCCATCAAATTTTAGGCCTAAATTGGTTGCATGTGCAAAATTCCATACTATTCGGGCTGATATTACACGTTTGGTGCACAATAAAAGGCAAATCGGACGAAGATATATATGGGAGCTATATCTAAATTTTTACCGATTATCTCCAATTCCAATAGGGTTCGTCCTTGGGCCAAACAAATGTTGTTTGGAAAATTTCATCTCAATCGGATAATAAATGCGACCTGCATTTTGTTCACAAGAATACATGGACAGACGGACGGACAGACGGACTGACATGCATAAATCAACTCAGAAAGTGATTCTATGCAGATCATCAAAAGGAACTATGGGTCTATCTCGTTTCCTTTTGCCTGTTACAAACAAATGCACAAAGACATAATACCCTGACCACCTTGTGGTGTAGGGTATAAAAATATATCGGAGCCAAGTGTAGGGTATAAAAATATATCGGAGCCAAGTTCCACAAAATAAAAACGTACGTCCCGAAATTCACTCCATTTTGGCTGATGTTAACCATTATTTGCGCAATAAACCTGAAATCGGATTAAGTATATATATGGGAGCTTTATTCAAATCTAAATCGTTCTCGATAAAATTTGGCAAAAGTATTTCTGAGCTCTATAAGATATCTGGTACCAAATATCATTGTTTTCGAATGCATATTATAAATATGAGGGACTTAAACACCGAATCGGATGAAGCATATGTATATATGGCAGCTATAGTAATATCTGAACCGATTTTCACCAAATTCTAGACTGAATTCAGTCGGATGTGCCAAAATTCACACCGTTTGGACTGAAATTAGCCATTTGGTGCATAAGAAACCTAAAATCGGATGAAGATATAAATGGGAGCTATATCTAAATTTGGACCGATTTTCACCAGTTTCAATTGGGTTTGTCCTTGAGCCAAACAAATGTTATTTAGAAAATTTCAACTCAATCGAGTAATAAATGCGACCTGCATTTTGTTTACAAAAATACATGGACAGATAGACGGACGGACATGCATGAATCGACTCAAATTGTGATTCTATCCTGATCACCAAAAGGAACTATGGGTCTATCTCGTTTCCTTCCCCATGTTACCAACAAATGCACAAAGACATATTACATTTACCACTATGTAGTGTAGGGTATAACAAGTTAAAACGTATCAGTCGGTTTTCTTGACAGATGTATGCCCTCAGGCAATGTTCGATTAATTAAATATATTTAGACTTCTGTTACGATTATTCAAACGATTGATTCTATATGGAGTAGGTTCCGAAGGAATGGGCCAATATTGTCCATTTCGTATAGGACCTAAATAAATAAAGTTTATATGAAATATGTGATGATTTTTAGAAAATGTTTAAATGTGCGTGAGGTACCAGATATATTATACCAAAGTATTCCATTTAAACACTCCATCTACTACAGATTGAAAATATTGATGTGAACAAATTAAAGAAAAATCGAACAATTATATCCAGTTTTATGCAAAATTATAAATTCCGATAAATGTCATATTCATATTCGGTTTCTGGTTGAAAGAAATATTAGATATAGTAAGTTGTAAAAAATCGCTGACATGTTTCGTAAGTTAGGACAGATATAAAAATTGAAAATTGTGACCCTTTGTGAGTGAGGTTGAAGGGGTCGGCAGATACCTATGACCTTTACAACAGATCTTGTGTAAGCAACAATGTTTAGATGTGTAAAATTTATTTAGTTTTTTTTTTTCAAAATTTTGATACCTTTATGGGAGAGGTACCAGAAGAAATTGTCCGATCTGTACCATCTTTATAACATATCTTGTGTTGATGGATATATTGAGATGTACCAAGTCTGAATGGAATCGGATGTTAATTTCGTGTTTTATGAGCTTCATGGTTAATTAAAATGTTAAACCATTGTGGGGGAGGTACCAGAAGGAGTGGACCGATATATTCCATCTTCTTGGGTTAACGAAAATATTGTGATGCACTTTATGCAGGTGGCTCTCAGCACTCTTTTGCATAACCAACAAAAATTTAATCGTTTTTCAAGAACTTCACTTGATTATACCAGTTTTTTTGATGTCATCACGTAATTTCCACTTATATTTAATTAAGGAATATTTTTCAACTGTCAAATATCCTACAGTTTTGGATATTTTTAACATTTGACCATTGAGTGATTTCACACATATCCCTCAAAGACATAGACGACATCTGCTGCTCCGAATTTCGATGATAAGCCGTAAGAATATTCCTTCGTCTATATTTTCATCAGTGAATGGAGCTACCAGCTGATTATAATGTTTTTTTGTGCTCGAATTCTGCCAATTTTGTGTATGTATTTATGTATGTATGTATGTACGTATGTATGCATTGGAATTGGAAGATTGAACTGTTTATACCATATTTATGAAGGAAAATCCACACCAGCTCATTCATTTTAACGCTAATTAACTCATTTTAAGAACGAGGAAAAATATGAAATAAGTAAAAACAACTTGTTGCATTTAATTTTGAATAATGCTAGCAGGAATCAGGTTTGTAATTTTGTAGTTTTGCGATTTTGAAATGGTCAATACAATGGTACAATAACTGGAGGCAGAATAAAGCTTCCTCTTAAATACAGATACACAAATTGTGCATGAGTTTGTATTGTAAAGAAAACAATTTGAAATTATTTCAAATTCAGTTGTTACAAGGTCAAAAATATTGAAAAATTCATCAGGACACAACTATGGTACAATAATTTACAAGGTAAGCTAGAATCTATTTCCCGGTCTACTCGGATTTTCCAGTAATTTTTGAAATTCTCCATCTATTTAAAGAATATATAATACCGTAATTTAAATCAAGAATTTTACTGAATCTTATATAATATAATCGTTGTCGTCTTGTTTGCTTATATATTAGAATTATCATAAATAAACGCATAAATTAAAGCATACTTTCAGGCTTTTGAAACTAGACACAAACAAAACTTAACTCTACTTTAACTTATTGCTTTAATGTACTTCGGCTGTGAGTTGCCGAAGTGTGTCAGATTGCCGGGAAACGTTTGCTGTGTGAAACGATGACTGCTATATTTAGAGTTGTCATTGTCTATTGTGGGCGTACCAGATGAATAAAAAGGCATGCATTTTACTTTGAATTAGTTTTTACTTTATTTATACTGATTTGATATACAGGGAAACTTTTCCAATGAGTTTTATATTGTTTTGTTTCCAATGGTGCGTCATCCAGCCGAGTACATTTCAGTTTTGTTTTTGTTCCCACTCATCTATGCGAACAGTACAAAAAAAACATGTCCCGTAATCTTAATATCGGTTTTGTTTCGATTTGTACTTCTAGAAAATACAGAACGAAACGATTGCAAACGTTTGATAAAGTTTATTTTCGTACGCTGGTTTATTATATTAGTGCTGCTCAAGAACAAGAGCCCTCTAATCAGTTAATTTCTCTTAGCTTTCTGAAATCATCAACAACATAGCACTTAAATATTATTTACTTCTTTATTGTTAATTATTAACTTCATTAATACTTTTGAACAAACTTTTTGTTTAAACACGATTGAAATAAGTCGTAGAATATAAATAAAAACAGAATATTAATTTCCCCTTGCGGACTCTTGTGCTAGCACACGGTTTTGAGAAACAATGATAATATACATAAATAATTAAGAAAAAAATCATGTTCTTCATACAAATAACAAAAATTAAGAAATTCTAACATTTGTGCAATATATATAAAAACGCTGGAACAAATTATAATATAACAATGTATTTCCTAATAATATCGTATCTATAATTTAAGAATTTTTTTTCCATTTTTGTAGGAAATATTTAAAATTAAATTATATAAGAAAATTGTGCAACTCATGCATACATGCAAATATTAGGAACTAATACATGTAATAATTTGAAATAACTAAACTATATGAATTATCCATTAAATTAGACCAAAAAATGGACTGAATGTGATTGAAGAATAATTATGATTCGGGCTATGAATTTATTACATCTTTTCGATAGATAATAACTAATGTTATTATAAGTTGATTATAAATAAGAATTGTCTGATAAGCAAAAGGCCAGAATTCATGTTGCCATATTTTATATTGATAATATGGCATTAACCGCAAAATGTATTCAAATAAAAAGAACTGGAAAACGCAAATCGTTTATTGCATATTGAGGAACTGAATTGAAGATTTGTATCAGGGAATGAATTACAAATTCTTGTTTTGTTTATTTTGTTTCACTTAAATGAAGATGCTACTGTGAAAAAATACATTGAAGCTCTCCAAGTGATTCTAGCTGGTAGTTGACTCTATGCAAACACGACTGATTCCTGCACAACATACCAAACCACTGCATCCTAAAGTTACTTTGTACATTATTCCAACTTATTGCTGAGAGGGATAAACAACTCAGATTGAAAACCAGTTGTCTTGTGTAAATGCTTGTTAAAGTTCAAAATAAAACAAGTTGTTGATTCCGCTTTGTGTTATTATTGGTAGCACTTCTCTCGGCACATTGTGAATCAATTTTCTATGGGCAGCACTTTTTCTTGGTTCCTCTTCGAGCGCTTTGCCATGTCGGCTGACGTAGCCCTAACGAAAAGGAATAGATTTAATAATTTCATTCTCGGATCTGTTCTAACAGGGAAGTTTTCACTGAAATAATCCAAGAAAAATAAATATTTGCTGAAATCTTTTGTTTTCTTTTCAAGAAATAAGGTAAGCATGTGTCCATTTTTGATTTGTTTTGTTTATTGAAAAGACACTTGTCGGAATTCATTCCCATTCATTATTATGGTTCTTATCCATTTAATTCTAATTACCTAAAGCATATTTTCAGGCTTTTGGAAGAATTGCATTTACTACAATCAAATTTGCAATGTTATATAAGGATTAAAAATTTTTAAAAATCTGTACTAATTTTAGGAAAATTCCATAATCTCCTAATATGTGGATTTAAAATTCCGGTATATCTTTTTTGGTTCATTATAAAATTAATTCAAGCAATATCTGTATCAACTTAGATCATATCTAGATTTATAATTTGTCTAGATTCACCACTTCTTCGTATCCAGAGAAATAAACTGCCCGAATTCGGTTCGATGTTGTTTTGGTTGAAGTCATTGGTCATGGGGAAATTCTGAAGTCTGAAGAAAAAACATACAGAATTCATTTGTGCATTATGTTTGGTAATAAATAAATAAGCTCTATAGGAAATTAACCTTAAATTCTTGGCTAAGGAAATTTACAGTTATAATTAATAAAAAACAGTACCAAAAATAGATGGTTGATCGACACACACATGGTACAATAAGGAGGTAGGCCCTCTGCCTGTCAGACATCTTCAAAATTATATACAACAAGTTTTCATTTTTTTTTTCATATTTTTTCTCGTATTTAAAATTAGTTTAATAGCGCGAAAAATGATGAAATGCCCTCTCAAAAATATGATCCAAACTGTTCTATATTTCAATTTCATGGCTAAACTGGTTAATAGCTTTAATGTGCGAGCCGCAAAGTACGTGTCTTCCAATTATTGGTTTTGAAAATATTTTGTTTTAATTTTTCAAAACAATAAATAGGGCAAGTGTACCAGTAGTCGGCACTTTTAGGATTTTCGATTTTTCAATCTTTCAACATTCTGAGTGAAATCTTTCAATTGCTAAATAATAAAGTTGTTCAGATTCCAAATTTTGTTTAGTTTTCGAAATAATAAACAAAAATTGAATTTTTTTTATTAAATTTGCAAGATTTGCAATTTTACTAAAATAGTAGTTTTTTGCCAGTAATGGGCACCATTTCCAAAGCTCGGCATGTCTATTTGCCAGTAGTCGGCATATGGTATTTCAGTAAAAAAATATTATTTTGTAATTTTTTTTTATTTCAAATAGTATAAAACAATGCCATATCACTAATTCACAGTTTAATCCAGAATTTGTAATTAATTTCGTTTTTAAATAGTGTTTTATTAAATTATCATTACCTTCAGTAACGTATGGATTTTCAGTTAAAATAAAAATGAGATTTAATAAAAGCAGAAGTTGGAATTTGTGAATTGATCTTTTTTCTTTAGATAACCAATTTTTCAAAAATGCCACCGCTATCTAAAACGTCAAATAGCTGATGTAAAAACCTACTTAATTCAGAAAGTTGGTCAAAACGCACAAATAAAACCAACTACCGACTCGAAACAATCACACGGCAGCGGGTTCTACGACACCGGATTGACCCGAAACAACAACGCTCCAGTTTCGGCCAGCGGCTGCCAACCCAGTGTATACATGTTCGTGTTTGTTTATTTTTCTGTTTTGGGAGCAGCACATCCCGGAATGCTTGCTCCGGATTCTTTTGGTCCGTGCCGGGCTTGAGGAAAACCCCGGACCATGGTTCTGTACGGTTTGCCAAAACACCATCCACCATAGATCAGTCTCGGTGCGATGTAATGGATGCAGAGGATGGGTGCATTTTAGAAATTGTTCCGTTTTAACCCGGTTGCGAGACTATAGCGATAGGGACTATGTTGCTTCGTGCTGCACAAACGTAGTCCCCAGTGAGTCCACGACCTCGTCGTCAACTTCCGAGTCGTCGTCGGAGTATGGAACTCCCCCGCAGTCTCCAGAACAGCAACCTTTACCGCAGCACTTAACGCCACATGTTGCTGTTCCAATTCCGGACAATGCATCATTCTTGCAGTTCAATTGCAACGGACTCCGAGGTAAAATTGATGAAATAGTGGATTTTATGAATCGGAGGAATATTAAGATCGCAGCGGTGCAGGAAACCAAGCTCAATGAAAATTGTAACTTACAACGTTGCAATGGTTACAACGTATTGAGGAAAGATCGCACCAGAAGTGGAGGTTGGGGATTAGCGTTCCTGATACACCATTCTGTTCAATGCAGACCTATCTCGCTTGAGCTAGTCTCTAGTGACCCGTACATGGAGTGTATGGGGGTAGCAGTCAAGTGTGGTACTGCCGAGGTAGAGGTGCTTAATGTGTATATCCCGCCGGTTAATAGCTTTTGGAAGGCAATAACCGCCTGGTACTAGGGGACTTCAATGCCCACCATGAGTTGTGGCATTCCGTCCTAGGTAATGACCAGAGGGGATCAGCGTTGGCAGAGCAGATTGACTGCTCCATATTTTGCAC
Organism: Musca domestica; assembly: GCF_030504385.1. NCBI lineage: Eukaryota > Metazoa > Arthropoda > Insecta > Diptera > Muscidae > Musca > Musca domestica. Next base: position 8,942,205 of record NW_026712133.1, on the reverse strand, counting down.
AGTAAACGAGGATGCCCCCACCCGAATAAGAGGAGAGTGATACTCGCCAGATTTAACCATCGTGTCACCCGGTCTGATAAATGACGTGACTTGGCAACCCGTCATTTCTCTTGGCTCAGACCATCTCCCGATAATCGTCTCCATCAGCAGATCGCCCGATTTCATAACCTCTGAACGCCGCACTTTCCTTAACCATGGGAAAGCCCACTGGCCCGAGTTCAGAGAGTTCACCAACCTTCGCTTCAGAGAACTGCCCAATCCTTCTGATGTTCGGGTAGCTGAAAGGATTTTCCGGGACATCATCAAAGCTGCAGCTGTTCGCTATATACCTGCTGGTCGAATACCCGAAGTAAGACCAAATTTCCCAACAGAGGCAGCGGGATTAGCGAATGAGCGTGATGAGCTCCGACGTACCAACCCTACTGATCCCACAGTCAGTGAACTGACAGTGGAAGTCAACCGGTTGGTACAGGAGCATAAGAGGAAAAAGTGGCTAGACCATCTGAAGTGTTGCAACATTGGAACCGATTTGAGTAAACTGTGGGTAACGGTAAAGTCACTCTCGAACCCTGGAAAAAAGAATGATAGGACAGCAGTCACATTTAACGACGTAACTGTGACTGATCCGAAGAGGTGCGCTGGCTGTTTTAACCGCCAATTTGTCGAGCACCCCGAGAGAGATAGGGCGAGGCGAAGAGTACTACGTCGTATAAGAGCTCTTCCCGCCGAGGATGTACCTCCACAGTTTACGATGGGTGATGTTGCGAATGTCATCCGAAACGCTATGTCATCTAAAGCGTTGGGCCCGGACGAATATCAATAGTAATGTTGAAGCAACTGGATACGCCGGGAGTTGAGTATTTAACCAAAGTCCTTAACTTGTCGTTAGCCACCCACATAGTTCCCGAAGCCTGGAAAATGGGCAGGGTGGTCCCGCTACTGAAGCCTGGCAAGGATGCCAGCAAAGGCGAATCCTACGGGCCAATTTCGCTTTTGTCGCCAGTAGCAAAGACTCTCGAGGCCTTACTCCTCCCCAGTATCAGAGGAAGCTATTCAGTTGCTAACCATCAACACGGTTTCCGTCCACTACATAGCACTACAACAGCATTGCACGCCATATCCACACATATCAGTCGAGGACTCAACCAGAACAGGCCGTGCCACAGAACAGTAGTGGTGGCTCTCGACCTATCAAAGGCCTTTGATACGGTCAACCATGCCACGCTGTTCGAGGACGTTGAGAACACTACCCTCCGGCCAAGTTTGAAACGTTGGATAGTCAACTATATGTGTGGACGCCAGTCGTACGTGGAATTCCGGAATAAGAAGTCCAAGCCTCGTAGAGTGAAACAGGGAGTTCCCCAAGGTGGGGTGATATCTCCGGAACTGTTTAACCTCTACCTTTCCGGAATTCCGCGCCCTCCAGACGGCATCGAGATCGTAACTTATGCGGATGATTGTACGATCATGGCGTCGGGTCCTGTAGTTGATGACATATGTGTCAGGGTGAATAACTATCTCGCGGAGCTTGCCGCCTTCTTCCACGCGAGGAATATGAAAATATCCGCCACTAAATCGACGGCCACACTATTTACCACATGGACTGTGGAGATGAGAACACAGCTGAATGTGCAGGTCGAGGGGCATACAATTCCGACCACCAACTACCCCAAAATCCTTGGGGTCACATTCGATAGCATGTTCAAGTCTTCCGCGCAAGTCACAGCTATTTGCGATAAAATGAAAAGTAGGAACAAGGTCCTCAAGGCGCTAGCCGGCAGCACTTGGGGTGCGGATAAGGAAACCTTGTTGACCTCTTATAAAGCGATAGGTCGGTCTGTGGTTAGCTATGCGGCTCCAGTGTGGTCGGCGAATACATGTGCAACGCAGTGGAAATATATTCAGACCTGCCAGAATGCCGCCCTGAGAACTGCAACAGGGTGCCTCCTCATGACGCCTGTGGACCATTTACATGAGGAGACAAAGGTTCTTCCCTTACGTCAGCATAATCATATGCTTTCGTTGCAGTACCTGCTTGGGTGTTATCGCGGGAGTCACCCTAACCACCATATGGTGGATAGAACTCCCCCACCCAGGCGTGTCACGAAGGACCTGCACGATCTAGAGAGAGAGGTCCAGCGATATAAGAGAGAGCCTCTAGATCATGAAGCCTATCAAGCGGGTCTGAATAGCATTCATACTGATGCAGTCGCAGAGGTAGTTAATGATTACAGTATGAATGCCATACTCGGAGTCCACCCCCCATCCATTGCAGCTGAAGAACGTCGGCTGCCTAGGCAAACCAGGGTAGTTTTGGCCCAACTACGTTCAGGATGGTGCAGCCGTCTCAATTCGTATTGGGCACGAATTGATGAGGATGTGCGGAACGCCTGCCCAGCGTGCGATACAGGCCCGCACAACACGCTGCACTTGTTTAATTGTCCTGCCAAACCTACCCAACTCCGTCCAGAGGATCTATGGCTACAGCCCATAAAGGTAGCAGAATTCCTAAACTTGGACATTGAGGAAGAACCGGATTAGTCGGAAAAAAAAACAACAGAACGTGTAAAACAGCTACGGCAACTAAAACAACCGACTCGAAACTATTTTTTTTAATTGAGTAGTTTTTGGATTATTTTTTAATACTTTTCTCAAGTTTTAGTGAAATTGGTCAAAAATGATATTTTTCTAGTAATCGTCACCCCCTGCCGACTACTGGCAAATCTCTTTTTTTCTGTTCCTAATGTCGGCATTAAATAATATAACAGAAAAATGCTTGATTTGTATATTTTTGAGTTATAAAATGATATTTATACTGTTATTTACTATTATAAAATATTTCTGGTTCCAAATGTATTAAATTTAATTTACTTAAATCGATTATTAAGTTGACGCCACCACTTATTTTTTCTTTACAAACAAGCACTATCGCACGCGTTGGAAGACTCTCACTGACGAAATCCGTTATTCGCTCGTAATAAATGATCGGAGATCATTGTTTTTTTACAGAAAGAGAGCAGAGAACACTGTTGACTTTTTTTTGCAATTATTTCATTATTTGATCAATTCTATTCTTAGTTATTTAAGTTTAAATTTCAAAACTGCCGACTACTGGGATATGCCGAACTTAGGCACACTTACCCTACATAAAATTGGCAGAAGTCGGTACACTCAGGAAAAAATTGTAATCAGCTGGTAGCTCTACCTTACCTTTTTATTGTACCATGGTCACACATACAAAAAAACATGTTTTCCTACCATATAATTAATAAGTAAAGGTACATCATAAAATTAACATTCTTGCGTACCACAAAAATGCTTCCAATGCTGCAAACAACACCCATCTTGCAAGCACAAGAAACTTCTCACAGACAAATTCAAGTCTCCATAAACTAAACTCCAACAGTAAATGAAGCAATACCTAAAAAACAAAAGAATTATTCTGGCAGAAGTCTTTTCATTTGATTGCTTTAATTACTCATACTATATTCTTATTCAAAATAACTGATTTCTTTGTTTGACTAATTTATTACTTTTTCCCATTTAAGTAACAGTGAGAAAATTTGCATGTAAAATGAGAACAGGAATCGTATCAGCATCGTAGAACTTGGGCTGTGAATTTTTACATTATCTTCGGAGTTGTATCATAATGGATTTATCAGATTTTATTGTTAGAAAGGTGACTTAAAACGGTAATTTTTTTATCTTACCTTTATATACACTATTTAAATTCCAGTGCCCGGCTACGGCGATGTACATACCCAACTTTATAACATCTGAAGAGGAACAACGTATACTCTCACATGTGGAAAGAACACCCAAACCGAAATGGACCCAATTACTTAACCGTCGTTTGATAAACTATGGTGGCGTTCCTCATCCCAATGGAATGCTAGCAGAAGAGATTCCACAGTGGCTACAGATGTATGTAGACAAAATTAATAATTTGGGATTGTTTGAAACACAAAAGGCAAATCATGTACTTGTGAATGAGTACCGTGCTGGTCAGGGAATAATGCCGCACACCGACGGGCCACTGTTCTATCCTCTGATTATGACAATTTCTTGTGGTTCACACACAGTTCTGCAGTTTAGTAAACGCGAAAATCGTGAGACATCCGCCGAATGTAACGACGGGGAGTCAAGTGCCAACCGAGAAGTTCTCTTCAAATTGATACTCGAACCAAGAAGCCTTCTAATTTTAAAAGATGAACTGTACAGTGAATACTTACATTCAATTGATGAAGTGGAAAGCGATGTACTATGTGATCGCATTTGTAACTATGAAAACTGTGAGACTACCTACAAGATGGGCGATTCTCTATTGAGAGGAACTCGTATATCCCTAACGATTCGCAATGTCCCAAAAACTACAAAAATGAAATTGAAATTTTTTTAGATTACACAGTGAATAGGCTACATTGCTGATGTTGCTTATCACCATCCTTTATCAAGTGCGTCAACTGATCTGTGTTACCAAAGTCTTCGTTATTACGCCTACGCTCCGCAATGTATTCGTGTGCACAAAAGCATTTCACCTCACCAGATATACGTATTTATAAAATTAACCACTTGAAGCGACGTGACCGCCCGGTACCGCTTCCTCGTTATACGCATTTAAAGCGTAGATGTGCAGTTCCATTATAGCTATAAGTAAATGTATTTTGCATAATCCAATATGTAACCACCGTATATTTTATATTAAGAAATTTACACAAGTGTCAAAAGCAATGCAAGAAAGAATTGTAAACGTTCAACGTTTTTTGTCCAATCTTATGTACCTACCTACATTGTTATCAAAAGCATCAATAAAGAGAAATAAAACAAGATGTCTTTTGAATGTAAAATTTGGAGTAGGCATAATTTCGAGAGCAAACGAAATACAGGTTTCTTATTGAGCTACATTAGCACGTATATTTGCTCTAGAATATACCTCTCTCCAATAGGTAATGTTGAGATAAAGTACTTTGCTGTGTCCTATAATATAAGACTAAAGCCGATATGGATGCAAGGAATATCCTCCAATTAACCAGAAATAAGTGGCTACAACATCACCATATCATAACATCGTGAATAAGTACGCTTCTAAACTACTGCAAATCTCTCTAATGCCTTATTTCCCCAGCTAAAACAATAAAAAAGTTTCTTATCTCTTCGTTAAAAAAGACCCCTACTCTCTATTTCCTCAATTCCTAGCGTAAAAAAGGAAGTGGTAGAATTTAAAATCTTTGTCATATTTGAAGCAAAACATAAATGTAAATGTGCAGTGTATATTCAAACTAAACGTTTATTTGATCGCAAATGCGAATTGAAATACCAATTCAGTATCAATTATTTTGTTAGAAATAAATCGGCGGCTACTCTGCATTATCCACCCACGTCAAGTGGAAATCTCTTTCAAACACTTTTTGATCGTACAAACGAAGGCCAGTGAGACGCGCTGATATATCCAAACGTAACTCCCTAATGGCCAAATGGAAGTTTTGTCTGGCTATACGTTGCTTATCCGGAGAAAGAGTTTCAAGGGGTCTTCGAAATGCGCTCTGTATTCTTCCCAAATGGTATTCTATGCTTGGACTGCGACCGAGACACAGCATTAAATTTTCAGGATTTCGAATGTGGGAAGGAAAGCGTTTATTTTCAGCAAAAGGAGCACATCCGCTCAACAAGGCACGCACTTCGTTCAAGATGCTTGCGTGGGTTCTGCTGGCGGTACTGCTTACCGCTTTGAATTCATATTTGTCGCAAAAAGCCATTAAGTCACCAATACAACACCATGGCATGGAAGCCAGAATTGCATGATCGTTTCTCCAATTGATGTATTTACCAACAGGTTCGTACAGGATGCTTTTTTCACTTGCACCTTCATTCTGCTTGTTTGGTTGTGGAGAGGATGATGGCGAGCGGGATTTTGCTCTATGTGGAGATCCACTTTTTGGTAGCGTAAGAGTTGTCCTTAAGTCGTGTATATTTTTCGATTCCAGTAATTCAAACGAGGTTGTACCCTTTGCTGCATTTTTCGATGGGGCCGAGTTGTCTAATGAGAAGGATACCATAGGTGACTCATTGTATGACAAATAACTTCTAGTCGTTGGAGAAGGCTTTAGTGTCAAGGACTCACTATATGATGTGCCCTTGGTAGTCGAAGGATATACCTCGTTTCTGACTGGCTGCAATTCATTATTTGATCCCTTCAAATTTACATTTCGAGACTCGTTCTTTGTTCCTACTAAATCACTGTAGGCTGTCATCTTAGATTTTAAGGAGTAATCTTTGTATTCACTGTTCAACGAGTCCTTTAAAGAAAGGGCCTCCGTCTTTGTCGACAAAGAATCACCAAATGATTTATATGGGACAGCCTTAGTTGCAATGGAACCATTGTGTTTATACTTAGATGTTATTCTCGCTAGTACAGTCAAAGTGTCACCAGTTGTGTCCTTCGACGAAAGCGAACCATTTGCCTCAGTATGTAAACCAATTGTGGGAAATTGCTGTTCGTTGTGTTGAGATGTCATTTCCATGTTTGCCACCGATGTCGTTTCTCTTACCGACCTTCTATATTCCATAAGCTTTTTTCGATAATTGCGATTCAAAGACATATCTATTTTTTATTTTTATTTTATTTTATTTTTTTTTTTGCCAAAACAGATTAAACTTTTGATATTCTTTCGAAATTGAAATTGAATTTAATTTTTTTATGCAATCGACGGCGAATAGGATGTTCCGCAGTGATGTACATCGCCAATTTGTTTGAAATACTTTTTCACATTGCAGAGTCATTGCATCGGGTTGATGGTCTATTCTTATTTTAGTTTTCGCATTTGATATTTTTACCAATCAATTGTTTCTAATCATCGAAAAGTAAAAGCAAAAAACAATTGAACAGTGGCGTAAAAAATGAATAGAAGATTCATCAGAAACCAACGCAACATTAAAAACTTTCTAAATGAACTTATGGATACGACACTGTAAAGCGTTGAAGATAATTATCTCATTTAGATTTATTTTTGGATGAAATCGTTGCAATTAAATGTTTTTGGTAAACAAAAAGACGTAAAAAAACCGCCCTCCCCGGTTCGGGTCACATTAAAATCGAAGCTAATTAAAAGAATGACATTTCATTAAATTAGTATTAGAAGATATGTCTACAATTATCATTGGATTTTTCTTTCAATTTCACCCCCCAAAAACTCACAGCTTTCAAATTTAATGTATATGAAATTTTTACCACAGCCAAATTTGAAATCTGCATTAGAAATACTTATTGTATTGCGTCTTGTAGTCCTCTATTTTTCAATTGCACAAAAAGTAAGTGATACTTCAGGCAAAAAAAAAAAAAAATACAAAAGCATCGGTTTAGAAACCTTTTGACAAAAACTTCACTTCGGGTATTAGGGTATTCTTGCCGAAAAGATAAGAAGAGTGGAGAAGAACGTGAAAATATAAAATTCAATGGATGGGTTAGCAACGTTATAATACACTTAACGAAAACAGAAGGTGTAGTTTACTCCAAACAGCCACTTGAGAAGCTAACAAAGGTTTTAGAATCTACACAGTTGAGGTTGGAAACATATTGTAGTTCAAACGTTCCAAATAACATGTGCCTCCTTTTTTAAAGGATGACAAAAGAGATACTCGATTCTAGTTATAAAGTCTTTGGTATTCAATGTCGTCATTCTCACATTTCCTGGTCATGGATTGATATTGCACTTAGGCTCCCCACCCGTCAAGCGTGGATTTCTTATTATAAACTATGTGTAAAGAAACAAGTAAAAAAAAAACATTAAGTTAGGCTGGGCCGAACTTTTTAAACACTCCACCTTAGGGTAAAGGAAATATTAGAACCAATTTTGACCCACAATTACCAATTTTTAGACATATTCGTGGAAAATGTGGCAAAAATCATCAAAATATCGAATATCGGGAGGTATTGCTATAAGGGGCTATACAAAAACGAGGACCTATACATACAATATTTCGCCAACGGAGCTAGAACCCATTAGGACACACAAATACCAATTTTCAGACAAATCCATGAAAAATCCATCCATCAAAAATCATCAAAATACCGAATATCGGGAGGTACCGTTATATGGGAGCTATACCAAAACGTAAACCTATACATACAATGTTTCGCCACTGCATCCAGAACCCATTATGACCAACAAATATCAATTTTTAGACAAATCCGTGAAAAAATTTGCCACATTATCTTCATCAAAATACCAAAAATCGGGAGGTACCGTTATATGAGGACTATATCAAAACGTGAGCGATATATCTATATATATATATTTTTTTTTTAATACCAACCATCCTAGACACAATTCAAATTGTTCTGCAAAATTTGACGCCTTCGTCAAATAATGTGGGCTGTATCGTGATATCAACAGACAGACAAACATCGTTAAATCGACTTAGAATTTTATGCTGATTGTGAATATATATGCTTTATGGGTTCTAAGACGAATATTTAGGGATGTTACAAACGGAATGACAAAGTTAATATACCCAACATTCCAAGGTGGAGGGTATAAAAATAGTTTTCTAATCATGCTTTTAATAAACTCAACTTCGTTAAATTTTTATTGGCTTTTTCAATTTTTTATTTTCGTTTATAACATGAAGGTCATGTTATGTTTGTTATTCCGTTTGTAACTTATCGAAACACATTAAATTTGGTACACATGCGTTTTGGATCAGAACTTAGATTAATTTCGAAAATGGGGTATGTCGTATCAAAAGTTTGGCCCGGCCGAACTTATTATGTTTTTACTTGTTTATTATTAGTTTTATTAACATGTTTACCAATTAATTTATTAATACTTAAACAGAATGTGATTTTATTATTTTTGACTTCGGGTTATATTTATACCCTACGCCACATGGTAGTAAGGGCATTTGGTCTTTATGCATTTGTTTGTAACATGGAGAAGGAAGCAAAATAGACCCATAGTTACTTTTGAGAATCTTCATAGAATCACTTTCTGAGTCTATGCATATTATCAGTCCGTCCATGAATTTTTGTGATATACTGGTAAACGAGGTTGGGTTTAATTAGTTTGGCCACTTTTAGCCACTATCCACATTATACGAAAAGTGGGATCATGTTGACAATATTTAGCACATTAGTTAGTTACACTCTTGGAGTCTACCATGTCAGAATATAGCAAATTAGATTAAAAAGAATCAAGAAGCTCAAGCCGAGGGAACGGTATATTGAAGCTAACATGTAGTTATCAGTTGCCAATTTAGAAGTTAAAATGACAAATTATTGTTATTTACAGACATTTCCATAGCTTTTGCAAAGTTTGGCATTCTACACAAAACTTTCGAAACTCTCAAAGCAAACACATAATTTTCACTTGTAGTCAAGAAGGTCCTTTTGACTAAAATGGGTGCTGACATATTTCATGTACTTCATCCAGTTCATATGTTTTTTTTTTTTTTTTTAACAGAGGAAATTTACTTATTGAATATCCTGCAATGTTATTAAACTTGGGGACCGTTAGATATCACATCCAGCCTAGCGGATAAATGGATATTTAAACAGTTATCTATATTTTACAGTAATGACTCTATAAGTCCCGCTATGGATTAATGTTAGGGAAAGGGGGGAAAGAGGTGTTAACGGTTGTGAATATTACCATAAACTGTTGTCCAAAATTACTGGTGGACGAACTGGCGCAAAAGATGTTCTGAAAAGGAAGAGAGGAGAAAAAGAGTATACGCAGCCTCAGTGCAGTAAAATCCAAAAAAGTAAGTAATTTTGCACGTATAACTCATTGGTATACCCATTTGCCCTTCATTTTTGGGCGAGTACACAATAAGTATTAGTATTATTACAGTTTGCGAAAAAAAGACAAGAGCCAAAGCAAAACCAGTAAGGAAAGGTCAAAAGTCGGGCGGGGCGACTTCATGATACGCTACACTACTATGCGTATTTAGTAGAGCTCCCGTAACAAAATAGTTTATATTGGGAATTTATGTGAAGGAGATCATACGAACTATGAATCTTATTTGAATGCGTATCTTGGTTTTAGATATTATTCGTGATGGAATTCAAGTGTGATAGTGAGATTTCTTTATATTTGGCTGGAAAACCACAAGTGGCTATCGTTAGAGCACTCCAGCATTTAAATGTGAATAATTCTTTTGTGTCTCGTACCATCGCTCGTTACCGTGATACTGGTAGCGTAGCCCGACGTCAAGGAAGTGGACGGAAGAAAACAGCAACATCAGCAGATATGGTTCAAAAAGAAATGAAGCGATTTGATCGAAACCCACGTCGAAGTGGCCGAAAAATGGCTCGGGAGCGGAACATATCGCAATATTCCATTCGGCAAATATTGAAAAATGAGTTCGGGGAAAAGCCATTGAAATTCCAAAAAGTGCAAGAACTTACACCGCAACAGAAAGGAAATAGGCTCAAAAGGCTTAAGAGTTGCTTCGCTTGGCCGAGAGTGGCGAACTGTCGAATTTGTTTTTTCCGATGAGAAAACATTCGTTGTCCATCAGTTTGTAAAGAGGGAGGAGGGTGGAGGGTGTATTAAAGCCTTGGGCACGCAAACATTTTGGCCGCAGACCTTGGACATTCCAACAGGACTCAGCATCATCGCACTCAGCATGTGCCACCCAAGAATGGTTACAAAATTAGGTTCCTCGCTTCATTTCCCGTGCACAATCGCCACAAAAATCTCCGGATAACAATCCGTTGGACTATTGTGTCTGGAGTATTTTGAAAAGCAAGCTTGGCACTAAAAAATACCAAAGTGTCGATCACCTCAAGCAAGCGTTTCGCCGACAATGGGCCAAAATACCGCAGAGCAACATTCGGGCAGCGTGTGACAGTTTCATTGGCCGTTTGAATTCCATAATTCGTGCCAAAGGTGACCAATTCGAACAAATTTAAACTTATTCTGAAATTTGATGCTATTTCCGACATTTTTGCTTTCATTCAATAAAATAAAAAAAAAAATTGTAAAAATTATGGAGTTTGACTTTGTTGCAGTTTTTTATCCCACCCTGTATATATGAGAGCTACAGCTATATCTAAACCGATTTTCACCAAATTTGAAGAACTTGTTTCTAGGATAAATTCTGCCAAAATTCAGTCCATTTGGGCTGATATTAGCCATTTGGTGCAAAATAAACTTGATATTGGGTAATGATATATATGGCAGCTATATCCAAATTGGATCAGATTTGGTAACATATATAAGTTATATGGTACCAAATATCATTCTTGTGGAGTGCATATTACGCATATGAGGGACTTAAAACCCCAAATCGGATGAAACATACATGTAGGAGATATAGCTATATCTGAACCGATTTTCACAAAATTTGATGTACTTGCTTCTAGACTGTATTTGGTCGCATGAGCCGCAATTCAGGTCATTTGGACTGATATTGGCCATTTGGTGTACAATTAATACGAAATCGGTTGAAGATATATATCGGACTAATATATAAATTTGAACCAATTCTCCACAATTTTAATAGGGTTCGTTTTGGGTCAAACAAAATTTTTTGGAAAATTTCATCTCAATCGGATAATAAGTGCGCCCTGTATTTTGTTCACAAAAACGGAAAGACGGACAGACATGCATAAATTGACTCAGAAAGTGATTTTATGAACATTCTCAAAGGTAACTATGGGTCTATTTTCTTCTCCATATTACAAACAAATGCCCTTACTATCATATTGCGTAGGGTATAAATATAAACCGAAGCCAAAAATAATAAAATCACATTATTTTTAAATATTAATAAAGTAATTGGTAAACGAGTTAATAAAACCAATAATAAACAAGTAAAAACATAGTAAGTTCGACCGGGCCAAACTTTTGATCCCCTCTACACACATTAGAAACTTCAAATACAAAATTTCAGACAATTCTGTTGTGGAAAGCCAGCAGAATACTGAATATAGGTTGGTACCCATGGTAGAAGATTACATGTAGTCGCATCGTCACAGCTGCTGAGACAATGAACTGTCAAACCAATTTTGAAATTGAAAATATGGAATGAAAAACAATTAAAATTTGTAAAATTTTTTTGAAAAATGCATTTCATAACAACCTCGTCCGATATTGATCAAACTTAGCGCTTCGAAATGTTTGTGCCCATATTAGAGCAATTGCTACCTCTCTCAAAATAGTTGAATAATTTTACAAAAAAGAAAAAAAAATGTTCATGTGAGAATATAGTTTGCCTTATATGAAAATGTTTGTGATTTTGGGATTGGTTGGCTTCTAGATTTTTGGATAATTCAATTCAATTCAAATTTATTGAGTCTTTGTTTTTTAACACAATTTTGAAGTGATGAAAGAAATGCTTAAAACTATAATTGGATAATGAATCCGTTGTTCATATTTTTATATGTTTTTTTAGTAGCAGATATTTCGATTAGAATCTCCAATCATCTTCTGTTAATAATTATTAATTGGAGTTCCTTGAAGATGATTGAATATTCCATTGGAAATATCGGAAAATAAAAAATATTTAAAACTATAATACCGGATTCATTATTTATAAAGTCAAAACAAAAAAATAAATAAATATATAAAAAATCTCATTTTCATTGAACGGAGTGCCCACTATAGTACGCTCAAATGTGAAAATGGACAATATTGGCTCACACATTCATTTTTGATCTTCAATTACAAAAATTACTTCAATTACAAATAAATAAAATACATATATGTTATATAAAACATATCGGTTACAGGAGCAGTTTTTAGTTGTAACCTGTGCTGCATCTTAATTTGAATTGACTATTATGCCGTATATAATCTCTCGTGCCAAATATTGTTGACTTAGAGTGTCTATTATGACTTGGGAAATGCTTGAATATAAAAAAGGTGAAACTGAGAGTCATACCTAAATCTAACTCGATCCAAAATGTACAGGCTTTATACTAGATGGATTCAAGCTAATCGGACAAACGTAACGTGGGTGGTGCATATCTGAACCGAATTTTCATTAAATTTCATGAACTTGCTTCTAGTCTAAATACATTCGTATCTGCTAAAATATATTTTATCTCAAAAACATTCCATTTGCATTTATATTAGGTAGCAATTAAAAATTTCCTTAAAAATTTTTCACCGAATGTTTTTTTTAGCCACGTACGAGGACAGTGCAAAAGACATAATCAATATTTGTGATAGCTCTGTTGTTGGCTTGTCGCATAACGGCCTTATAAAACGATGTATTAAAATAAAACGTGTAGTTATTTCTTTCAACATTTTGTATTTATTTGATTTGTTTTGTGGTATAATTATAACAATAATATTATATAAGATTATATTCTTAGTTTTAAACTGTGTAACTCATTTTTCGGTTGTATCAAATTGGAAAATATTTAATATATATCGTGTAAAATATAATTGAATACATGCAGTGTTTTAATTGTTATGTAAAAATATTATATTTGAATGTGTGTAAATGGTTAACATCTTCTATATAAAAATAAAGCGCTTATTCATTGCAAAGGCACACAGTCCAATGGTCCATTTTAACGGCCACTATCACCTTAAAATAGTCATATTTCATATAAGTTGGGAATGGCACCATGTAATTTGTTTAATAGCAGATAAAGTAGGCTATACTACTAACATTGACATTCTCTCATTTCAAACTTACTTTAAGTACTATAACCCTAGAACCGTGCTGATTTGAAAATTATATTTATCCTCTCTCTTGTATTCTTACATTTACAATTAAAGTTCCATAGTATAAAAATTAAAAATGCACAATTTCATTTTACTGTACATATAATACTTTTTCCGTATAATTTCCAGTTTCAATCGGCTGACTAATGACACAATAACATCAAACAATATTTATATAAGTTATATTAATAGTTATAAAAAAGACTCAACTTACAATAATAATAGAAATAATAATAATAAAATATAACGATTAATAAATTATAAACATTTCATATATGATGCATGCATACATGAATGTTTTTTATAACTTAGGCGGTATGTGTAAAAAAATAATTTAGTATAGGTTTTGGAAAATTTGGAAACAATATCAGACACAGTAAGAGCTCTGCTGTTGTTAGTGAAACGAATCAACGTAACATTGGAAGAAGAAATAAGAATGTATCTTAGAAAGTCCAGCTTTACTCTTAAACGCAGTAGTGTGTTGGAACTTCAAAGATAATATTGCCAGAAGCATGTCTGAAATTGGGATTTTCAACTCCAGCAGCTGCTTCTATCACAATTGTGCGTGATTTCCCTCCGAGGCGGCACATAATGTTGGGTGAAACATCTACTCTCAGTTCGCGGTTGCAGATGCTAGCGAAACGGAAATGTTATTCATATTAATAGTCTTTGAAAATATTTATTTGACTTACTCGTAGTATTTTTTGCACACATTGCCAACTAATTCGCCAATACGATCTTCCTTCAGTGGCCCATGTTCACCTTGTAGCGAAAAGACCAAATCATTGTTTTGTGGGGAATGGAATACGACCAATTGATCACGTCCTGTACTAATGCTTATGGAGGTCAACTAAAAAGAGATATACATTGTTAACTGCCTGATGAGCGCCGCTGACAACGCTATATTTCACTCTACTTACATCCTTTATAAATATTGATCTGTTCATATTTTTGAATTTATTCTTGGCACCGTCCAGTTTGTATATTGCACCTTCTGTAATTATAAAGGCTCGATCGGACTGTTTGTTGTGCTTATTGAATTTCTTGGCAAACGAAGAGAAGAGAACCGACTTGAAGCCATCGGCGTTTTTTAAGTTCTTGACATTTGTGCCATACGCTAGCGAAGCTGAGTTTTCGTGCGAATTCGCCAGATAGTCACCCAACCACTTATTCTGTTGTCCCCAATAGAGCCGGCGGCCTTTGATGGCTGTCGCTGCAATAATTTGGAGACGGAGTTGAGGCCATTCGCTTCTTGGATATTTGCGTAGGATCATGTACGCCCTCCAATTGTCGTAGATTCGTCTTAATCCCGGTTCGGCTCTTCGGCCAGCCAGCGGTGGGTGTGGCCATTGAATGCTTCGTCCATAATCTCTCATACTCTTTGCAGGTCGGAAACGGTTGGCCAATTCCTGGACATAAGAACGAAGCTTATATGTTTTGTAGGCCCTCATTATAACCATGGCCGCCTTCATCTTCTTATAGTTCTGACGGGCGATCCAACCACGCACTTGTTTCTGCAGCAATGTCACAATATGAGGTATCATTTCGTTGCGCTGTTGTTCCAACGAGAAAAGGGTACGCGGCGACCTTATGAATATCTTCGTATGGCCGTATTTTACGTCTTGACTAAAGCCCTTTTCTTCAATTAGAACACGAACACCGTCACGATCACTGCCGGCACGGAAGTTCGGCCAGGTATATTGTGAGATCATCTTGTAGCGTAGCAAGAATTTGTCATAACGTTGTCGATGAACAAAGCCGGCGCGACGAACGCGAACGTTTTCCAAAAGACCCAAATAACGCACTTGATGTTCGACGCGCTCGTCGTCGAAAACAGTGGGGCTCTTTATATCGTTTGGCTTGATGCAACGCACATAGAACGGTTCCTTCTTCAGAAGCGTATTAACCAAATCAATCATGGAACGTTGGAAAAGTGTGCCGGCCGTTAGTGGTCGTTTGGTGGTTGCCTTAATATCTTGAGCTCCTTCGGGCCACATCTCACTCAAATAACTGTTCGACGAGTGGTGCAACAAACGTTTGAAATCTTGATATAAGGTATCCTTATTTTTCTCTATGAAACCATTTATGCTGTAAATTACATCGCCAGCATAGTGAGTGATACGAAAGTCTTCGCGGTGCTTCAGTTCCTTGTCCATGGGCTTTAGTTGTCGGCTCGTGTAATGGGGATGTTTACTAAGATTTTTATCCATAGCCTCCAATAATGTTACATCGGTTACTTTGCCTACACTCAGACAGGCTTCGTCCATAATTGCAATAATACCTTTGTGGGGTTGCTCCACCAAGTCACAGATTATCTGCATACATTAAAGAGACGGTCGTTATTTAGCTGGTCTTTATTTGTTGTAATGACAACTTACCTTGTTGTTGAAATATTCTATATTTTTCCATGCTATTCCTTCTCTCTGATATTCCTCCTGTTCTTGTTTCAACACCAGTTCTATAGGGAAAAAACAGACATATTCAGAGCAAGTATTAACTTGAGCATAGAAATTTTTAAAACTTACCAATAAATAATTGTTGTAATTTTTCATTGCAATAGTTAATGCAGAATTGTTCGAAGCTGTTCGAATCGAAGATTTCAAAACCATAGATGTCCAAGACTCCAATAACCGAATTGAAACGAGCCTGTGTCTTGGAACCGCGGAATAGAATGGCTCGGTTAATGCGTGATATGATCCAAGTAAAGAGTCGATCATATATGGCCTTTGCTAATGCATCTTTTCCGTATTCAGCTTGACTGGCATTGTGATCCTTTCTCATGACATTGCCACCAGCAGCAATTACACGCTTCATCAATGACGTGGAAAGCTCGTCTGGGGTGACTTGCAGGAGTTGTGAAGCCCACTGCAAGTGAGACTTGTTGCTGATGACTAGCTCATCTTCAATCACTACAGAGGAACATGAAAATAACATATGAGTAACCTACCCTGCATTAGGTTATAATGCACTTACTTTGAAATTCAATATTGCCCAAATGTAATATGGCTGCTATAATACGCCAAATTGTTGAAATTTCTTCCGTGGAGAAGCCAAGTGTTTTAAATGCGGCATTTGTGCTCTTGTAATCGTTTTTCTCGCTCAATATATCCATGCTACCTTGATTCATATAGTAATATTTGGATGGATCCCTATTGAGATTGTATTGTCGCAGTTCATTGTCGCTTGCACCACGCAAAAGCTAAAACAGAAGCCAAATTGAGTTATCGCCGAACTTATAATAGATTTCTTAAACCTAAACTATCAGAAAACACATCTGATGACACACAAATTTACAAATTAAAATATACATGCATATACATTTCATTCATGACCAAATCTCATGAGAGGACGCTCTACCACTTTCGTGGCTCCCTGTAATTAATGTTGCTATTATAAAATTGTTGTGATGAGCTCTCATGTTGTGGCTGTTTATGACGATGACGTTATTTTAATTGTTACAAAAATTGTACAACATTCTGAATGGGATGTCACCAGTACCAACTCGTATATCCGCAACTCATATTGATTCGATTAACAAAAAAAAAATTGTATATATTGAAGAATTATAACAAAAATTACAGAATTATAACATTCGTAGGCGCGTGTTTTTTTTTTTTCAAAAGATTGTGTGTGTGCTTCCCTAAAATTTAAGATATTTGTATTTTCTCAAGATCAAGTCTATTTTGATGTGTATATTTAATTTATTAATTTAATTCCATTACCAAATGATTGGGTTTCTAATCTATGTTTGGCTATCGAAACTATCTACCAATCAACCTTCTCAATCCCACGGCAGCGGGTTCTACGACACCGGATTGACCCGAAACAACAACACTCCAGTTTCGGCCAGCGGCTGCCAACCCAGTGTATACATGTTCGTGTTTGTTTATTTTTCTGTTTTGGGAGCAGCACATCCCGGAATGCTTGCTCCGGATTCTTTTGGTCCGTGCCGGGCTTGAGGAAAACCCCGGACCATGGTTCTGTACGGTTTGCCAAAACACCATCCACCATAGATCAGTCTCGGTGCGATGTAATGGATGCAGAGGATGGGTGCATTTTAGAAATTGTTCCGGTTTAACCCGGTTGCGAGACTATAGCGATAGGGACTATGTTGCTTCGTGCTGCACCAACGTAGTCCCCAGTGAGTCCACGACCTCGTCGTCAACTTCCGAGTCGTCGTCGGAGTATGGAACTCCCCCGCAGTCTCCAGAACAGCAACCTTTACCGCAGCACTTAACGCCACATGTTGCTGTTCCAATTCCGGACAATGCATCGTTCTTGCAGTTCAATTGCAACGGACTCCGAGGTAAAATTGATGAGATAGTGGATTTTATGAATCGGAGGAATATCAAGATCGCAGCGGTGCAGGAAACCAAGCTCAATGAAAATTGTAGCTTACAACGTTGCAATGGTTACAACGTATTGAGGAAAGATCGCACCAGAAGTGGAGGTGGGGGATTAGCGTTCCTGATACACCATTCTGTTCAATACAGACCTATCTCGCTTGAGCTAGTCTCTAGTGACCCGTACATGGAGTGTATGGGGGTAGCAGTCAAGTGTGGTACTGCCGAGGTAGAGGTGCTTAATGTGTATATCCCGCCGGTTAATAGCTGTGAACCGCGTTACTTGCCTAATATAAGCCCACTTTTGGAAGGCAATAACCGCCTGGTACTAGGGGACTTCAATGCCCACCATGAGTTGTGGCATTCCGTCCTAGGTAATGACCAGAGGGGATCAGCGTTGGCAGAGCAGATTGACTGCTCCACATTTTGCACGGTAAACGAGGATGCCCCCACCCGAATAAGAGGAGAGTGTCACAGTTCGCCAGACTTAACCATCGTGTCACCCGGTCTGATAAATGACGTGACTTGGCAACCCGTCATTTCTCTTGGCTCAGACCATCTCCCGATAATCGTCTCCATCAGCAGATCGCCCGATTTCATAACCTCTGAACGCCGCACTTTCCTTAACCATGGGAAAGCCCACTGGCCCGAGTTCAGAGAGTTCACCAACCTTCGCTTCAGAGAACTGCCCAATCCTTCTGATGTTCGGGTAGCTGAAAGGATTTTCCGGGACATCATCAAAGCTGCAGCCGCTCGCTATATACCTGCTGGTCGAATACCCGAAGTAAGACCAAATTTCCCAGCAGAGGCAGCGGGATTAGCGAATGAGCGTGATGAGCTCCGACGTACCAACCCTACTGATCCCAGAGTCAGTGAACTGACAGTGGAAGTCAACCGGTTGGTACAGGAGCATAAGCGGAAAAAGTGGCTAGACCATCTGAAGTGTTGCAACATCGGAACCGATTTGAGTAAACTGTGGGTAACGGTAAAGTCACTCTCGAACCCTGGGAAAAAGGATGATAGGACAGCAGTCACATTTAACGACGTAACTGTGACTGATCCGAAGAGGTGCGCTGGCTGTTTTAACCGCCAATTTGTCGAGCACCCCGAGAGTGATAGGGCGAGGCGAAGAGTACTATGTCGTATAAGAGCTCTTCCCGCCGAGGATGTACCTCCACAGTTTACGATGGGTGATGTTGCGAATGTCATCCGAAACGCTAAGTCATCTAAAGCGTTGGGCCCGGACGGAATATCAATGGTAATGTTGAAGCAACTGGATACGCCGGGAGTTGAGTATTTAACCAAAGTCCTTAACTTGTCGTTAGCCACCCACATAGTTCCCGAAGCCTGGAAAATGGGCAGGGTGGTCCCGCTACTGAAGCCTGGCAAGGATGCCAGCAAAGGCGAATCATACAGGCCAATTTCGCTTTTGTCGCCAGTAGCAAAGACTCTCGAGGCCTTACTCCTCCCCAGTATCAGAGGAAGCTATTCAGTTGCTAACCATCAACACGGTTTCCGTCCACTACATAGCACTACAACAGCATTGCACGCCATATCCACACATATCAGTCGAGGACTCAACCAGAACAGGCCGTGCCACAGAACAGTAGTGGTGGCTCTCGACCTATCAAAGGCCTTTGATACGGTCAACCATGCCACGCTGTTCGAGGACGTTGAGAACACTACCCTCCGGCCAAGTTTGAAACGTTGGATAGTCAACTATATGTGTGGACGCCAGTCGTACGTGGAATTCCGGAATAAGAAGTCCAAGCCTCGTAGAGTGAAACAGGGAGTTCCCCAAGGTGGGGTGATATCTCCGGAACTGTTTAACCTCTACCTTTCCGGAATTCCGCGCCCTCCAGACGGCATCGAGATCGTAACTTATGCGGATGATTGTACGATCATGGCGTCGGGTCCTGTAGTTGATGACATATGTGTCAGGGTGAATAATTATCTCGCGGAGCTTGCCGCCTTCTTCCACGCGAGGAATATGAAAATATCCGCCACTAAATCGACGGCCACACTATTTACCACATGGACTGCGGAGATGAGAACACAGCTGAATGTGCAGGTCGAGGGGCATATAATTCCGACCACCAACTACCCCAAAATTCTTGGGGTCACATTCGATAGCATGTTCAAGTCTTCCGCGCAAGCCACAGCTATTTGCGATAAAATGAAAAGTAGGAACAAGGTCCTCAAGGCGCTAGCCGGCAGCACTTGGGGTGCGGATAAAGAAACCTTGTTGACCTCTTATAAAGCGATAGGTCGGTCTGTGGTTAGCTATGCGGCTCCAGTGTGGTCGGCGAATACAAGTGCAACGCAGTGGAAATGTATTCAGACCTGCCAGAATGCCGCCCTGAGAACTGCAACAGGGTGCCTCCTCATGACGCCTGTGGACCACTTACATGAGGAGACGAAGGTTCTTCCCTTACGTCAGCATAATCATATGCTTTCGTTGCAGTACCTGCTTGGGTGTTATCGCGGGAGTCACCCTAACCACCATATGGTGGATAGAACTCCCCCACACAGGCGTGTCAGGAAGGACCTGCACGATCTAGAGAGAGAGGTCCAGCGATATAAGAGAGAGCCTCTAGATCATGAAGCCTATCAAGCAGGTCTGAATAGCATTCATACTGATGCAGTCGCAGAGGTAGTCAATAATTACAGTATGAATGCCATACTCGGAGTCCACCCCCCATCCATTGCAGCTGAAGAACGTCGGCTGCCTAGGCAAACCAGGGTAGTTTTGGCCCAACTACGTTCAGGATGGTGCAGCCGTCTCAATTCGTATTGGGCACGAATTGATGAGGATGTGCGGAACGCCTGCCCAGCGTGTGATACAGGCCCGCACAACACGCTGCATTTGTTTAATTGTCCTGCCAAGCCTACCCAACTCCGTCCAGAGGATCTATGGCTACAGCCCATAAAGGTAGCAGAATTCCTAAACCTGGACATTGAGGAAGAACCAGATTAGTCGGAAAAAACAACAGAACGTGTAAAACTGCTACAACAACAACAACAACCAATCAACCTTCTAACCCATTACTTTTTAAGGACTTGTCTCACAAAATAAGTTGTTATTTTTAGCCAAAAATCGATAAATATGTAGAATCAAAATTTGAACTCCCAATCTTATGGTTTGTAGTCTTATCCACAGTGTTCCACCATTACAAACATTAAGGACTGTTTCAAATCTTGTGTTATTATTTTTTTTCGTTTGCAGGGATTTGATATATTTTTAGGAATAGCCCAATAATTACAAGAGGAAAATGTTTAATTGTTTGTTTGTGATTTATAGACTCTAAGAACCGCAGAACAGATTTCCTTGAAAATTTCCATATATATTATGGCATCTCCTGAAAGTAACAAAGGCTATATAATCTTTTAAATTGAAGTTGGAACTGGATATAGCATTAGAATCGGAGGTACCCCCAAAGATCGGAAGAAAGATTGATCGGATATAGATACAGTCTTCAAATTTGGAATGATTGACGGAATTTGGTACAAAAAAGAGTTTGGATATAGCTCCCATAATGAATGGAATAATTTTAACAGCTGTCGGACGAGTGGCTTAGAAATTACAGCAGCAATATATATATATATATATATATATATATATATATATATATATATATATATATATATATATATATATATATATATATATATATATATATATATATATATATATATATATATATATATATATACGAGTGGCTTAGAAATTACAGCAGCAATATATATATATATATATATTGCTGCTGTAATTTCTAAGCGACTCGTCCGACAGCTGTTAAAATTATTCCATTCATTCTATTGTTTACAAGCGTACAAAAGCATTTTGGTGACAATTTTCCAGAAAAAAAGTTATTTGTGATGCAATTCAAGCGTGATAGTGTGATTTCTTTATATTTGGCTGGAAAACCACAAGTGGCAATCGTTAGAGCACTCAAGTATTTCAATGTGAATAAATCTTTTGTGTCTCGTACCATCGCTCGTTACCGTGAATCTGGCAGCGTAGCCCGACTACAGGGAAGTGGACGGAAGAAAACAGCAACATCAGCAGAAATGGTTTGAAAAGTAAAAAAAGCGACTTGATCGAAACCCGCGTCGCAGTGGCCGAAAATGGCTTGTGAGCTGAACATATCGCAATACTCCATTCGACAAATATTGAAAAATGAGCTCGGGGTAAAGCCATTGAAATTCCAAAGAGTGCAAGAACTTACACCGCAACGGAAAGAAAATAGACTCAAAAGAGCTAAAGAGTTGTTTCGCTTGGCGAAAGTGGTAAACTTTTGAATTTTGTTATCTCCGATCTGTTGGACTATTGTGTCTGGAGTATTTTGGAAAGTAAGGTTGGTACTAAAAAATACCAAAGTGTCGATTACCTCAGGCTAGCGCTTCGCCGGGAATGTGCCAAAATACCGCAGAGCAACATTCGGGCATCGTGTGACGGTTCCATTGGCCGTTTGAAGACCATAATTCGTGTCAAATGTGACCAATTCAAAAAAATCTAAACTTATTCTAAAAGTTGATGCTATTTCTGACATTTTTTGCTTTCATTCAAAATTTAAAAATTATGGCGTTTGACCTTGTTGCAGTTATTTTTTATCTCACCCTGTATATACTGGTGAAATCAATCTCGCTCTCAAGATAACCAATGTGTACTTGGATAGTGTTGTTCGCCATGGCTAGGCGAATTACTACTCACACTCTTCTTAATTACTTAATCATTTTACTTAGAAATGTGAAAAGATCAGATGATTTTTTTTTTGTTCAGTGAGCAACATATTGTAAAGTGCTTTCGCTTTTTAAATAACACATTTTAGAAAACATTTGTAGGCGTACAAATGCCGAAGCTTTTCATATTCCAAGATAAACTACTAAACATAAAAATATCTACAGCAATAATCGTTTTGTTTCTCAATAAATTATTTTAATTCATAATCGAATTATAATTTAGATCTTTGTGGTATTTGTTTTTTGTCTAAAATTATTGTCGTTTTCCAAGTTTATGTAAGCCAAGACTTTGGTAAAAAATGTTTCTAAAAACGTGTCACATGTACAAATATGCATGTTGTTTTTTTCTTTTTTATGATCCATTGTTAAAATATAATCAACTAACCTGATAGAAACTATGGAAATTTCTTTCTCCCGGTTGCTGTTGCACCACTCGGGATTTTTCCAGCAAATAATTAGTTACAATGCCACCAACTGGATCTGCCTTATAATCGAACTCAATATCCATGTATTTGCCAAAACGACTGGAGTTGTCATTACGATTTGTCTTCGCATTGCCAAACGTCTCCAAGATGGCATTACTTTGGATCAGCACATTTTTCACTCTGCAAATAAAATGCAATAAAAAGTATTTTGAGATTATATTTTTTTTAATATCTTGCAATAATAATAATAATAAAAGTTATATTTATGAGTGTAGTTATCAGTTAATGCCCAGAACTAAAATTAAAACCCATAAAAAGGGTCAAATTGACTCGAAATTAAATTTTCAATTTAATATCACTTTCAATTTATTGCTAATATTCATTTAATGGTTTTCAGTGGTTTCACACACTCTTAAGGGGACGTTTTGTAGCACACGCTAACATCATTATTGCTCACTAATTGGAAACATGAAGAGTCACCATGACAGAATGCCACGAAGGGCCACAACATAATTTGACGTGTTGCAGGGATAATACGAATGACTGAAAAAAAAAAAAACAAACAAAACTAGTGCATGGGATTTAAAAGCGGCTGCCGTTGTACTCCGATATGATGCGTCATCGTGTCCATATACTATACAATAGCTCAATAAAATGACTATTAATGGCTTAGGTGTGGCCTGGCAAAGTGTATTTTGATGACTTTAATTCTGTAATGGAGAAGTGTTTAAGTGAACTTAACACATAACTTCAAATTGCTTAAACGAGATTAAGTGGAGAAAATCGTCAACTGAAATGAAAACTCGCCTAATTTACATTCATTTCTATTTTGAAGATTCTTATTTTAAATATTAAAATGTCCGTTTTAATTCCACCTTCAAACTGCAGGATGCAACTTTATGTGTTACGCCTGTTTAGTAGTATGAGACATTTTAGGATTTAGATATCTATGAAATTATCAACACGATTAAATGATTCGCTTTACATTCCCTCTTGGGCCTTAGGGTACGTATTTAATACTTGGTTATATCCCTCCTTCCCAACAAACGGAAAAATTGAAGAATATTGAATAGTGCTCTCAAGTTTCTGGTAAATAATCTATATCTATAAAGGAGAAAAATGTTTGTACGTTCGATTGTTCGTTTGTAATTTATGGACTATATACATTTTTAAAATTCCACTGGGAACTGGAGATATGGAATTAGAATCGGAGGTAACTCCAAAAAATGTAGATACTGTATGCAAATATCTTTTGGTCGGTTATAGATTCAGTCTTCAAATTTTGGATGTGTGTCGGAATTTGGTAGAAAAATAAATTGACCAAATTATTTTGGAATCGATTCAGATTTGGATATAGCTCCCATATAGATTTTCGTCCTATTTCATATATTTGATACATTACCAATTTCAATGAAATTTAAAATGTGTGATGGAATTTGATCTAAAATCGGCTCAGATTTGGATATAGCTTCCATATATTTTCGCCCAACTTAATTATTTAATGCACCAACAACTATACATATGTCCGATTCAAAAAAAAAAAAAAATTGGAATAAGTATCGGAATTTGGTACAAAAATAAATTTACCAAATTATTTAAAATCGGCTCAGTTTTGTTTGTAGCTCCCTATTTTTTTTGGCCGATTTCATTTATTTGATGCACCAACGCTATGTACCTCCCATTTCAATGAAATTTCAAATGCGTAACAAAATTTGACGCAAAACTAAATTTTCCAAATTATGTTGAAATCGGTTCAGAATTAGATAGAGCTCTCAAATATATTTTATGATTTTATTTTTTATTTGATGCACCAAACACGCTAAAAAATGGCAAATCATATTGAAATCGGTTCACGCTATAAATCTTTGATTTCAATGAAATCTGGAATGTGTGACGGAATTTGGTCTACAAATAAATTTTAAATGCATATGATACGAAAGGAGTAGCGAAGTGCGCCGGGTTCGGCTTGTTCGCTATAATGTTGGAAACTGGAAAATTGCAAACGAAAATTTTCTAATTGTTGAGTATTTCTAAATATTAGTAATAGAGTGCCTTTGAACCACAACTTGTTTCATTTTATGTTTAACATTAAACTAGTAGTCAGTAATGAAAAATTAATCGCGGTTTATTGTTTTTTTTTTACCTAAATTCCACGCCGATTGTTCAAAATGTATATTGTAGGGTATAAAAACAAATAAAAACATGAATACATATTCTATTAATTCTCTTTTTGTTGCTCACCTTTCAATTTCATTCTGGCCATGAATATTTGTGACAGCAGCTATATATTTCATTATAATTTTTGATGCTTCCGTTTTGCCGGCACCTGATTCGCCGGAAATCAAAATACACGTGTCCTGTTGGCGTTGTTTCAGTATTCGATATGCAGCATCGGCAATGGCGAATACGTGTGGCTGATTTTCGAAAAGTTCTCTCCCCTTGTATTTTTTGATCGTTTCGGGACCATAGATGTTCATTTGTCTGTAGGGGTTCATCGAAACGCACACCTCGCCAATGTATGTGTAAATGGAGCCAACTTGAAATCTGTAAGAATGAGAAAAGAAAGACGGAATAAATTACTAACAATAAATTCATTCAATATTTTATTCATAATAAACAAACAGATAAGATGTGGCGCAACTCAGATGGTGCCATCATCATCAGGCCCATCTCAAACCTAGCAGACAAAATATATTCCAAACAAACAATAATTATCCCATCATTATCATTATATGTCAATGGGTCGTCTGTTCGTGTACATTCATTGCACTTGTCCGTCCATCCAATCCATGGCGTTTGTCGATAGTCTCACACCTCCGGAATCGATGCATTGGGGCTAATTGCATTCCGAACAATCAACAGGTGTATTTTTGAGCATCATTCTCTATTGCCGGGATCAATCAACATAAATTTGGCGCCACACAGTGGTGCTTTATGATCGGTTTGAGAATTCTACCCATTTTGTGAATCATTTTCTTGTAGTTCGCACCTACCAAACCACAAGAGGCGGTATTATGGATCAAAAGTAAACAATTTTCAAAAATACATTTAATCAGAACAATCAATGATTGATAGCTGAATGGAGCATGGAAATAAAATTAATGACAAACACAAATTCTTTCAATATGCAGAAGAAAGTAACATCCGAACCATTAACGAAATCGTTACAATGGTGCTGAAATGTAAAAAGTTTCGCCATATCGCTAATGGGGGAAAACAGACAAATTACCATTAACAACGGAAATAACAATTTAGAAGTCTTTAAAAAAATGTTTTTTTTCGAACGAAAATCATTAAAACATAATTAAGAACGTGTATAAGAACGAAAGTAAATCTGGCAACTTTGTAGTATGTCGCTGTTTTAGCAACCTTTTTCAATTGAATTATGAATTGATGATTTGGCATTGAAAATGTTATTTCATTCAAACAGGGTTTAAACATGATACCATAAGGAGGTAGAACAGCTTCGGGAAACTACAGAAATGCAGCTCTGAGGCTATGCCTGCTTCCTGTCAAATTTGCAAACAACAAGTTGTTTCCTTTTATTCAATATTTTTCCTCATTTTTAAAATCATTCAAACAACGGGAAAAATGAATGAAATGCCTGGATTTTCTTTCATTAATATGATCTAAACAATTTTATCTTTCAATTCCATGGCAAAACTGGCGACTAGCTTTAATGCGCGTCTCGCAATATAAGCGTCTCCCAATCATTGATTTTTAAAATATTCTGTTTTCATTTTTCAAAACAATAAAACAATTGTTGATTGATGAAATAATATAAAGAAACTCAATTCAAAACATTAACGAAACGATAGAAGAAAGAAACAAGAAAAACATAAACTTTAGCTCAAACTTTTTAAATTTGTAAGTTCTGAAGTACACCGTATATTTTAAGGTGACTTGATATTGAAAAGTGGAGACCTTACCTTTTCTAATGACGTTATATCTCCGTAAAAATTCCCATTACCAAATAATGGGTTTCCTAACCAATTTTATTTTCAATAGACATATCAACCCCAAAAGGTAAAATAAACATATTGCCAACTGTATTCCGTTAGTTATGAGTTCAGGACTCAGCGCCGCTCTATGACTATGACGATCGTAATAGATTCAACCTCCTGTGGTTGAATCCATGTTTTCATAAAGTCTCCCTATGAATTACCAAGGTATTCAGTATTTTCAAGATTTAAGCTACATTTTTCAAAGAAAGTGTTTCAAATTCGATTGTTGATGTTCACAATAGATATAAACCACTGCACTATGGGGCCAATGGCATGTATTTGAGGCAAAAAATCACAGGGACGAGGTAGTCCTTCCAAAGTTCGTTTTTAGGTGCTGGTTATAATCAGAACAACATCTGCCGAATTTCTTTCGAATCGGCAAGAATATAGATATGCCTTCCACATATAACTTTCATCCGATTATAGATTTAGGCCCCACAGAGTCTTAATATGAACTCCATAACAATGACATTCGGTACGAGGTATTAGATACAAATTTGTTCGAAATCGTTTCAGATTCACATATAGCTCCCATACATATTCCCCTCAATTTTTTGTGTAAATGATACACCGTTTTAGTTTAGTTTTGTGCATGAATGTCATTAGTTAGCTTTTTCATGGTCTTAAAATATTTATCGATAATATGTGAATTGCTGAAATACAGTTTATTACGTTTGTGGGTTAACGCTGATTTTCCAGCCAAATGTTAAAAAATATATTTCACTTTTTGAACGTTAAGCTACTTGAAGTTGATTTTTTTTTAAGTTGCAAAATGGTGCAAACTACTTTTTAAAAATATGATAGCCCGCTTTATTACCATTCACCACATGTAGTATATTGTTTCCCAAATACGCCCCAAATGACGAAAAGAAAATATGACATCTTTGACAACTCGGCATAAGGCTGTAATAATTTGTTGCCAGATTGTAATTTTTTGTTTTCGAGGTTTTAAAAGTGTTCTGAACATAATTCCGTTAATTTTTTATTCAGACTACTAACTGCAAAATATGATTTGTTGTCTCAAGAACATGCCATCGGTCCCATAGTGCACTGTAGCGAACAATTTCCTACATGCATTAACGATTTACTATAGCCCACATATAACGGTACCTCCCGACATTCGGTATTCTTATGATTTTATCAACTTTTTTAAAGGATTCGTTAAAAAATCTTTATTTTTATTCTGAAATGGGATCCACGAACACTGTCTATATAGGTCTACGTTTTTCTACATCCCCCATATAACTACCCGATATCGGGAAGATTTTTGCCACAATTTCAATATAATTGTTACAAATTTGGCACTTGAAACTCTCAATATACAATACAATATCTCACGATGCATATTGTGCATTAATTTAAATTAAATAATGTAAACAATGATCATTGTTGAATGCGCAATGCGGCTTTATATATATATATATATATATATATATATATATATATATATATATATATATATATATATATATATATATATATATATATATATATATATATATATATATATATATATATATATATATATATATATATATATATATATATATATATATATATCATCATTACAGAGTTGATATTAATATTCTGAGGGTTATCATAAAAAAATATATGAAAAATAGGTGGTGATTGCAAATTTCGTTAAATGAAATTATAATTTCGCATCTTTGGGTCTTAAAATATCTCCATAATACATTTTCTTTCGATTTGAAATTTTTATTATAAATGAAATAACTTATTCTCGAGACTTTTCGTTCTCCATTTTCCCACTGGGCACTGTTCGTTCCTATTAATGCTCCTAAACGTATGCTTTGCACTAATAACAAATAATCATTCCCATACATTCTCTAGTCACGATTCTGATGCATTTCTTTGACCAACATCGTCACCGTTTGTTTTTTGTGTTCTCTCAACAAACTGGGTCTGTCCGTAAAATGTGCAACGCAGCGGCAAGAGCGGCATGAGCAAATGCGAAAACAAAAGTGAATTTGTTAGAATAGAAAAAGAAAACAAAATCGATTTTCATCAGACCGTCACAATTTGTTGACTGGCCGGCATTTCACGTGTTTTGTAGCACACGATGATCTAATAAACTAACGATACGATTGTTGCATCAGGTTAACTGACCTATGTCCATAGCAAAACAGATACCGAGTATGGTGGCATTGTCTGGACATCGCTTTTCATTTGCTTCCAACCAACCATTCATATTTCAATGCACTTGTCAGTCAACTGAAGAAAAAAGAAAAACAAAATCAGAAGCAAACAATAGAACAGAACAGGTCCAAAGCAAATGTTCATGCCGGTGTGCAGCAAACCGGCAATGTGTGTGTGAGGTGATTATGTTGTTTTCGTTATTGATGATATGTGATGTTATCGTCTGTGCAACCAGCACGTATCATCATCACCATGCCGGCAATCGCAAGATATCTCCTTCATGGGTAGGTGCAATGAGGTGGATCGCGGTGGTCAACTGTGGTGCGCTTATACACGCGCATCTGTTTATTTTCCCAACACTCTGCTGCTTCATTAGGTTTTATTACGATCCATGTGTGAATTGCAATGCAAATGTTAATGACGCTGTTAAAGACCGGCCCTTATTTCCTATGGAATTGGAAACAAGAAGGCGTTTATGCATCAATTATTTCAGAATGTGTTATTTTTCGGATCCTTAAGAAGAAACTTACGTTTCTTAGTTCATTTGTACAAAAAGGTTAAATTTCATTATATATAAAGGAGTACCACCAAAATATTTAACAATATCCACTTTTAGGGACTCGTTAATGGTCAATTGTCTTTAACGAAATAAAATCGTTGTCTCCAAGTTGTTTTCCCCCACAAATGGAATTGTGTAAAAATCCATACTAGAAGTTCTTTCTGTATAGCTCCACTATATAGTATAGCCCACATACAACGGTACCCCCGATATTCGATATTTTGACGATTATAGGGACGGACATCATTCACCATTTAGGCATCTTTTTATACGATTTTTTTGATATGATTCTTTTATGCCAAGAGATTTGACAACATTTGTCAAAATCGGTCCAGCCATTCTTGAGATATAAGCATTCTAGTTAACATCCCTTTTCTTTGTATATACACATTGTATATATTTCGCTATATATATCCGATTATTTACTCGGCAACTACTTAATAATATATACGTAATATTGACCATAACCCCACCTCCATGCAAAATTTCGGGCCAAGAACGGGCCATAATTGCAACCTGTAGAGTGATTACAAATTAACATGGACAGTCGGACGGACATACGTAGGTAGATCGACTCAGCTCGTCGAGATAGGAAGATCCATATATTTTTTCCTATGTGGGAAACCAATATTTCGAGGTATTTCATAATTTTTGGCCCGATCAAACTTATAATACCCTCAACACATAGTGTTGTTTTGTATAAAATCCCGCAACTGAGCCGGACAAAATGGCAAAATATGTATTTTTTTAATTTAATCACGCGGTGACGGTAATGTGGGGGGGCGGTTTCGATGATTTTGTTTGGATTCTTAATCTCATATACATATACAATAAATTTTAGCAATTAAATCCATTGATAATATGAAGAAATAAAAATGGAAATAAGGTAATAACTTCTGAGTTTAAAGTTGATATGCCTTAAACGCCGAGAGATAAACAAAAAATTATGGAATATTTCATAGATTAGATAGGTTGCGTACTTCCCCTTCAAGACGTTGATTGCAAATTATTTTTATAATTTTTTGATTAGTTATATGAAGTTAATGTGTCCCCTTGGACGTCAATCACATTTGGATGAAGAAATTATGCAACCATTGAAAAAGGTGATAACAATTTATTTTGGACCAAGTCGAAAAGCTTTGGAACAACATAAACCACCACACTAAAAATAATAGGGGATTTATCTTTTTGCAAAACCACAATAAAAATATTTAAAGAGTATTTAGAAAAATATTTGTTGATATTTACAAATCGGAAAAATTAGCTATCTGAATGAAATCAGCTTTCTAAATGTACTGGCGGAGACGTATTGTTTGAATGAGATTTCTACAAGGTAACCATTTTAGTTAACCAATTGTAGGAATTTTATCTGCAATCCCCATTGCCAGTCGTCAAGGTTTGTTATAGAAAATCGGAAGTATACGTTATTCCGAAATTCATATTTGATATAATTTAAAGTTCTTTCCAATCGAGTTTGTACTCGGGATTTTCATTGCAGACGTCGACGTTTTCGTACATCCCCCATATAACGGCACCATCCGATTTTAGGTATTTCGAAATTAGCTATAACTTGTTATTTGGGGTTCTCATTAAGTACGATAGCACCGTATTAAAAATCGAAATCAGACCATGAATTGTTACATTTTTCATATAATTTGGTGTCTTGTTGGTTCTCATTTGGGTACATTGATCTCGAAATCGATTAAATAGGTTAGTTCATATAGTCAACTGTTACTTATGAGAAGCAAGTGTGTCAAATTTGATTAAAATCGGCTGTTTTAGTCCCCCACAGATATAATGTGAATTTAATAACAACGTTGTTGGGGAAAATATATCAAATACAGCTAAAAAAAATCTCTGCCAACATTTATCCAGATCGGTTCATATTGCTCCCACACCCGTAAAATGCACACCATAACAACGATATTTGGTGCCAGTCATCAAATACATACAGTATAGAAATATATATAGAAATATAGAAATACCTCTGCTAAACGTTATGGAGACTGTCTCAGATTTGAATGTAGCATCCATAATTAATTAATATATATATTAATTAATTATGGGTGCTACATTCAAATCTGAGACAGTCTCCATAACGTTTAGCAGAGGTATTT
This sequence comes from Musca domestica, assembly GCF_030504385.1. Taxonomy (NCBI): domain Eukaryota; kingdom Metazoa; phylum Arthropoda; class Insecta; order Diptera; family Muscidae; genus Musca; species Musca domestica. Next base: position 8,910,178 of record NW_026712133.1, on the reverse strand, counting down.
CTATATTTCTATATATATATATATATATATATATATATATATATATATATATATATATATATATATATATATATATATATATATATATATATATTATATTATATTTATATATTATTATATATATATTTATATTATTATATTTCTTTATTATATTTATATTATTACATTTCTAAAGATCTTGTCCATTTGTCCAGCAGTTAATGTGCCTATATTGGCAACTATCTGAGCTTATTTAAAATTTTAGTCCATAGATCATAGATACGCTTGTTATCATTGTTTTATGTTAATTTATATTTTGTTGTAAATAAATGCAATTAACACTAAACTTGCTGACACATAATACGCGAGTAAATACTTTATTCGGAATTGTTAACAAATTTATTCGTTCTCATGGTGAAGTAATTACTCACCCCTTGATGATATCGAATGGCAGAGATGGAAAAATTAGCACCTAACCACAAATTGATTACAACGATTTCATTTGTATAATTGTTAAATAATATCAATTAGCATTTCGGGCATTTCGGGCATTTCTAACCAACATACATGCACATATGAATGTGCATATCACAGATGTTGTGTGTGTTTTTTTAATTTCGTGTGAAAGTTTGTGCAGAGGAAAGGACTGATAAATTACACAAAGTTAAACAAATTACAGAAAGTGATGTAATGCAATAACTTTCAGAGGCACTCCAGATCGTTTAGATAAAAGAAGAAAGCTCTTACTTTCTCGCCCACGTCAGTGTCAAGTTGGTATATGAAATCTAAGATGTTTGTCGTAGTTTACAAAAAAATGTAGTAAGTCAAGGATTACATTCTAAAGGATCCGCAGCATGATAGTCTATGCCAGCTTGGGTATTGAGGAGAATAAATTTACCCAAATGAACATTTGTCAAAAACTTAGCAGAAATATTTTAATAAGCAAAAAAAAATCAGCTGTTCTCTTAAATGGCTATATCATTTTCATTTGTATTTAAAATTGGTGAAACAATTCTATTTCAACCAAGCAGGGCGTTTCCATTTTGGAATGTCAAAACATTTCCGAGTTTCCAACCCTGTAGCAGAGCCAATGCGATTTTCATAAGAAAGCTCATTGACAAATGACGATGATGACTCACTTGCATGACAAACGAAACAAAAACAAACACATGACGCATTCATGTTTGGAATAGAAATGAGAATGTTTTTATTAGCTCGTTTTTATTTTCATTTATTTGCATTCGACTAACTGCAAATCCATAGATCGACTCAAACGAAAGAAGGAAAATATACGAAGATTGCAGGTGTAAAGTAATTGCAATTCCAATTTATCTCTTCTCAACTTGGATTTGCGTAAAATAGTAAAAAGTTCAAAAACTCCAGATTTTAGAGCAAAACACAAAACATTGACTTCGTATCTAATCGATAGGGAATGCTCGAATAGGAAACAATATTCGGGTATGGCCGATGTTTTTCTCAGTTTATGCGTTATTTTGATAAGAACAGAGACAGACGCGTGCCATATCCCTCCCCTTTCCCGACATTTATTAGTTCGACCTACATATTTATTTCGTGGTGCAGATGCACAGAGAAGGAAGCCTAAACAGAATATATGTTGGCTGAAATGCTGCAGCCGGAGATAGATAGACATTTATTTGGTCGATCAGACAAAATGTTTGTGAATGTGGGACATACACACTGACATGCATTAGGGTATTTGTATGTATGTATTTACTACACTGTATATTTTGGGTATATTTACAAAACAACAAAAGAAAAAATACAAGCATTGAAAAGAAAAATCGCACTGGGCAGACACACCAAATTTTCCAATTTGAATTAGGCCAAGAAATGGCGTCATAATATTATTGAATAGGGTTGGTTGTCAACAATCTTGTGTGGGATATATAAAAACTAGCATTTCCCAGAGAAGACGTCATCAAAATTGCTGTACAATTTGTCACCTAATTGTTTACATAACTTTCTAGCATAGGGTAAGTGTGCCAATGGTTGGCACATACATAGTTCGCATTTCATCAAAATTCCAGCTTTGCAATACACATTTCCTATTGCTTTGAATTTAATGTGTTATGATTTTTTTTTTATTAGATAAATGAAATTTTATGTAAAATAGTATTTGAAATGAAAATGTCATCCTATATTCGGCATGTCGTTTAATTTTTTTGGCAAATTTTGTTTGTCCCATTTTAAAAGGCGCAAAACCACTGTCGATCCTATTCTCGGAAAACCAGACATATTCCCTTTGATGGCTTGTGTTTTAAATTATATCTAATATTGGATAAAGAATCCAAACACATTTTATGTAAATCAAACATATTTTATTAATACTAACGGATAAAAATCATGTTTTCCATGGCTGGCTTTAGGAGCATTAATAAGTTTACTGTAATCGGAATGAACTAGAATTCTGAAATTTGAAATGTGTTACTGATTGTAAGCAGGAGAGATGTACCATAGATAGATAGATGGAGTGCAGGATGGATGATGTTTTTTAAAATTCCCACTTTAGAGTAACAAAATGTTCTAAAATGATACTAAACTTCGATTTTGTATTAGGTTAGAGCTACCAACTTTTGATTGAACGGATTCATGTGGAAATTTAAAATGTTGATATTAGGATCTCTGCTGGGGGTAGGTTAAAGATAAAGGGTTTGGTTTTGAAATGCGTTCAGCAAGTATACGAAAATAACTAAATGGTACTAAATTTGGTATAGCGTGAACGGGTACAGCTTGAAATCTGATATTTGGCAATAGGATCACTGTTAGTAGTGTGCAGGGTTGATATTTGGAGTTTGTTTTGGAAATGCGTCGTATATAATTTGTATATTGGGTGAAGGGATAGAGCTATAAGCCCGAAATTTGATTTTGAGGTCTCTGTTGCTACCTGGGATTGCGGTCGGATGGTGGTATTGCAAATGCCTACGCAAATTTTTCGATAGGCAGTAAATGGTACTAAATTTGGTATTGCGTGAAGGAATAGAGTTGAAACTGAGATATCGACGTGGTTCTGGAAATGTGAACTATAATTGTACGAAAAGTACAAAACATTACTCAATTTGGTATTGAGTGAATATATAGAGCTGGAATCCCGAAATATGATATTAAGGTCTCTGTTGTTATCTGGGTTTGAGATCTGGTGGTGGTTTTGCAATTGCTAATAGAATTAGGTGAAGGGATAGAATTGAAATTCTGAAATATTGAGGTCATTAGGTAAATTCTAATGTTTACACATGGAGACGTTGAAATAGTTTTGGACAAAGCTATTTGAATGTGGGTCCATAGTGCTATAGTGCTTTCTGAAAAAAGGAAAAACTGAATAATATACAAAAACCTTGAAGTCTGAAAATTTAGAACGATGTTCAAGCACAATACGACCTGTTGGAACGAATGTAATGTAGACTTAATGTAGACTTTTCGCTGACGAAGTATTGTTTTGACCATTCTTTACTATGTATTATAACTAAGTTTTAATGAATATATGGTCATTCTTATAAAATTACCAGTCTTTATAATTGGAGGCCTACGCTAATTTGCTTTGAAAATTACGCATTTTCTTCCTCTTGTCAAAAGTCCTTATGGAGCTTTTATCAAGAAAAGATTGCACCATGATAGTTCACAACTATATACTTGGAACCTTATTTTTGTTTATTTATTTATATATCAAAATTCTTGTTTATTAAAGCTTTAACGTTGATATACCGCCTACGATAATATTAGGAGTATACCATTGATAAAATGAAATCGCTTTGAGTTAATAAACATACGTCCTCGGCATAATTTAAAAGTAGGCAATAGTAAAAAATTTCGGACAACTTGCATTAACCAAAATGCCATAACGAATCTTTTGTCTTCCACTCCCACATCTGTCCTCAGTCTATACTTTTGCAACTTTTTAGAATCTAATCGAATACAATTAGATACAATTAGTTCTAATCGAATACAATTAGTTCTTGGTATTTACTCATCTGTTTCCATTATGTTTACATATTTTTAATATGCCGCTCATAGCAGTAAACAAAAAAAATCAGTTAATTCCAATTCATTTGATTTTCAATAGTGTAGAAGTGTCCGCAGCATTAAAAAGTAATTTACAATGTATTTGCATTTTAATTAATTGAAAACCGCCAATATGAAAAAGTCACCACCATTTTCGGATATTGATACAAAAATAGCTGGTCAAAAAAGCATCAAAACGCCTCATAATAGCAACACTAAGCTAATCGTCTTGCTGTCTGTCGGTCGCAATGCCGTTTTTAAATACCGGCCTTAGACTAGTCTACTTTCTGCGACTTGCCTAAATAGAGAAGTTAAATTTTGTAAATGTCTAAATTGAGCGTTGGACTTGTTCACCATACCTCACATGTGTGACAATCAACACTCAACGTTCACTTTCATCCAACACTGACGACAAATTCTCTAAAAGTATGGAAAAATACTATTTCCGTTCATATCGACAGCCAGTCGGCCAATGTTACCGCTTCAACACATATTGACAAATTTGAATGGAAAGTAAACACCTAATAATAGTTGAGGTTTAGCTATTGGCTAGTACACGGAATATTATCCGGATTGTTCGAAATACGTCATAAATACGGATATACTTTCAATAGAACAAAAAATGAGATCTACCACGATGGTGCGTCGACTCCACCACGAGCTCCATGCTTTTGGAAAGTGTAGAAAGGAGAGTTGCAGCGTCAATGCAATTTTAACAAAGTAGATGCACAAATCATTCGAATACCTCCAATTCCTTAATATCATGACATCACAGAAAAGAACAATTAAATTACTTTTTTTTTGCCCGATGTAGAATTAGTTGGCTAGATTCTGTTAGTGTGGGTATCCAATAATCCAAAGATCGCTTTGGTGGTAACAACATAAACATTACAGAGTGAGATGAAAAAACTGCAACCAAATTTAGACTGCTGTCATTTCTAAGCCACTCGTCCGACAGCTGTTAAAATTATTCCAGTGAGAGCTCATTATATTGTTTACAAGCGTACAAAAGCATTTTGGTGAGAATTTTCCAGAAAAAAAGTTATTCGTGATGGAATTCCAGCGTGATAGTGAGATTTCTTTATATTTGGCTGGAAAACACAACTGGCTATCGTTAGAGCACTCCAGCATTTAAATGTGAATAAATCTTTTGTGTCTCGTACCATCGCTCGTTACCGTGATACTAGTAGCGTAGCCCGACGCCAAGGAAATGGATGGAAGAAAACAGCAACATCAGCAGAAATGGTTCGAAAAGTAAAGAAGCGACTTGATCGAAACCCCCGTCGCAATGACTGAAAATGGCTCGTGAGCTGAACATATCGCAATATTCCATTCGACAAACATTGAAAAATGAGCTCGGGGTAAAGCCATTCCAACTTCAAAATTCCAACAAGTGCAAGAACTTACACCGCAACAGAAAGAAAATAGACTCAAAAGAGCTAAAGAGTTGCTTTGCTTGGCCGAAAGTGATGAACTGCCGAATTTGGTTTTTTCCGAGGAGAAAATATTCGTTGTCCAGCAGTTTTTTAACAAACAAAATGATCTTGTTTACTTGCCAAAGAGGTCAGCTGAAAATGTGCACCTTCGGTTGGCCACCAGAACTAAAGCGCCGGCCCTGGTGATGATGTGGGCCGCCATAACAGCCGATGGTCGCTCTCCGCTCGTATTAATGCTTAAATGCTAAATGCAATTTCAGACATGTTTTGACAGACAGACTTTTTTGCCTGCCACTACTATCTTGTAATAAGAAGTAGCACAATTACGACTTCATATCACTTGTACCGATGATTGAATAGCATCGTTGGTATTGACAATTTTGTTGGGGTATATTCAGTCGACGAAAGACAAAATTTCCGCGTATGTTACAATTTTCAATACTTAGCTCAGAATTCTTCATGAATTTGTCAATAATATGAGCAATTGTTGCACATATGCTTAAAGGTTCATAACATAAAGCAGGGAAACAATTGTACTTTGTAAAACAAAGAAAATAAATTTTGCAATAAACAACCACTCAACGAATACGAATTTCAATCATATATTTATTCGTATCAATTTTTAAATACCTTTCGACTTTTCAACTTATTTTGTAACATTTCACATCGAATGAAACTCAAGGTGAATGAACAATGGCCAAATGCTCAATCTTATCTGCATTTTTTACCACCATACCAATTTCTTCGAATAAATTAAGCTTTTTCGCATTTGCACGTAAACATATCGAATCAGATAAGATTTCCAAGTTTGTATGAACTAATTTAGAAATGAAGGCAGTCTGGTGATAAGAAGTGTTTATTAAGGCAAACTTATCGACTTATCGAGTGTGAGAGAACCAATATTATATTCCAGAGTATGTACAGTAAATTATAAAATTCTAACTAAAAATTAGTTTATCAAGTTTAATTAAAGGAATTTTCAAAAATATTGCCTAACATACATGTTTGACGATTTGGGATTCAGTCAAAATGGGCATTATGAGAAGGCCTAGTCAAATGTAACATCAATCAAAATAATGATGGATACAGTCTTCTTTCTTCCAAATAATAAAAAAAAACAAGCAAGTATCTATGACACATCTCCACATTGGCTCGACAAATCAAACAAACATTTCAAATGCCTGAATAAATACTTCTGAAATATTACCGAGATATTTAATTTTTCACCAAGCGACCAATGTCACGACCACAAATAGCTTTCTTTTTTATATTTGGCGTATCACAATCAATGAGTATGCGTAATTATTTAGGTTTTTCGTCGAAACGAAATGGTCTTCAACTTGTACCAAAAAAAAAAAAATAATTTCAATTCTTAGATAGTCATATATTTTAGTTGTAGGGTTGGGTCGGCGCAATCACGGCCATAAACTTAAAATTGAATGAACTGAATGACGTTGCTGTACTTTACTTTTTACGCGTACAATAAAACTTTGAGGAAATCGAAATCTGTTCTAAACAGAAAAGTCCATAAAACAATTGAAGTGGGAAAGCACATTTTGTAAACATTCAAAAGCTGAAACGAATTAGTAAAATGTCTTTGTTATTCTTTTGGACCAGACATCTCTCTTCTGCAGACTAGAAATGAACGTTTCTCTTCTAACAACTTACGGCAGTTGCATCCTACTTAAGGCATTCTTCCGTTATTGTTTCGAAACGATAACAGATTGAAATGCACATACGCAGCAATCTGGCCTACCCTGACCTAAGATTGCTCTCTTTTCCAGGCTGTCCAAATAAAATGAAAATATAATGTTTTGTAAACAATGCCAACCACAGATATTTCAATCAATTTACATGAAATGCCGCTGCCGGCAGGTGAAGACACACTTATAGAATTAGCGGATATTCGTTTTCTATAAAACCCAATGATAAAGAACTTTTCGCAACTACATTTCCACCTAAATACAAAACCTTTTGAACATTCGATATGGCTGTGAAATCTGTAGCCAAAATTATTTACTTAAAAAAGTAAATATATTTCAGGGCCTCGAGATGCATTGTAATGCATTAAAAAATAATACAGTTATTCAAATTATAAAACGAAAACACTCGTTTTTTTTAATTATAACTTTGGGAAAATGAATCTGAACAAATTCAAATATTCAACCCGCTGTGTTATTGATGACTATCAATCAGTGAAAATTTATATCGTTTTAAAACTCCAAACAAACCCATTCAATTCTATGGCAGCATAGATTAACGTGTCCACTTATTCGATGGTTGATTACCCAAGGATTTACGAGGAAATCGCATACTGTTTTATTTAATAGCCAGCAATGTGTCGTCTCGGTTGGCTGCACACCGTCAAGTGCTTTTGCCAGACTCATTTTTATTTATCGCACTAAGGTGTCGAGAGTGAAATGGAATGGGATAAATGTAGTAAATTGTTCAATAGAAGTAGTGAACAACATTAAGTGAACAGCATCAATTACCACCCGAAGTATCGGCTGGTGAAAATTGAGTGGCCCTTTTGATGAACGGTGTATGGAGAGTGCAGAAGAATTTAAATATTCTTTCGAAAATTAGACAATTTAACGTCGCTACCAGAGCTCTCATAAACAAACTGTTTCACGTAGTTTTTTTCTTTTTTTGGAAAGGGCCATATTATTTATTGGCCATAGAGCATACGATGGCATGAATTCATAAACTGTTACCTTAAAAACTATTTCCAAGTGAATTCGATACTACGGTGTTGTTAATTGATGTATGTTAATGCCGGCAGCAGTTAAAAGAATAAACTTATAAAAGCACATAACCTATTGTTATACCATGAGTACTACTAAATTTCACTCACCTAGTTTCACTTTTAATAAACAACTAGCTGAACCCGGTGAGCTTCGCTACCCCTTTTGATTTTATATGCATTCAAAATTTTATTTACGAATATATGTTGGTTAAAAAAAAAAAAATTAAAAAAAAATTATTGCACTACTTTAGTGCGTAAACAACCAAAACCATTAGAAAAGCAGTAACATGACATACATACACGAAGGGTTTGTCCTTCGGATTTATTTATTTCATAGCAAATACCAAGTGTGCAGTAAACTGCAATCTTTTGAAGTTGAGTGGCAATTCTATTGCAATTAGTGAATTCGAGATAGCAACATACTTCGCCGTAATAGGCGTATTTCAAATCAATTGTTGTGTTGTTTTTTAGTGTTAGCCTAAGGCGTTGTGGGTCAATGGTTCTTATTAAAATCATATCCCAATCTGATCCGATTTAAATATAATTTAAAAAAAAAAATACTTTTACACCAAACTCTGCAACACCTTTCATATTTCATTGAAATTGGTGCGTCAAATATATGAAATCGGCCGATAATATATATATGGGAGCTATATCCAAATCTTAACTAATTTCCAATTAATTTGTCACATTTATTATTGTAACCAAATTCCGCCACACATTCTGAATTTCATTGGTATCGGTCATATATATCATGTTTGGTCCATAACATATATGAAATCGGCCGAAATATATATGTTAGCTATATCCAAACCACAACTGATTTCAATATAATTTGGCAATTTTTTCTCGTGCCAGATTTTGTCTCTATGGCTTTGGGTGCATCAAATATGTGAAATCGGCTGAGTATATATATGGGAGCTATAATCAAATCTGAGCGTATTTGAATATAATTTGTCAAATTTATTTTTGTGCCAAATTTAGCCACTCATGCCGAATTTCATTGGAATCGGAAATACGTATCGTGTTTTGTGCATCAAATATGTGAAATCGGTAGAAAATATATATGGGAGCTATATCCAAATCTGAACCGATTTTAATATAATTTGACTAATTTATTTTCTAATCAAAATCCCGTTACATATTCCAAATTTCTTTGGAATCGAATATACATATCGTGTATGGTGCATAAAATACATGAAATCGGTCGAAAATATATACGAGAGCTATATCCAAATCTGAACCGATTTTAATATAATTTAACAAATGTATATTTGTTTTAATTTCCGCTACACATTCCAAATTTCATTGAAATTAGAGATACATAGCGTGTTTGGTGCATCAAATACATGAAATCGGTCGATAATATATATGGGAGCAATATCCAAATCTGAACCGATTTCAATATAATTTGACAAATTTATTTTCGGATTAAATCCCGTCACACATTCCAAATTTCATTGGAATCGAACATTCATATTGTGTTTGAGGCATCAAATGAACGAAATCGGTCGAAAATATATATATATATCATTGAAATTAGAGATACATAGCGTGTTTGGTGCATCAAATACATGAAATCGGTCGAAAATATATATGGGAGCTATATCCAAATCTGAACCGATTTCAGTTTAATTTGACAAATTCATTTTGGCTCCCAATTCCGTTAATTATTTTAAATTTCATTACAATTGGAAATACATATTGTGTTTGGTCCACCAAATACATGAAATCGGCCGAAAATGTATATGGGAGCTATATCCAAATCTGAACCGATTTCACTATAATTTGGGAAATCAATTTTTTAGATAAAATCTATCACACGTTTCAAATTTCATTGAAATTGGGGATACATAGCGTGTTTGGTGCATCAAATGCTTGAAATCGGCCGAAAATATATATGGGGGCTATATCCAAATCTGAACCGATTTCAATATAATTTGACAAATTTATTTTCGGATTAAATCCCGTCACACATTCCAAATTTCATTAGAATCGAACATTCATATTGTGTTTGAGGCATCAAATGAGCGAAATCAGTCGAAAATATATATGGGAGCTATATCCAAATCTGAACCGATTACAATATAATTTGGCAAACTTATTTTTGTTCCAAATTCCGTTACGTATTCCAAATTTGGAGACTGTGTCTTCAACCAATCAATAGATATGTGCATATAAAATCTAAAGCTTTGGGAGGTACCTCCGATTCTGATGCTATATCTCCAGTTCCAAGTGGAAATTCAAAAATGTATATAGCCTATGTTACTTTCAGGCGATGTTGCAGTATATATGGAAATTTTCAGGAAAATCTATTCAGCGGTTTTCGAGTCCATAAATTACAAACAAACAAACATACAAACATTTTCCTCTTTTATAGATATAGATTTATTTTCGTAACTTCTGTAAATATAGTTTTAAAGTAAAGTAAAGGTAAATACATAATCTTCCTTAACTCTAAGATGTGCGCTTTACCTCATTTTCTAATTTTGAGTTCATTATTTTGACGTTGAAATAGATATGTGTAGTTTGTGATATAATAGTAATTGAACAATTGACCTCTCGATATGACGTATCTATTTCCATTTCGTTATTGTTATATTTCGCTACCGCCTTTTTTATCCATATTTTTGCATTGCATTTGGAATTATTGGATGCAACATAGCGAAAAGTAACACATTACATCTACATACTGGTTCAAACAAATATATGTGTATGTTCGTACACCATGCCTATGTGGAAATACTTGCAAATTGGTACGCATGCGTTGTTGAGATAAGAAAAGTCCAATCAATTTCCTCTTCCTGTCATTTTACATAACTATTACGAATATATTCAAATTCGGTCGCGATATATATTGTCCGTTGACCTGAGTCAAAAATACATTTTATTGATACATATAAAGGAATTTTCTGCGGTTTATTCCATGTTCAAATTCAAATACAGTAATTTTTCTTTTTTATTATTTAGACAAATTTATGCAGAATAAAAATAGAAAGAAAAAATCGTAGACATCGAATGATAATATTTTTCCTTCACATTTTAGAACAAGTTTCTTCATTCGATTTGATCTATAACACTCTTAAGAATATGGGCAATTTGCCAAAACATAAGCATGACTGTATGATCTCCAAAATTTATCAAAGTGTTTGTGAATTAAAAAAACAAGAACACAATTATCTCTACGACTAATTAAGAATAAAAATTAGAGACACTGGATTTTTTACCGCAAAAAAAAGTATTTAAATTTATAGAAATAAACATGGGTTCAAACAAGCAAAAAAATATTAAGTTCCGCTGGTCCGGAATTTTCATACACTGGACCTACATCGACAAATTTGAAATATTTTATGTAAAAACTGTGCCTTAAATCAGAAAATTACTGAATATATTTAATTTATTACAAACTCTTGCATTTTTTTATGAAATTTTTCCAATGGTAGTAATTTCTACCCTTACTCCGGGAAAACCTTTTTTCTTGAGGAACGGAGACGGGTATTGGACCCGAAAGTAAGAGTATAAGAAAAGTATTAGACCCACATCTACTAAACTGATATAGACATAGGTATCGTCGGGTCCAATTGAAATGAAAACACCTATCCAACAAGAGGTCACGGATCCTGAGATATTAGCTTTGCAATTATATTCGCGAACCAAATTTTCCTAAATTTGGTACTTTTTTATCTAGCAGGCCGGGGCTTGAGATTTTATCCCCTGTGTATGTCCAACACCGGCGACGCAAACTCAAGTTTGCGTGCATTTTAATGAAATGAGCAGTATCAACTATGGTTTCACATATATTTTGTGAATGCCCATAATAGAACCTTTTTCAGCTTTTGTAGGATTTTATAAGAAAAAAAACGCTTCCAAAAATTGACAATTTTGATATAGCTCAAGGGTTTTAAGTAACCCCATCATATGACACATTTTTTAATCAAAACGTCATACATTGTACTAAATTTTCACAATATTCTTTTATTTTTTCATATATTAAACAAGTTTTACCTTTTTCGGAATGAATAATAGGAAAATCCTTACCTTTTACACCAAAAATTCTGCGAAATCCTTGATTTTGAGGTTCACTTAGGATGATATAAGTAAAAACTTTGCACAATGGACCCACATCCTATCTTTTATCCAAAACTACAAACCATATTTGGGCCCTAGAAAACAACAGTGACCTCAACAAATAATTTCAGAATTTTAGCTCTGTTCCTTCACCTACATTTGCTCTATATACTAACAGTTCCCCAATCCCAAGTTTCAGATTTCAAGCAATAGCTGTAGCATTTAGTACCTTTCGTACGCTTACCAGACGAGTTTCCAATACCAACTCTTTATCTTAACCCTACCCACCGGCAATGACTGTGATATTTTACCACTATCTGTTCACATAATTCCAAAATGTGCATTTTAGTACTTTTGTTACACTTATTGTTAGAATTTTGAAAGATCCTTTAGTATGCTCTACTTCTTCCTGAAATAGTAAAGTTAGTACTACTTAATAGTACAAATTTCCATCCCCCGCCATGTATCGACCAAAACGCATCCCTAATTTCTAATTTTAGACGTCATAATCAATTCCTTACTGGAATATCCAATCTTCAATTCTAAACCACCAAAAATTATATTATATCGACAATTGTTTTTTACAAAACATCCGGAGGTACTATCATATGGGGACTATATGAAAACGTGGACGAACTTGACCTGCAACGAAATACACACATGTGTAAAGTTTTATCCTTATATCTCAATTCGTTCAAAAAATGACGTTACAGACTAACATAGAATTTTGCGCTGGTCAAGAACATATCTACTTTAAGGACGTACAGTAATTATTTCGAAAGCTACGAACGGAAAAGACTATTAACTTTGTCCATCCGTATAAAATGTATTAATTTGTGTAGAATTAACTCAACACAATCCGAGGCGTTTTTAAAAACATAGCAAAAGGTATTAGCTAAATTTCACAATTATTTTATATGAATAGATTAAAAATGTTTGGTAAACTTCAATTGTTGTTCAATTGTTGGATACAAAAAATATGTTAAAACTTGAACTTTCTGCAGTCCACCGATTTTTGAACCTGAACATAAAAATTACAATTATTTGCGGGCCGATATCATTCTCTTGCATGACATTTACATAACTGCATTAACATCTCTCTAGTTTCTGCCGAATATGAAGGTGCAATGAAGAATGCACTCTCCTTCATTTCAATAAGTTATGATGCCGTTAAAAGGAAATCTTTGATGGATTCTAAATGTTTTTTACTCCAACAAATAAGTATGAACCATAGGCAGTTATCTTGGTTTCTATTCTGTGGAATAACCCCGAATTTTTGTCCATTATTGCATACTATTTGTCGCAATATGACTGGGATTTGCATTTTTTTTTGTGAATATGTCACTGCTTTCTCTCCATTTCATTAATACATGCAGCTGAATTTTTTTCATTTTTTTAGATACATTATTAATAAATTTCATATACATAATATTTTACAGAAAAACGTCCAAACTTTTAATTACCAAAACTATTGTGTCCTCAGTGGCAACACTGATCAACGGCGACATTGTTACTTAAACCAGTTCATGGATGGCATCTTTCTTATTTTTCTAATTGGAACCATAACGTTTCCGCACGCAGAGAAATCAACGCGAGAGCCAGAGAGAACTAAGAATCAGAGGATGTCTTGGACTGAACTAGACCAATTCATTTCAAATGTAAACACTCAAGCGAGGCAAGCGTAGTGGAGCTTCTTATTATCCAAGATAGTTGTCATTGAACTTACCTCTTTCTCAAGTTGTCCATGAATTTTTCCGTTGTTATCTCATCGAGAAGTACAAAATCTTGTACTCCCACTTCACGGTGTTGCATTGCCATTGTTGTTGTTTGCTGTTAATATTGTTGGCGTCGTCGTTGTTGTTCTTGTACAAATTGATGTCGTTGTTGGTTTTATTTTTGTAATCAAACCAAAAGCTGAGTGTATTACGTTGGGAATCACAGTAGTAGCATATGTATGTATTATGTACAATGTAAACTTGGTATGTTTGTTGATATGTATATATCACTTTCGTTACTTTCGTTGTATTGTTTTTGTTGTCGTTGTTGTTTCTACTGATGTTGGCACGAAGAAAAACAAATAAAAAGGGCCGGATAAACATTAGTGAAAAGAGACAACGAAATTTGGTCAAAATACTCTTAAAGCATACCACTACTCACAAACACACATAAGCACGCACAAATGAATTGTAATATAGAGAACAGAGAAACAACACAAAAAACAATAGTCGAAGACACTTCATTAAAATCGATCATCCAACAAATTAAGTTTCACTGACATCGCTTAACAATCTGTCATTCGGCCAGCCAGTCTGTTTACTGTGTTGTTTACCAGGGCTATTCTGTTTGCTTTCTGTTGGATGTTTTTGACGTTTATGTTTTATGCTTCTTCCTGATCATAAATTTCACCCGTTTCATAATTTGGCCGTGTTTGTATGTACTGCGCTAAGACAATAAATTCTGCAGAACGAACGATGACGATCATGTATATGTATGTGCGTTTGAACGTTGCCCACATACATATATATATATATATATATATATATATATATATATATATATATATATATATATATATATATGGGGTTATTACTCATATACATCAGCTCTTAGAACGGCTTTTTTTGTAATTTTGCAATTGAAGCTATCTTTCGGATACAAAACAAAAACACGTAGACGTCACCGTCAACGCCGCCAAATGAGGAAGGACATAAACACAACAACACAAACTATCAAATCTCAATATCACGTTGCGTATGTATGTGTGTGTGAGTAATGCACATTTATGCGCAAACTTTACATTTGTTAATTTTTCAAACCATTCAAGTCTTAACCTTCATTCAAACGACGTTCTTCACTACCTTAGAATTTAACATGCCATAAACAAGAGGGAACAATGAAATGGGGATTAAAAACGAGAACCCTGCTAAGAACGGCAATTAAAAAATATTTAAAAGACAAACTCCGACCGACTTTGAACGTTTTAATTTTTGATATTTGCCACAAATATTTTGTTTCGTTGTTTATTGATGTTGTTGTTCCGACGACCGCGACGCACACAACCGGGCACATTGAATATAATTATTAAAATGGCAAAAAAATGTTGTCTTCATCTTTTTTGGGGAATTGAAAGAGAGGATTTTGTTGGGAGTGAAGTGAGAGAAACAAAAAAAAATCAAAAAACAAGCACTCTCAGCAGTGTTGCCAACTCATGTGTAATTACACATATTTGGTCTGTTCCAGAATTGCAGGAATGTAACAGTTTTTACTACGATAACCGATTCTCCCTTTATGATACCAAAATAATTGTAACCAATTTCAAAAAATTTTAGCTATAAAATTAATATAAATTGAATTTACGTTTGTTTTTGGGCTATTTAGTAATTTAAAAAAAAAAAAACTTTTATTAAAAAAATGTTTATACATGTGTAATTTTTCCCAAAATGTGTAATATTTTCATCCTCTGTGTATAATGTGCAGTTTCCTTAGTGGCAACACTTACTCTCAGTTAAATCCCAAGAACAAAAATCAAAACATTGGACTCTCAGCAGGGCTGCCATTTTCGCCGATTTATCGGCTTCATGACGATTTTTCACTCTAAAAAATGTAAAAACTTGATTTTCCGATTTATACCTCAAAAATAACGATATTTTAACGATTTACAAAAAATGTCTCCTATTTTAATTTAATACGGAATTAAATGTTGCCGAATTCATTTTAGTACATCTAAATAAAATAAATAAAATATATATGTCTTTTTAAGTATATTTTCAATGTTAATAATAAGACTATTTCAAAAAGAATCAACCTATAATAATCACGATATAAATTATAAAATGGAGTTACTTTTAGAAGCGTTTTAAGTAATTTCATAAAACAGAATGCTAACTGACTTTATATACACAAAAAAGTTTTATAATAAACAAAACTTCACTTCAAAATTAGCTCTTGAATTTTTAAAAAAAATAACCACATAAAAACAAACTTTAAAAAATTACCCGTTTCGGAAAACACGAATCTTTTTTAGTCTCCTACCACATGACCTTTAAACTACATTGTGTTATACATAAATCCTAAAGATCTCACCAAAGATAGAACTTTTATTTTTAAATAAAAATGTGTACACAATAATAGAAAATGAAACTTTTTTTAAAAAATCTACATTTCTGTTTAAAAGTTATTTTTTAATGTTTTTATTTTAATGTTAATTTATATACAAAACTGAATATGTTATCCTTTTCTATTAAAATGCATTGTTGTGCATATTCACTTTTATTTATTTTGTTATAAACTAAAAAATATATATTAATTTAAATTGTTAAATTATTACATATGTATTAAAGGGCTGCAAATGTGACAATTTTCTCTATTTATGCCATGGAGAGAAAACGCTCGTCATGTTGTGCCCTGTTTGATCAAACGCATAACAATACGTGACATCCAACCAAATGCTCGATGTCTCGTTATGTCGGTCACACTCAAACCCAATGTCGTAACATGTTATGACCAATAAAAGGGAATGTTGAATAGTGTGTCATACAAAAATGTTCTATCAAAAAACAACAACAATTATGAAACAATTGCCAACGAAAAAGACACACACGTGATGAAGGCAAAGAGCAATCGCTACCTGCTTTTCCGATATGTGAAAAAGTAAATTTTTTGTAATAAATAATTTCTTGGCGATTACTAAAATATTAAAGTTACTTCTAATTGGTCCACACAAAATTTTCACATTTCGTGGTTATTGACGAAACAATCTAAAATGTTAACCCTTTATTAAAAAACAATAATCCCCTGAAAATTTTTCTTATTTTGATTATAATTTCATAAATGTTTGGCTCCGGTATTGCGGTGTAAATGAGAATGAGTGCCACTGTAATTTACGTAACAACAATATATGCTTCCATTGTTCAATTCTGTGCATATTCTGTTATTGAATGTGAGTCAAATCTCTGCCCACAAACTTTAATTTTAAAAGAACACTGTATGTAGATAGAAAATATGCAAACAATATTTACCTCTTTTTTATGACCAAAATTTTATGATAATCACCAATAAATTGGGATTGTTCAGTATATATTTCATTTTTCTATTCATTTGTTGATGTCTATGCACATTTTGTTATTGAACTCTATTTTATATTTACGCGGTGTTTGTTACTTCAAAATTACAGCACACACAAAAACACATCCTCACCGTCGAAAGTAACACACACACACTCTCTCAATTTAAGCACACGTACACAAATTACACACAATTTGACGATGACACGGTTCGATGTCATCGTTGACACCCTGCATTTATGGAGAACACCATGCAAATATTCGAGTCAGCCATGCCACGATAGAACCTTAGACAATGGCACACATGAATCAAAATGGGGGATGTTGCTGGTTGTCATTGCCTATCAAATACATAGCGCATGATTGAGTAGACAAAGTCAGTGTGTCGAAAAAAGCATAATTCATACAATTCGTCTTGTGCAGGCCTTTGATATGTATATACGTTGCCGATTTTTAAATATGAAAATGCCGATTTTTTTTCTGAAAATTTTACGTTTTTTCTAGAAAATTTGTTGGCAGCCCTGAATCTCAGTTAAATCATAGACAAAAAAAGACATCTTAAAAATTCTCTCAAGTACGAAAAGATTTTGTGGACATTATCTTCTTAATGAAACCATATATTTTCAATACTGGTATTGTAAAATGTTTAAAAGTGTCCAAAGCAGCATTTTGCATTACAACATTTCGCACATTCTGTGAGAAAATTTGATAATTAGTTAAAAATAAAAATGCCCTACAAGTTCCAATCTTGAGCGTTCAATTTCGATCAAATTATATGGCTATGGTTATCACTTTTCCTCTAATGTACTTTTGTCTGTGGTGAGCGTCGTTTGTTTCCAATTTGAGCGATGTGGTGCACTACAAAGCCAATCGCAGCAGAAATGACGTGTCATCATTTTTCCGTGATTAGCAGACGTTATCGATTTTCCGTGATTAGCAAAGAATTTTGCCAGTTTGGAGAACCATCTACATGTAAAATGTGTAACTGCGCTGTACTAAAAAACACTTTGACTCTAACCAAAGACACATAATATAATGAGACATTGCATTTTCACTTTTCTTCAATAGATGGCGTTGTAGTGGAAAAATATGTTATGTCACGATATCGTGCATAGACAAATGAAGATATAGACAATGAAAAGTTAGTTTTGTCTTTTTATCCAGGTGGCTTTTATCATGTTGTGCGTAGTCAACATGCTGATTTACGCGTTCAACCCACTCGACTTCGACATTTTATCGTTTTTCAAGAATTTTACTTGATTATTCCGGAATTTTTTGATGTCATCACGTAATTTTCACATTTATTTTATTATGGAACAATTTCCAACTGACAAATATCCTACAGTTTTTGTTATTTTTAACGTTTTTGAATTGAGTGACTTCAATATTCCCACTCAAACCCCTGAAACGATATAGACGACATCTGCTGATTCGATTTTTTTCGAAGATGAACGGTGAGAGCATTTGGTTGTCTATATTTTCATTTGTCTATGGATCAAATTATATGGCTATGGTTATCACTTTTCCTCTAATGTACTTTTGTCTGTGGTGAGCGTCGTTTGTTTCCAATTTGAGCGATGTGGTGCACTACAAAGCCAATCGCAGCAGAAATGACGTGTCATCATTTTTCCGTGATTAGCAGACGTTATCGATTTTCCGTGATTAGCAAAGAATTTTGCCAGTTTGGAGAACCATCTACATGTAAAATGTGTAACTGCGCTGTACTAAAAAACACTTTGACTCTAACCAAAGACACATAATATAATGAGACATTGCATTTTCACTTTTCTTCAATAGATGGCGTTGTAGTGGAAAAATATGTTATGTCACGATATCGTGCATAGACAAATGAAGATATAGACAATGAAAAGTTAGTTTTGTCTTTTTATCCAGGTGGCTTTTATCATGTTGTGCGTAGTCAACATGCTGATTTACGCGTTCAACCCACTCGACTTCGACATTTTATCGTTTTTCAAGAATTTTACTTGATTATTCCGGAATTTTTTGATGTCATCACGTAATTTTCACATTTATTTTATTATGGAACAATTTCCAACTGACAAATATCCTACAGTTTTTGTTATTTTTAACGTTTTTGAATTGAGTGACTTCAATATTCCCACTCAAACCCCTGAAACGATATAGACGACATCTGCTGATTCGATTTTTTTCGAAGATGAACGGTGAGAGCATTTGGTTGTCTATATTTTCATTTGTCTATGTACATCATAGACAAATGAAAATATAGACAACGAAATGCTCTCACCGTTTATCTTCGAAAAAAATCGAATCAGCAGATGTCGTTCATATCGTTTCAGGGGTTTGAGTGGGAATATTGAAGTCACTCAATTCTAAAACGTTAAAAATAACAAAAACTGTAGGATATTTGCCAGTTGAAAATTATTTCATAATAAAAGAAATGTGAAAAGTACGTGATGACATCGAAAAATATAGGAAAATTCCAGTGAAATTCTTGAAAAACGATAAAATGTGTTTTCGAAGTCGAGTGGCTTGAACGCGTAAATCAGCATGTTGACTATGCAAAACAAGATGAGAGCCACCTGGAAAAAAAGACAAAACTAACTTTTCGTTGTCTATATTTTCATTTGTCTATGCTATGTATAATATCTGTTGCTTTTCTCCGCGGTCTTCCGCCATTTTTTCACGTCTTCAGAATGGCATATTTTTTGTATCGTTTCAATGCATTTTTGACATGGCGTCGGTCATCTATTGCCTGATCGAAACATTAATATGTCATATGCATTGCAGAGCAGCATTACGAATAAAATTTTTTGTAAATCAAAAAGTTGGCTTGACGATTCCAAATAATTGAATATTACATTTACCGTTGAAATCACTTCACAATGGTAAGTACGTTGTTTTTGTTTTATGAAAATGTGAAATCACAACTTTTATAAAAGGAATAAATGTCAAATGAAAAATTTTGTCATTTACAGCATTAAGTTTTTATGCGCTTTTATATGCATTTGATTATAAAGGTCTATATAATCAAACATAAACGTATTCCAATCATTAGACCAAGTTATGAATAGAACATTTTTACTTATTCAAGGATAAATCAGCCAACTCGAGTTCGAAAACAAGTGAAAAAGCAGTAAGTTCGGCCGGGCCGAACTTTTAATACCCTCCACCATTTCCACGAATTTGGAAATTTTTAAAAAATAAAATCCTTAAAAAATTCTGTTAAAATTTTAAAAATACCGAATATAGCCGTTATATTGGGGTCTATACGACGTGAACATACATAGGCATTGTTTGTCATAAGCCATTAAGCAAATTCGAAACTTGAAATAAACGGCGAATAATGTAGCTAAAATCATCAAAATATCGTATATAAGGAGGTGCCGTTAAATTGGAGCTGTGCGAAGACCTGGACCAGCATAGACAATTTTCTGTCACAGGCTGTAGCATCTATTACGAACTTCAAATACCACATCTCAAACAACTTCAGTGGGTATTGTACCTAAAATCGTCAAAATACCGAATATAGGGAGGTACTGATATATGGGGCCTATACGAAGACCTGGACCCGCACAGACAATTTTCTGTCACAGACTGTAGTTCCTATAACGAACTTCAAATACCAATTTTGAAACAATTCCGGTGAATAATGTCGCTAAAATCATCAAAATACCGAATATAGGGAGGTACCGTTATATGGGGGCTACATGAAGACGTGGACCTGCACAGACAATTTTCTGTCTTAAGGTGTAGTATCCATTTTGAACTTCAAATACCAAATTTGAAACAATTCCCGTGAATAATGACGCTACAATCATCGAAAAATCGAATATCGGGAGGTACCGTTATATCGGGGTTATACGAAGACGTGGATCTGCACAGACAATTTTCCGTCTTAGGGTGTAGTATCCATTTTGAACTTCAAATACCAAATTTGAAACAATTCCCGTGAATAATATCGCTAAAATAATCAAAATATCGAATATAGGGAGGTACCGTTATATGGGGGCTATATGAAAACGTGGACCTACATGGCCCATTTACGAACTTATGCCATGTTTACGTTAGAACTTTTTGTAGGGTTAACCTACTTTGAGAGGATTTATTTGAAGTAAAAGTAATGGGTATGACAATTTAAATCCAAATCCAGTGGGTTAACCCTCATATATATATAAACGTACTATTAACCTGCCTACTGGAAAAATAAACATGTGTGCAAAATTTTAGCCATCTATCTCAATTCATTCGAAAGATAGCGTGATTACAACAGACAGACAGACGGACAAACAGACAGACAGACGGACAGACAGACAGACAGACGGACATCGCTAAATCGACTTAGAATTTTTCGCTGATCAAGAATATATATACTTTGTTGGGTCTGATATGAGTATTTCGAGGAGTTACAAACGGAATGACAAAGTTAATATACCCTCCATAGTATGGTGAGGGTATAAAAATTATTTATTGTCTTGGAATTACATATGTTTATACGAAAGTTTGTCGATGTTATCTTGTATTGTGGAGTTTATATAAATCCAAGTATTGTACAATAATTAAAAATTTGAGAGAAAAACGCGAAAAATGACGTTACGGTTGGGAACTTTAAGTACGGGATTTGAAACGATTCCGGTGAATAATTTCGCAAATATCATGAAAATACCGAACATCTGGGGGTACCGTCATATGGGCACTATACTAAAACGTGGACCTAGGCAGACAATTCCCTTCTAGGGGGTAAAGTACTCAGAAGGAACACCTTCAGACAATTCCGTTGAAAAATGTGGCTAAAATCATGAAAAAACCGAATATGGGGAGGTACCGTTAAGTGGGGGCTATACGATGTCGTGGACCGATATAGCCCATCTCTGAACTTGACCTGCCTGCAGACTAAAGATCTGTGCGAAATTTTAGATTAACATCATAATTCGTCTTGACTCTAGCGTGATTACAAAAGACGGACAGGGCTAAATAATTTTAGAATTTTACGCTGATCAAGAATATATATACTTTGTTGGGTCTAAAATTATTATTTCGACGAGTTACAAACAAACTTAATATGCCCTGGAGGGATGGATGCTATGTATGGTGGAGGTATAACAATTGCACAACTCGTAGATTCCTGCAGGTACTGGAACAGAGCATTTGTTTGTTATTGAAAACAATACACACACATACAAAAATAAATAATTGTATTCAGGTGATTGCTATGTCCTACCTTGTCTTCATTGTACCACATATCCTTGTGGTAGTTTCGTTGACACAGCTGCTGGGTCAATTAAATTTTTTGAATGAAAAATTATTCAAATTTGTGAAAATTGTTAAAAATGCATATTATAACAACCTCCTATTGTCGTCGTATATGAAAACATAAAGAAATCCACTTATTTTTGAAGAAACATTTAAAAATGTTTGACTTATCAATGATCCCAAGCTTTGATGCATCTAACTGTATTCTTCTACCATGCACAAATCCAAGCACAGTATGGTGCCTGTAATTTGTGTACGTAATTCTAAAATGATCAATGAACAATGTTCGAATACCAATGGAAACAATGTTCGAATACCAATGGAAACATTAGAACAGATGTTAAATATCATTGGAATGAGTATATATATATATATATATATATATATATATATATATATATATATATATATAATATATATATATATATATATATATATATATATATATATATATATATATATATATATATATATATATATATATATATATATATATATATATATATATATATATATATATATATATATATATATATATATATATATATATATATATATATTTCGAACTTCAAATACCAAATTTGAAGCAATTCCGATGAATAATGTCGCTAAAATTATCAAAATACCGAATATCGGGAAGTACCGTTGTATGGGGGCTATATGAAAACGTGGACCTACATATTTGTTTATTTAAGTTCGTAACCTGTAATACAGCCTATTACGAAACATTTCGTAAGCAGGTCCATGTATAGTCTCCATATAACGGTTTTCATTTAAGTGGAAGTTGACACAATTTGCATTTTTCAAAATTTGACGAATTTGAATAAATTTTCATTCAAAATTTTAATTTCAAAATGTATTCTTCTACCATGGAGTATGCTAAACAATGCTGAGACCATACTGAAATTAATTTAAAAAGATTTTCAAATAGAAACAAGTAAAAAAGCAGTAAGTTCGATTGAGCCGAACTTTGAGTACCCTCCATTTGGAAAGAATTTGGAAATTTTCAAAAAAAAAAAAAAAATAATAATAATAATAATAATAAATAACAAGTAAAAAAGCAGTAAGTTCGGCCGGGCCGAACTTTGAATACCCTCCACCATTTGGAACGAATTAGAAAATTTTCAAAAAAATAAAATCCAATAAAAGTTCTTTTAAAATCTTTAAAATATCTAATATAGGAAGGTGCCGATATATGGGGGGATATACGATATTGTGGACCTATAAAGACAAATCTATATCTGCGTGTAAAGTACTCACAAGGAACTCCGTGCGTGGATTTTCAGACAATACGATTGGAAAATGTGGCTAAAATCATCAAAATACCGAATATCGCGGGGTACCGTTATATGGGAGCTATACGTTATCGTTAACCTATATAGAGAATTCTCTGTCGGTGGGTAAAGTGCTCACAAAGAACCCCTTGTGTACAAAGAACCCCTTGTGACCATTCCTTTGAAAATATCGTGGATCTATATAAATAATTCTCTGCCGGGGTATAAAGTACCCACAAGGAACTCCTTGTGTGGATTTTCAGACAATTCCAATGAAAAATGTGGGTCAAATCATAAAATACCGAATATCGGGAGGTACCGTTATATAGGGGATATACGATATCGTGGGCCTGTATAGACAATTCTCTCTCAGGGGGTGAAGTACTCACAAGGAACTACTTGTGTTGATTTTAAGACAATTCCATTGAAAAGTGTGGCTAACATCATCAAAATACCGAATATCGGAGGTTACAGTTATATGGGGGATATACGATATCGTGGACCTATATAGACACTTCATTTTGAGGAGGTAAAATGCCCACAAGGGACTCCTTTTGTGGATTTTCAGACAATTCCGTTGAAAAATGTGGGTAAAATCATCAAAAACCAAATATCGGGGGGTACCGTTATATGAGGGCTATACGATATTGTGGACCTATATAGATAATTCTCTGCCGAGGTATAAAGTACCCACAAGGAACTTTAGTGGATTTTCAGACAATTCCGTTCAAAAATGTGGGTAAAATCTTCAAAATACCGAATATCAGGGGGTACCGTTATATGGGGGCTATACGATATTGTGGACCTATATAAATAATTCTCTGCCGAGGTATAAAGTACCCACAAGGAACTCCTTGTGTGGATTTTCAGACAATTCCGTTGAAAAATGTGTGTAAAATCAGCAAAATACCGAATATCGGAGGGTACCGTTATATGGGGGCTATACGATATTGTGGACCTATATAGATAATTCTCTGCCGAGGTATAAAGTACCCACAAGGAACTCCTTGTGTGGATTTTCGGACAATTCCGTTGAAATATGTGGCTGAAATCATCAAAATATCGAATATCGGGGGGTACCGTTATATGGGGGCTATACGATATTGTGGACCTATATAGATAATTCTCTACCGAGGTATAAAGTACCCACAAGGAACTCCTTGTGTGGATTTTCAGACAATTCCGTTGAAATATGTGGCTGAAATCATCAAAATATCGAATATCGGGGGGTACCGTTATATGGGGGCTATACGATATTGTGGACCTATATAGATAATTCTCTGCCGAGGTATAAAGTACCCACAAGGAACTTTTGTGGATTTTCAGACAATTCCGTTCAAAAATGTGGGTAAAATCTTCAAAATACCGAATATCAGGGGGTACCGTTATATGGGGGCTATACGATATTGTGGACCTACATAAATAATTCTCTGCCGAGGTATAAAGTACCCACAAGGAACTCCTTGTGTGGATTTTCAGACAATTCCGTTGAAAAATGTGTGTAAAATCAGCAAAATACCGAATATCGGAGGGTACTGTTATATAGGGGCTATAAGATATTGTGGACCTATATAGATAATTCTCTGCCGAGGTATAAAGTACCCACATGGAACTCCTTGTGTGGATTTTCTGACAATTCCGTTGAAAATGTGGGTAAAATCATCAAAATACCGAATATCGGGGGGTACCGTTATATGGGGGCTATACGATATTGTGGACGTATATAGATAATTCTCTGCCGAGGTATAAAGTACCCATGAGGAACTCCTTGTGTGGATTTTCAGACAATTCCGTTGAAAAATGTGGGTAAAATCATCAAAATACCCAATATCGGGGGGTACCGTTACATGAGGCCTAATATACCCTCCATACTTTTTTTGGTGGAGGGTATAAAAATCTATATTGTCTTTTTTACGTGTCTGTAAATCCACACAAGGAATACCTTGTGGGTACTTTATACCTCCGAAGAGAATTATCTATATAGGTCCAAGATATCGTATAGCCCCCATATAACGGTACCCTCCGATATTCGGTATTTTGATGATTTTAGCCACATTTTTCAACGGAATTATCTGAAATTCCACACGAGGAGTTCATTGTGAGTACTTTATTTCTTGGAAGAGAGTTATCTATATAGGTCGACAATATCGTATAGCCCCTATATAACAGTACCCCCCGATATTCGGTATTTTGATGATTTTACCCATACTTTTCAACGGAATTGTCTGAAAATCCACACAAGGAGTTCCTTGTGGGTACTTTATCCCTTGAAAGAGAATTGTCTATATAGGTCCACAATATCGTATAGGCCCCATTTAACGGTACCCCCCTGATATTCGGTATTTTGATGATTTTTGCCACATTTTAAACGGAATTGTCTGAAAATCCACACAAGGAATACCTTGTGGGTACTTTATACTTTGGAAGAGAATTATCTATATAGGTCCAAGATATCGTATAGCCCCCATATAACGGTACCCTCCGATATTCGGTATTTTGATGATTTCAGCCACATATTTCAACGAAATTGTCTGAAATTCCACACAAGGGGTTCTTTGTGAGCACTTTACCCCCTGACATAGAGTTCTCTATATAGGTTAACGATATCGTATAGCCCCCATATAACGGTACCCCCGTTTTTCGGTATTTTGATGATTTTAGCTATATATTCCAATGGTATTTTCTGAAAATCCACACAAGGATTTCTTTGTGAGCACTTTAACCCCTGAAAGGTATTTGTCTATATAGGTCCACAATATCGTATATCCCCCATATAAAGGTACCCCGATATCCGGGATTTTGATGATTTTAGCCACATTTCCCAATGGAATTATCTGAAAATCCACACAAGGAGTTCCTTGTGAGTACTTTACCCCCAAACCTAGATTTGTCTATAGGTCCACAATAGCGTATATCCCCCCATATATCGGCACCTTCCGATATTAGGTATTTTAAAGATTATAACAGAATTTTCAATGGATTTTATTTATTTTTTTTTAATATTTTCTAATTCGTTCCAAATGGTGGAGGATATTCGAAGTTCGGCCGAACTTACTGCTTTTTTACTTTTTAATACTAATATGATATGTAGTCTTTTTGGGGAGTATAAAGCGACAACGGACAAGAATGTTATTTGTAGATTTTATGTATTTTTTGGGTAAGTGGAATTATACGAATAATATCATTTCAGAAGATAATAAGCTATGAACAAAAAATGCTATATTTTAATTACTTTTTTTAAAATCACTAAAAAATCACGATCTCATTGCAAAAATTCTAAAATCGGGAAAAAGTAAAAAAAATGTTAATGGGATCGAATTTTAAAATAATAGTACATTCTATTGACAAACTTCGTAAGGACCTCTAAACATTTGCTGTAAAAAATCAGCGAATAAGTTGAAGATTTTTTTTTTTTCAATTTGCTTCTCTTTTTTAGTCAATTTTATATAATGTAAGATTTTTTTTTAATTTAGCTGGTCATATTGAATACAATCGTTTTTTTGTGAACAAAATAAAGAATTATTTTCGCCATATAAAAGAAAGTATGTCAGTTACTACGCTTATAACTCAAGAACGGCTTAACGGATTTTAAGAGTTCATACAATTTTGGATGGTACGCAATACGATATTAAATGCTTTCATGCTTAAATTGACATTTAGCTTTCAATTCCATGACCTACATTGTGCTTCAGCTGGAAAACGCGAACACATATGAACAAACAAAAATATAAAAACATTAATTCTATTCTTACGGAAAGAGTAATTATCTTTGACTATTCTGAAATCAGGTTGTTGAAACTCAAAGTAAAGCCTATAGCTGAAAAATAAGATCAGGCTATTCAAAATACCTAAAACCAACGGTGGATGAACATCTATTATAATTTTTGCCATGAATATTTATTTCTTTTTAGAAATAACTATGGAATCATTACTTATAATAAAAATTGTGCCACTTACATAACTCAGCCCTGTGATTTATTATGCTTTAAAAAATATACGTTAAAGACTAAAAGTACGGGCCGGCAACGCGGACCGGCCAGCTAGTAAATTAATAAAAAATTGAATTCATTATAAATTCTGTTAAAATCTTAAAATTACCGTATATAGGGAGTTACCGTTATTTTGGGGTTTATACGTCCAATATCGTGAACAAATTCTTGTTTAAAAAAAAAGAAGTCGAGTGGGAGATACCTCGCCTCTTCTAATTTTTATAAAATAATAGCTACAATAAATTCCTTAATGTTCTGTGAAAATTCCACGAAATTCGTTCAGTCGTTTGCGAGTCAATAAGGAACATACACACATACACATACTAAAAACGTGAGAAGGCTCTTACCAGTGTGTAGCACTTAATTTTTGCTTACTTATATATATCCTGCAAGCCAACATTTTATAACGATGAAAAATGTAATCATTTATACAAACTAACACAAACATCTTAACTCAACATACGCAACAATGTTAATTCCATTTTCAAATGCCGTGTCGAATTATTTATTTTTCAACAGTAAATACCGATAAACAAATAAAATGAAATGGACATAATTTAAATGTTAAACCATAGTTGGTGTTATTTTCCACTGAGCAAAACCTTGTCGACCCGTTCCCGTGCTGTACTGGTTGTATGAACACCGCCGGCATGTCGTGTCTGCGGAAGACCTCCGTTTTTGCGAATGGCGCCCAACTCGTATGTGATAAGAGGACTTAAACTTTGAGAGACATGTGCACTGGGTAGTTTGGCCACATTAGTTTTCTCCATGGTGCGCATAACACAAGTGGTATCGCACGACAAACAAGCCAGGTCCTGTAGGACTTTGATACGAGCTCCCGCTGCAGCACAATCGTCGTTCGTTGCATCCACATACTTTTGCAACAAGACGCGTATTGATTGAATTTCTAATTCGACTTTCTGCTTGAATTCTTGCAGTATACGGTCAATGGATGCAAATCCCAGAGTTTGGCGCAAAGTTTCAGCAGTCTCTTCGAGTCTTTTGTCCGCGTCCTTGATCTGTTTGAAAGCTTCGCAGAAACGTTTATCTATGCGGCACTGCACTTCAAGCAGTTGATCAAGTGATACTTTTCTCTGCAGTTGGTCGTAGTCAACCTTATCGGCAAACATTATATCTACCTCGGCCTTGCTCACTTTTTCGCTGACGAGTGAGTCAATACTCCTCTTGACGTTCTCCAGGTTTAGAGTGTTGTTCGTCAAACGGATGTCTGATCGTTCGAGTCGTTCCGTTAAATTGTTTACATTGAATCTGACATCGCGCATTTGCTCCTGGAGCTCTTCAATAAGTATCATGGCTTGTTGGCGTTCCTGCTTGACCAGCCTTGCCGTGATCTCGTTTACTTTATTAGTGAGTGTGCAGAAATCGCCCTTTAGTTCCAATAACTGGTCAAGCATTTTTCCGGGCGAGTAACAAGACATCCGTCTAGATCGTGTTGACTGAATTGTTTCTCTCCAGTGTTTGGTTCAGTGGCTCTTGTGCACGATGACTGTGCCTCCAAAATATCCTGCTCTGTTACACCTTCCCCCAGTTCTAAATCGGACAAATGCCATTCTAACGAATGTATTTCGGGTATGTCAAAACGATGAGAACTTTTGATGTTGATATTCTCGGTGCGTGCGACGCGAAGTGCCTTCGTTATGTCTAAAAGTTGATGTATTCTATGTTCATCTGGTTTTTTGCTAAGGGTTAGAAATGTCAAAAGTAGTAGTTGTTCGATAGCCAACATCAATTGGTCCTTCATGATTGTCACACCAACGAATAGATCCTCGAATTCCGCAACTTTACTTTCAAGTCCCTCTATCTTGGATGTGCGATAATTAGAAGAATAATCATTGGATTGTTTTCTTTCAGAGGAGGGTCCTTTCATATTTTCATCAGATATAACAGATGGTGTAGGATTGTTATTTTTCTTTGTTGTCCCAGAATTACGGACAACTTCTTCAATTTCTTCTGGAAGAGGAGAAATGGCAACAACCTCGGCAACAATTTCATGAAGTTGTGGTTCCTCGTTTTCAACAGTCGTTGCAATGGGCCCGGGAGCGACTTCCTGTGGGTTCTCGTTTTCAACAGGCGTCGTAATGGGCCCAGGAGTGACTTCCGTTGCCGATCCTTTTAATTCTTCATTGTTTTGACTCTCTCGGTCGGATCCTCCTTCTGTTCTTACGCCACAATTAAAACAATTCTTTATATCTTCTGAAATATTTACAAAACTTTAATTACCTATCAGATGTTAATCTCAATGCTTTAATCCTTACGATTGAATACTTTGGCAGATGCAGAGCACATAATCATAGATTCATATTTTGAATATTCAATGGGGTCATCGAGAATATTCAGCTTTTCCGCAATGCAATTCAGAAGGCAATGTAGAGCATAGAAATTCACATGTCCCGGTTCTGGCGATCCAATTGCCATGTCAATTAATTGGCGAAATTTAACCGTTGCCATTTCAGCGCACTCAGTCCCAGGGATATTAAATGACGCTCAAGAAATGTAGTTGACCAAAAATTATGCAATTTCGGCGAAAATAAAGACGTTTGAAGTGAACCGAATGTTTGTTCTATTTGTATATTGACAAAAATTATGAAACTCATTATTAGAGTGGCTTCATTTAATGGCTGTTTGTAGTATTTTTATACCCTCCACCATACTATGGAGGGTATATTCATTTAGTCATTCCACGGAATTGTCTGAAAATCCACACAAGAAGTTCGTTATGAGTACTTTATACTTCGGAAGAGGATTATCTATATAGGTCGACGATATCATATAGCCCCCATATAACGGTACTCTCCGATATTCGGTATTTTGAAGATTTTAGCCACATTTTTGAACGGAGTTGTCTGATAATCCACACAAGGAGTTCCTTGTGGGTACTTTATCCCTTGAAAGAGAATTGTCTATATAGGTCCACAATATCGTATAGCCCCCATATAACGGAACCCCCTGATATTCGGTATTTTGATGATTTTTGCCACATTTTAAACGGAATTGTCTGAAAATCCACACAAGGAATACCTTGTGGGTACTTTATACCTCCGAAGAGAATTATCTATATAGGTCCAAGATATCGTATAGCCCCCATATAACGGTACCCTCCGATATTCGGTATTTTGATGATTTTAGCCACATTTTTCAACGGAATTATCTGAAATTCCACACGAGGAGTTCATTGTGAGTACTTTATTTCTTGGAAGAGAGTTATCTATATAGGTCGACAATATCGTATAGCCCCTATATAACAGTACCCCCCGATATTCGGTATTTTGATGATTTTACCCATACTTTTCAACGGAATTGTCTGAAAATCCACACAAGGAGTTCCTTGTGGGTACTTTATCCCTTGAAAGAGAATTGTCTATATAGGTCCACAATATCGTATAGCCCCCATATAACGGTACCCCCCTGATATTCGGTATTTTGATGATTTTTGCCACATTTTAAACGGAATTGTCTGAAAATCCACACAAGGAATACCTTGTGGGTACTTTATACTTTGGAAGAGAATTATCTATATAGGTCCAAGATATCGTATAGCCCCCATATAACGGTACCCTCCGATATTCGGTATTTTGATGATTTCAGCCACATATTTCAACGGAATTGTCTGAAAATCCACACAAGGAGTTCTTTGTGAGCACTTTACCCCTGAAACGGATTTGTCCATATAAGTCCACAATATCGTATATCTCCCACATAACGGTACTCCCCTATATTCGGTATTTTGATGATTTTACCCACATTTTTCAACGGAATTGTCTGAAATTCCACACAAGGGGTTCTTTGTGAGCACTTTACCCCCTGACATAGAGTTCTCCATATAGGTTAACGATATCGTATAGCCCCCACATAACGGTACTCCCCTATATTCGGTATTTTGATGATTTTACCCACATTTTTCAACGGAATTGTCTGAAATTCCACACAAGGGGTTCTTTGTGAGCACTTTACCCCCTGACATAGAGTTCTCTATATAGGTTAACGATATCGTATAGTCCCCATATAACGGTACCCCCGTTTTTCGGTATTTTGATGATTTTAGCTATATATTCCAATGGTATTTTCTGAAAATCCACACAAGGATTTCTTTGTGAGCACTTTAACCCCTGAAAGGTATTTGTCTATATAGGTCCACAATATCGTATATCCCCCATATAAAGGTACCCCGATATCCGGGATTTTGATGATTTTAGCCACATTTCCCAATGGAATTATCTGAAAATCCACACAAGGAGTTCCTTGTGAGTACTTTACCCCCAAACCTAGATTTGTCTATATAGGTCCACAATAGCGTATATCCCCCCATATATCGGCACCTTCCGATATTAGGTATTTTAAAGATTATAACAGAATTTTCAATGGATTTTATTTATTTTTTTTTTAATATTTTCTAATTCGTTCCAAATGGTGGAGGATATTCGAAGTTCGGCCGAACTTACTGCTTTTTTACTTTTTAATACTAATATGATATGTAGTCTTTTTGGGGAGTATAAAGCGACAACGGACAAGAATGTTATTTGTAGATTTTATGTATTTTTTTGGTAAGTGGAATTATACGAATAATATCATTTCAGAAGATAATAAGCTATGAACAAAAAATGCTATATTTTAATTACTTTTTTTAAAATCACTAAAAAATCACGATCTCATTGCAAAAATTCTAAAATCGGGAAAAAGTAAAAAAAAAATGTTAATGGGATCGAATTTTAAAATAATAGTACATTCTATTGACAAACTTCGTAAGGACCTCTAAACATTTGCTGTAAAAAATCAGCGAATAAGTTGAAGATTTTTTTTTTTCAATTTGCTTCTCTTTTTTAGTCAATTTTATATAATGTAAGTTTTTTTTTAATTTAGCTGGTCATATTGAATACAATCGTTTTTTTGTGAACAAAATAAAGAATTATTTTCGCCATATAAAAGAAAGTATGTCAGTTACTACGCTTATAACTCAAGAACGGCTTAACGGATTTTAAGAGTTCATACAATTTTGGATGGTACGCAATACGATATTAAATGCTTTCATGCTTAAATTGACATTTAGCTTTCAATTCCATGACCTACATTGTGCTTCAGCTGGAAAACGCGAACACATATGAACAAACAAAAATATAAAAACATTAATTCTATTCTTACGGAAAGAGTAATTATCTTTGACTATTCTGAAATCAGGTTGTTGAAACTCAAAGTAAAGCCTATAGCTGAAAAATAAGATCAGGCTATTCAAAATACCTAAAACCAACGGTGGATGAACATCTATTATAATTTTTGCCATGAATATTTATTTCTTTTTAGAAATAACTATGGAATCATTACTTATAATAAAAATTGTGCCACTTACATAACTCAGCCCTGTGATTTATTATGCTTTAAAAAATATACGTTAAAGACTAAAAGTACGGGCCGGCAACGCGGACCGGCCAGCTAGTAAATTAATAAAAAATTGAATTCATTATAAATTCTGTTAAAATCTTAAAATTACCGTATATAGGGAGTTACCGTTATTTTGGGGTTTATACGTCCAATATCGTGAACAAATTCTTGTTTAAAAAAAAAGAAGTCGAGTGGGAGATACCTCGCCTCTTCTAATTTTTATAAAATAATAGCTACAATAAATTCCTTAATGTTCTGTGAAAATTCCACGAAATTCGTTCAGTCGTTTGCGAGTCAATAAGGAACATACACACATACACATACTAAAAACGTGAGAAGGCTCTTACCAGTGTGTAGCACTTAATTTTTGCTTACTTATATATATCCTGCAAGCCAACATTTTATAACGATGAAAAATGTAATCATTTATACAAACTAACACAAACATCTTAACTCAACATACGCAACAATGTTAATTCCATTTTCAAATGCCGTGTCGAATTATTTATTTTTCAACAGTAAATACCGATAAACAAATAAAATGAAATGGACATAATTTAAATGTTAAACCATAGTTGGTGTTATTTTCCACTGAGCAAAACCTTGTCGACCCGTTCCCGTGCTGTACTGGTTGTATGAACACCGCCGGCATGTCGTGTCTGCGGAAGACCTCCGTTTTTGCGAATGGCGCCCAACTCGTATGTGATAAGAGGACTTAAACTTTGAGAGACATGTGCACTGGGTAGTTTGGCCACATTAGTTTTCTCCATGGTGCGCATAACACAAGTGGTATCGCACGACAAACAAGCCAGGTCCTGTAGGACTTTGATACGAGCTCCCGCTGCAGCACAATCGTCGTTCGTTGCATCCACATACTTTTGCAACAAGACGCGTATTGATTGAATTTCTAATTCGACTTTCTGCTTGAATTCTTGCAGTATACGGTCAATGGATGCAAATCCCAGAGTTTGGCGCAAAGTTTCAGCAGTCTCTTCGAGTCTTTTGTCCGCGTCCTTGATCTGTTTGAAAGCTTCGCAGAAACGTTTATCTATGCGGCACTGCACTTCAAGCAGTTGATCAAGTGATACTTTTCTCTGCAGTTGGTCGTAGTCAACCTTATCGGCAAACATTATATCTACCTCGGCCTTGCTCACTTTTTCGCTGACGAGTGAGTCAATACTCCTCTTGACGTTCTCCAGGTTTAGAGTGTTGTTCGTCAAACGGATGTCTGATCGTTCGAGTCGTTCCGTTAAATTGTTTACATTGAATCTGACATCGCGCATTTGCTCCTGGAGCTCTTCAATAAGTATCATGGCTTGTTGGCGTTCCTGCTTGACCAGCCTTGCCGTGATCTCGTTTACTTTATTAGTGAGTGTGCAGAAATCGCCCTTTAGTTCCAATAACTGGTCAAGCATTTTTCCGGGCGAGTAACAAAGACATCCGTCTAGATCGTGTTGACTGAATTGTTTCTCTCCAGTGTTTGGTTCAGTGGCTCTTGTGCACGATGACTGTGCCTCCAAAATATCCTGCTCTGTTACACCTTCCCCCAGTTCTAAATCGGACAAATGCCATTCTAACGAATGTATTTCGGGTATGTCAAAACGATGAGAACTTTTGATGTTGATATTCTCGGTGCGTGCGACGCGAAGTGCCTTCGTTATGTCTAAAAGTTGATGTATTCTATGTTCATCTGGTTTTTTGCTAAGGGTTAGAAATGTCAAAAGAAGTAGTTGTTCGATAGCCAACATCAATTGGTCCTTCATGATTGTCACACCAA
Organism: Musca domestica; assembly: GCF_030504385.1. Taxonomy (NCBI): domain Eukaryota; kingdom Metazoa; phylum Arthropoda; class Insecta; order Diptera; family Muscidae; genus Musca; species Musca domestica. The sequence continues at coordinate 8,875,203 of NW_026712133.1, read as the reverse complement.
CGAATAGATCCTCGAATTCCGCAACTTTACTTTCAAGTCCCTCTATCTTGGATGTGCGATAATTAGAAGAATAATCATTGGATTGTTTTCTTTCAGAGGAGGGTCCTTTCATATTTTCATCAGATATAACAGATGGTGTAGGATTGTTATTTTTCTTTGTTGTCCCAGAATTACGGACAACTTCTTCAATTTCTTCTGGAAGAGGAGAAATGGCAACAACCTCGGCAACAATTTCATGAAGTTGTGGTTCCTCGTTTTCAACAGTCGTTGCAATGGGCCCGGGAGCGACTTCCTGTGGTTTCTCGTTTTCAACAGGCGTCGTAATGGGCCCAGGAGTGACTTCCGTTGCCGATCCTTTTAATTCTTCATTGTTTTGACTCTCTCGGTCGGATCCTCCTTCTGTTCTTACGCCACAATTAAAACAATTCTTTATATCTTCTGAAATATTTACAAAACTTTAATTACCTATCAGATGTTAATCTCAATGCTTTAATCCTTACGATTGAATACTTTGGCAGATGCAGAGCACATAATCAAAGATTCATATTTTGAATATTCAATGGGGTCATCGAGAATATTCAGCTTTTCCGCAATGCAATTCAGAAGGCAATGTAGAGCATAGAAATTCACATGTCCCGGTTCTGGCGATCCAATTGCCATGTCAATTAATTGGCGAAATTTAACCGTTGCCATTTCAGCGCACTCAGTCCCAGGGATATTAAATGACGCTCAAGAAATGTAGTTGACCAAAAATTATGCAATTTCGGCGAAAATAAAGACGTTTGAAGTGAACCGAATGTTTGTTCTATTTGTATATTGACAAAAATTATGAAACTCATTATTAGAGTGGCTTCATTTAATGGCTGTTTGTAGTATTTTTATACCCTCCACCATACTATGGAGGGTATATTCATTTAGTCATTCCGTTTGTAGCTCCTCGAAATACTCATGTCAGACCCAAAAAAGTATATATATTTTGATCAGCGTAAAATTCTATGTCGATTTAGCGATGTCCGACTGTCTGTCTGTCCGTCTATCTGTTGTAATCACGCTATCTTTCGAACGAATCAAGATGGAAGGCTAAAACTTTGCAGACATGTTTATTTTTCCAGTAGACAGGATAAGTTCGTAAATGGGTCATGTAGGTCCACGTTTTCATATAGCCCCCATATAACGGTACCTCCTGATATTCGGTATTTTGATGATTTTAGCGACATTATTCACTGAAATTCAAATTTGATATTTGAAGTCCCTAAGGGATACTACAGCCTATTACAGAAAGTTGTCTATGCAGGTCCACGTCTTCGTATAGCCCCCATATAACGGTACCCCCCCGATATTCGGTTGTTTCACTTTCATTCGCAAATTTTACGAATGAGAACTTGTTCCGTTTTTTTGTAGCAAATGCCAAGTCCTACCAAGTTTGATGTTAAAATAAATGATTGTCAAAGATAGTGAATAACAATAATTGGTCTGTTCCAGAACTGCAACAATGTAAATGTTTTTACTACAATAACCGATTTTCCCTTTTGATATTAGCCATGGTAAAACTAAGAAGGAAAAGTCATGTAATCATATGTTTACAATTTTTCATAATTCAATTCATAAATCCATTGTATCCACACAAAATCAGAGATGGGACCTGTTTTTTATGCATTGAAAATTGACAAGGTAAATTACAAAAAAATGCAGAGCTGGGAATGCTAATTTGAAATGAGGTTACCTTTATTTCATTGTGCCATGATTGTAAGGGCGAGAAAAGAACACGATCGCTTCGCTTGGGTGTAGATTCAATTCTGATTTTATTTTTAAAATATGTTCCTTGCGTACTACTGAAACTAATCTAACATAACCTAGTCGCAGCCACACAATTGTTCTTATCTATTTTTATTACATGGTTGCTTGTCCCTTCATTCAAGTAGTCTTGGCTACCTACAGGCGCATCGATATATGTGTGTGTGGGTCATGTTCTTTATTATTTTACAAATTATCATATGCGACAGCGCACAAGATCACTGAATTCTACACATGTGATATTTTATCGCAGCTGGGAAACTGATATTTTGGAATCTTATTTTTTAATTGTTAGAATTTCCCAGCGCCTCAACCGCACTCAAAAGTATGTATAAAGTATTTTGTACAATGATATTAACGCAGGTTGCAAAACTAGTAGATTCTTGCAGGTTCTGGAACAGAGCAAATAAAAACTTTTAAGTTCCTTGTCAAAGTCAGGTCAGAAGTGACATTTTGTTAGCTCTTTATATTTACCGTTTTTGTAACAAAAAGTACGGAACCATGGTAGACTTAAGGAGTTAAGTCGTATTTTTATTTTTTTTTTTAATTATTCAATATCTCATTTTCAAATTGTTTATTTATAAATCCACTGTATACACAGGAATCAGAGACGGGAACCTGGTTTTTATTCAGTGAAATTTGACAAGGTAAATTACACAAAATGCAGGGATGGATATGCTTATTTGAAATGACTTCACCCTTTTAATTTTATCATGGACTGAACGAAAATCTTACAATAAGTATGTGAATAAACGTTAAGGAGAATAGAGAAAAAGCGGAGGATGCCATTGCAAAAAAATACAATGAAATGAACAATGTACAATGACAGTGAAGGGATGTAGGACACAACGACAAGATACGGAAATTCAAAAGGCCTTATACAGCGCGTAAAACATTGCCAAATGACCGATATGTGATCGGAATAAAAGAAGCATGTAACATGCGATTGTGGAAGACATATGATTCAAAAGACGGGACCCAGTGTTGCTCGCCTCGTAGTGTGTGAAGAAGCAGATTGATTGTACATGGTCTTAGTTTAAGTAGCGTAGTCCTTTATATTAAGTACACTATACTTATGCGTTGTTACCAGGCCGTGGCCGTGGCGGTCAGCTATGAGAGAATATAAAGGAAAACTTCCAGTATACACTTCTCGATAATGTCATATAGTATAAATATATATCTACAGGGTGCGATGAAAAAACTGAAACCAACCTGAGAGCGTACAAAAGCATTTTGGTGTGAATTTTCCGAAAAAAAAATTATTCGTGATGGAATTCAAGCGTGATAGTGTGATTTCTTTATATTTGGCTGGAAAACCACAAGTGGCTATCGTTAGAGCACTCCACTCGCATTTAAATGTGAATAAATCTTTTGTGTCTCGTTCCATCGCTCTTTACCGTGATACTGGTAGCGTAGCCCGACGTCAAGGAAGTGGACGGAAGAAAACAGTAACATCAGCAGAAATGGTTCGAAAAGTAAAGAAGCGACTTGGCCGGAAAATGACTCGTGAGCTGGACATATTGCAATATTCCATTCGGCAAAAATTGAAAAATGAGCTCGGGGTAAAGCCACTTAAATTCCAAAAAGTGCAAGAACTTACCGCAACAGAAAGAAAATAGACTCAAAAGAGCTAAAGAGTTGCTTCGCTTGGCCGAAAGTGGTGAAGTGTCGAATTTAGTTTTCTCCGATGAGAAAACATTCGTTGTCCAGCAGTTTGTAAACAAATAAAATGATCATGTTTACTTGCCAAAGAGGTCAGTTGAAAATGTGCACCTTCGGTTGGCCACCAGAACTCAAGCGCCGGCCATGGTGATGGTGTGGGCCGCTACAACAGCCGATGGTCGCTCTCCGTTCGTACTAATCGACCGTGGCATGAGAATAAATGCCGAATATTATAGCGAGAATATTCTGGAGGGTGTATTAAAGCCTTGGGCACGCAAACATTTTGGCAGCAGACCTTGGACATTCCAACGAGACTCAGTACTATGGCACTAAGCACGCGCCACCCAAGAATGGCTACAAAAATGAGGTTCCTCGATTCATTTCCAGCGCACAATAGCCACCAAAATCTCCGGAAAGCAAGGTTGGCACTAAAAAATACCAAAGTGTCGATCGCCTCAAGCAAGTGCTTCGCCGGGAATGGGTCAAAATACCGCAGAGCAACATTCGGGCAGCGTGTGACGGTTTCATTGGTCGTTTACTTCGTGCCAAAGGTGATCAATCGAACAACTCTAATCTTATGATATTTCCGACATTTTTTGCTTTCATTCAATAAAATTTAAGAAAAACAAGTAAAAAAGCAGTAAGTTCGGCCGGGCCGAACTTTGAATACCCTCCACCATTTGGAACGAATTAGAACATTTTCAAAAAAATAAAATCCATTAAAAATTCTTTTGAAATCTTTAAAATATCTAATATAGGAAGGTGCCGATATATGGGGGAAATTCGATATTGTGGACCTATAAAGACAAATCTATGTCTGCGTGTAAAGTACTTACAAGGAACTCCTTGTGTGGTTTTTCAGATAATTCCAGGAAAAATATGGCTAAAAACATCAAAATACCGAATATCGGGGGTACCGTTCTATGGGGGATATACGATATCGTGGACCTATATAGACAATTCTTTTTGAGGGGGTAAAATGCCCACAAGGGACTCCTTTTGTGGAATTTCAGACAATTCCATTGAAAAATGTGGATAAAATCATCAAAATACCAAATATCGGGGGTACCGTTATATGAGGGCTATATGATATCGTGGACCTATGTAGATAATTCTCTGCCGAGGTATAAAGTACCCACAAGGAACTCCTTGTGTGGATTTTCAGACAATTCCGTTGAAAAATGTGGGTAAAATCATCAAAATACCGAATATCGGGGGGTACCGTTATATGGGGGATATACGATATCGTGGACCGTATAGCCCATCTTCGAACTTGACCTGCCTGCAGACAAAAGAGAGATTTGTGCAAAATTTTAGCTTCCTATCTTAATTTGTTTAGACTGTAGCGTGATTACAACAGATGGACAGACGGACGGACAGGGCTAAATCGTCTTAGAATTTTGCGCTGATCAAGAATATATACACTTTGTTGGGTCTAAAATGATTATTTCGATGAGTTACAAACTGAATGACGAACTTAATATACCCTCCATACTTTTTTGGTAGAGGGTATCAAAATGTAAAAATTATGGCGTTTGACTTTGTTGCAGTTTTTTATACCCTCCACCAAAAAAAGTATGGAGGGTATATTAAGTTCGTCATTCCGTTTGTAACTCATCGAAATAAACATTTTAGACCCAACACAGTATATATATTCTTGATCAGCGTAAAATTCTAAGACGATTTAGCCATGTCCGTCCGTCTGTCCGTCTGTCCGTCTGTTGTAATCACGCTACAGTCTACACGAATTAAGATAGGAAGCTAAAATTTTGCACAGATCTCTCTTTTGTCTGCAGGCAGGTCAAGTTCGAAGATGGGGTATATCGGTCCACGATATCGTACAGCCCCCATATAACGGTACCCCCGATATTCGGTATTTTGATGATGTTAGCCACATTTTTCCATGGAATTCTCTGAAAATCCACACAAGAAGTTCGTTATGAGTACTTTATACTTCGGAAGAGGATTATCTATATAGGTCGACCATATCGTATAGCCCCCATATAACGGTACTCTCCGATATTCGGTATTTTGAAGATTTTAGCCACATTTTTGAACGGAGTTGTCTGATAATCCACACAAGGAGTTCCTTGTAGGTACTTTATACCTTGAAAGAGAATTGTCTATATAGGTCCACAATATCGTATAGCCCCCATATAACGGTACCCCCCGATATTCGGTATTTTGATGATTTTTGCCACATTTTTCAACGGAATTGTCTGAAAATCCACACAAGGAATACCTTGTGGGTACTTTATACCTCGGAAGAGAATTATCTATATAGATCCAAGATATCGTATAGCCCCCATATAACGGTACCCTCCGATATTCGGTATTTTGATGATTTCAGCCACATTTTTCAACGGAATTATCTGAAATTCCACACGAGGAGTTCATTGTGAGTACTTTATTTCTTGGAAGAGAGTTATCTATATAGGTCGACGATATCGACTATATCTGTATCACACAAGCAGTACCTTGTGGGTACTTTATACTTTGGAAGAGAATTATCTATATAGGTCCAAGATATCGTTAGCTCCCCATATAACGGTATCCCCGATATGCGGTATTTTGATGATTTTAGTTAAATTTTTCAACGGAATTGTCTGAAATTGTACACAAGAGGTTCTTTGTGAGTAGTTTACCCCCTGAAAGAGAATTCTCTATACAGGTTAACGATATCGCATATCCCCCATATAACGGTATCCCCGATATTCGGTATTTTGATGATTTTAGCCATATTTTCCTATGGTATTTTCTGAAAATCCACACAAGGAGTTCTTTGTGAGCACTTTAACCCCTGATAGGTAATTGTCTATAAAGGTTCCCATATATCGGCACCTTCCGATATTTTAAAGATTTTAACTGAATTTTTAATGGATTTTATTTTTTGAAAATTTTCTAATTCGTTCCAAATGGTGGAGGGTATTCAAAGTTCGGCCCGGCCAAACTTACTGCTTTTTAACTTGTTTTATCTCACTCTGTACATAGACAATTTTCCCACAAAGTTAAAGTACCCATTACGAGTCTCAAATATGAAATTCAAATGCAGACAAAATTCCTATCTTAACTCGTTTTGACTCTAGCGTGATTACAACAGACGGATGGACGAACGGACAAGGCAACATCGTCTTAGAATTTTACGCTGATCAAAAAAAAAAAAATATATATACTTTGTTTGGTTCAAAATTGATAATTCGTATGGTGAAGGGTATAAAAAGAACCGTGTGGCTTGTTTGTTCGGGATACCGTAGTATTTTGTTGTTGCAAAATGGTCAGGCTTATCCCTTTATTGCTGTTTTTATAAAAACAACGTTTGTTTATTAGTGGAGAACGATGGTAATGTTTACCAGGGGGTTTTGGAAAGTCTTCTAAATCTTACAACCGCACTTATAAACATTTACATTTTTCTCCACTTGTTATGCTTTCGTTCAACCTGAACGAAGTAGCATAACCATGTAAGTTGGTTTTGTCTGTTACAACAAAAACCCCTTCGTCGACCGTGCCTTGTCTACAAATAGAACAGTGTGGCTTGTTTGTTCGGGATACCGTAGTATTTTGTTGTTGCAAAATGGTCAGGCTTATCCCTTTATTGTTGTTTTTATAAAAACAACGTTTGTTTATTAGTGGAGAACGATGGTAATGTTTACCAGGGGGTAAGGCAGGGAATACCTAGGTTTCGGAAAGAGCCACCAATCCTCATCAGTTCCCTTGTTTTTTGTCTGGGATATTCTCCCCAGAAGTTATTTTAAAAAATAACTTCTATGACAAAAAACATTTTTTACCCAAGTGACGAGATCGTAAGCTCAATAGAAGAGGAACCAAAGAATTAAATAGAACTAAAATTCTTTTGGAAAGTCTTCTAAATCTTACAACCGCACTTATAAACATTTACATCTTTCTCCACTTGTTATGCTTTCGTTCAACCTGAACGAAGTAGCATAACCATGTAAGTTGGTTTTGTCTGTTACAACAAAAACCCCTTCGTCGACCAAATAGAACAGTGTGGCTTGTTTGTTCGGGATACCGTAGTATTTTGTTGTTGCAAAATGGTCAGGCTTATCCCTTTATTGTTGTTTTTATAAAAACAACGTTTGTTTATTAGTGGAGAACGATGGTAATGTTTTATTTAATTCTTTGGTTCCTCTTCTATTGAGCTTACGATCTCGTCACTCGTCAGAGCGAAATTGAACTAATACAACTTAAAAACCTTTGTTTTAAGTTGTATTAGTTCAATTTCGCCCCAAAATTTGTATATAACCCTACGCTCCTTATTTATTTTACAAAGAAGCCAGCCGATGACTTAAGGGTGGAAATTCATAAAGCGCATATTTGACTGGCTTAAGTCATCGGCTGACCTCTTCGTAGATGAACAAAGGAGTTTTAGGTTCACTTAGTTCGATTTTGGCCCTAGGCTCCTTTGTTCATTTCCAAAGAAGCCAGCCGATGACATAAGCCAGCCAGATAAGCGCTTTATGTATTCCCACCTTAAGCCTGCCAAAAAGGCGTTTTATGTGCTCTCACCTTTACTGTATACTTATGTTTATTGTGTGAAGATACTCTCTCGCAAGAAGATCAAATCTTACTATAAATGAAACCAGACATACGTACTATAAATATTTTGCTTGTTCATGTATGGTACACAAATACAGGCAGATGCATTACCACTTATGAACATTGATATGTCAAAAATGTTAAAAAAAATCCGCAAAAATAATCTGATTTTTACATACTTTTTAAACCGATGCCGTTTAGAGGCTGTTAAGAAATGGGAGTTTTCATTAAACAATTTGAATTCCAAAAATGTTTTGACAGTTTATTGATGTTGTGATGCGGCTACCTGTATTATTTTATCTTGGGGCCCATGCATGGTAGAAGAATACCGACAACAGCAAGTGATGTTGTCCAACAAACCTAACAGCAGCTACGCATAAATTTGCTTTTAGACGTTATACAAGTCATGGCGCAGTAACAAGGTGTTCCTGAAAATTAAAAAAAAAAAACAAGATTTAATGGCAAAATTGAAAAAAAATTGATTTTTGTCGCACAGTGTAATTGTAGGTAAATTTCACATAATAATTCAAGCCACACGGCCGCATCCGTTGGTACAACCTGGAGGGTTGTCAAGTTGTATGCTTCGGCCACAAACAATACAAATTTGTATACAACCTCTTTGCAAAGACCTAAAATGGTAAAGACTAGAGAAAATGAATTTTGAGCAAATGGTTTGTGTCTACAATACATAGATTAACAGCTCATGGCAAAGACATATTAATATAAAATCCACAATTACAGAAACGGATAACAAATAAAAATTTGAAAAATCCAAAATTTTGGTTTCAAAATTCTATTCTTTCCGAAAATTTGCATATTGCCTTATCGGTTTAAATCAGTTAACATTGGTAACTATGTTGTTATGATATCGTAAGAACAGAGGTATTTCCACAGGGTTACCATATTTTGACTCTGTCTTGTCCTATCTTTACACTTCTATGTCTTTGCTCTTTGTACAACTTCACTTTTCGAAGAGTTCATTTGAGTTAAGATGACACCGGAAATAATTCCGTGCTCTATAATTTACTTAATAGCCTTTATTTATTATAATTTTTGAAATTCCATTTTATATATTTTTTTATTTATATTTTTTTTTATATTTTCATTGAAATCAAACATTTGATTGGATTGCGACATGCCAACAAACATTACAATCAGTTGGTACAACATGTTAAATATCAAAAAATTTTGATTTTTTGTACAACCACACACACACACACAACTTCGTACGACCGGCATAGACAAATGAAAATATAGACCATAGACAAATGAAGATATAGACAACGAAAAGTTAGTTTTGTCTTTTTATCCAGGTGGCTCTTATCATGTTTTGCATAGTCAACATGCTGATTTACGCGTTTAAGCCACTCGACTTCGAAAACACATTTTATAGTTTTTCAAGAATTTCACTGGAATATTCTCATATTTTTCGATGTCACTACATAGTTTTCACTTGTCTTTTATTATGGAACAATTTTCAACTGACAAATATCCTACAGTTTTTGTTATTTTTAACGTTTTAGAATTGAGTGACTTCAAAATTCCCACTCAAACCCCTGAAACGATATAGACGACATCTGCTGATCCGATTTTTTTCGAAGATGAACGGTGAGAGTATTTCGTTGTCTATATTTTCATTTGTCTATGTGTATCGTTCTTTTCTGACGTTTCCGTTCGTAATTTTTTGTTACAAAAACTTGAAACGAAAGTAACGAAGAGAAAATAGTTCGTACAAGAGCCAGCAAAATATGAATGTATTAAAAACTGAAGTGTCGCTTTTTGTATGAATCTTAACGGTAAAGTAGGAAGGCCTTGTTTCAAATTAGCAGGAACAAATATCACATATATCTTAGAGTTATATCCATTTCCAGTGTTTCCAAATAATTGAGGAGGTATTATTATTTTTTCGATGACATCAAAATCAGTTATAAATAAGTCCTATCAACACCCACACAGGTCATCGATGCCAGTCTAGCTTTCATCTTCTAAATGTCAGTTCTGACTGATGTGAACCTTTACTTGATGTTTACTATTTTCTATTTGCCTTTCCTCACTAATGTGGCAGTACCAACATTGTCGGACGTTTTGATGAGTTTATGAATGATGTATAAATTTACTTAATCTGCATGCTAGATATTTTCGTGTCTTTATACTGCCTCCGCACGTACGTATAACTACGAATGTATGCATGTATGTACGAATGTACCACCCATAAAATCACCACATATAAATCTGAAGAAGATCTGCAGATAACGCGGGCTAATAAAAATTTAGGCGTGATAACAAAATAAAGCTCTTTGTGAATTTCCCATAGAAATCCGTCACTTATTTCAATGGAAAGGTGATGAAGCACGTTCGCGATCTCGAATCTCCGGCGATGTCAACGGCAAAAATATTGTTTCGAATTGTATTCTGTTAACTATTTTCACCGCATATAAATATAATAAAAAAAAATACTAAAAAACACGAATTTGAATAGAATCGTATTCAAGGAATAAATGAAATGAAAATGTTCATCAACAGCGGGATTTTCAAAGAGGAATATAGGCGTCAGTTGTTGGCATCCTTGAGCGGTTTGTAGAGAATACAGGGTGTGCATATGACGAAGTTATGTTGAGTTTTTATTTTCGAGTAGTAACCATGATTTCACTAGCTCATGGAATTGGACTGGGCTGGCTGTCGCCCATGTTGCCCAAATTACAATCGCCTACTGATACTCCGATTGATTTCACCGTCAACGTAGATGAGTCATCATGGATTGGAGCATTAATAAGTGTGGGCGGAGTAATAGGAAATATCACTTTTCTTTTGATATTCGACCGTTGGGGACGTAAAGCAGCTATATATGGATTAGCAATTCCTCATATGGTATGTATAACCCATTTACATTACTTGCATATGTTCTAAATCGGAAATTTTAAGTGCCTGTGGATGCTTTTGTACTTTGCCGAATCTGTCGAATACCTGTATGCGGCACGAATATGTGGTGGCTTAACGGGCGGAGGAGTGTTTATAGTCATACCAATATTTATTAGTGAGATTGCGGATCCATTGTAAGTATAAACTATGATGTTGATGATGATAGTATAATAATAAGAATCAAATGCAGAGCAAATATTCCTAAAATGCTCAATTTCAAGGAGTAGCTAGAAAATCGTATATAGCCACACATTAAAATGAAAATACGCATATACATAAAGTATAGTACAAAGTTCATTTTGTTAATTTTCACACAATGCCGGGAGTTATGATTGTTTCTGCAATTGAGGCTCAAAGTAAATAACACAATACCTGAAAAATATGCCGGAGGAGTTTATGAGATGTATTGGAACCCTTGTCCTACTCCTACGTAAAGCCATATTGTATAGTTTTCACAAATGAATAATTGTTGTTTGAAAAAGAAAGCTGAAAAAAAACAAGAACAAAAAACAAGAAGGGAGATGCATTTATATGGGTGCTATACGAAGACGTGAACCTGCATACGCAATTTTTTGACATAGGTTGTAGTAATTTCAAATACGAAATTCGAAACAATTCCGAATATCGGGATGTATCGCTATATGGGGGCCATACAACGACGTGAACCTGCATACGCAATTTTTTGTCATAAACTGTAATACCCATTACGAACTTTAAATACGAAATTTGAAACAATTCCGGTAAAAATGTCGCTATAATCATCCAAACAGCGAATATCGAAGGGTACCTTGCTATGGGCGCTATTCGATATCGTGGACCTATATAAACAATTCTCTTCCAGGGGGGTAAGGTACTCAGAAGGTGTAGATTTTCAGACAATTCCATTGAAAAATTTGGCTACAGTCATTAAAATGCCGAATATCGAAAGGTACCGTTACATGGGAGCTATACGTTACATGGGAGCTATACCGACAAAACACCGATCTGTGCATTGGCTTTGCAGCTTCTTATCTCAATTCGTTTTGACTTGAACGTGATTACAAGGGACGGAAAGCCTGCCAGACGGTCTTCGTCTTAGAATTTTACGCTGATCGATAATATATGCAGGGTGAGATAAAAGAACTGCAACAAAGCCAGACACCATAATTTTTACATTTTTTGTTGTTGTTCGGTTGGTCACCTTTGGCACGAATTATGGCCTTCAAACGGCCAATGAAACCGTCACACGCTGCCCGAATGTTAATCTGCGGTAGCGCTTGCTTGAGGTGATTGACACTTTGGTATTTTTTAGTGCCAACCTTGCTTTTCAAAATACTCTAGACACAATAGTCCAGCGGATTGCTATCCGGAGATTTTGGTGGCCATTGTGCGCTAGAAATGAAGCGAGGAACCTCAATTTGTAACCATTCTTGGGTGGCGCGTGCTGAGTCTTGTTGGAATGTCCAAGGTCTGCGGCCAAAATATTTGCGTGCACAAGGCTTTAATACACCCTCCAGAATATTTTCGCGATAATATTCCGCATTTATTCTGATGCCACAGTCGATTAATACGACAGCGAACATCGGCTGTTATGGCGGCCCACACCATCATCATGGCCGGCGCTTGAGTTGTGGTGTCCAACCGAAGGTGCACTTTTTCAGCTGGCCTTTTTGGAAATTTGGCAAGTAAACACGATAATTTTGTTTGTTTACAAGCTGCTGGACAACAAATGTGTTCCATTGGAGAAACCCGAATTCGGCAGTTCACCACTTTCGGCCAAGCGAAACAACTCTTTAGCACTTTGGAGTCAATTTTCTTTCTGTTGCGGTGTAAGTTCTTGCACTATGTTTGCACTGCTATGGATGAAGTTAAATTTATTTTGCACCAAAATCATTCCCACTAAACACAGCGACCCATTCTTATAATTATAACATTTGATGATTTTCCATATAGAATCCGAGGAAGACTTACCTCAATATTCTCGCTCTCCTTGAATTTGGGCATACTGTTTGGTTTCATTGTGTCTTCGTACGTGCACTATCACATAATTCCATTGGTGGTTTTGCCGTTGCCATGTCTGTATTTAGTAGCCGCAATTTATTTTCCCGATACACCACAATTTCTTTTGCGAAAAGGTCGATGTGCGGAAGCTCTCAAATCATTTTTATTTTACAAAAATATCGCATGCAATAATAAAGTCTCTGTCAAAGCCGAAACCCAACGACAGTTTGACGATCTGAAAATGTTAATTGAGCAACAGCAGAATCAAAATGCAAGTATAAGCAGCAGCGATTTTCGTAAGTATCCGAATTGTCTTGTCAACTACTCTACCAATTAGTAATTAATTTCTCCGATTTCCTATTCAGTTAACAAAAGATCCATGTTCGCCATATGTTCGGGTGTTGTGCTAATGCTGCTGAATATGTTTTGCGGCTCTTTCGCATTGGTCAATTACATGTCAAGCGTATTCGCCGCAATTAAGTCCGAGCTGCATCCTGATGTAAATACTATAATTGTCGGCGTGGTACAAGTCATTGGGACATATACGGCTACGATTCTGGTGGACCGATTTGGACGCAAAGTGTTATTGCTGGTCTCAACTTCCGGCATGGGTGTTGGTCTGGCTGCTTTCGGAATTTACGCTTTCTTTGCCGAGGAAACAGAAGCCGATCTTTCATTCTACAGCCACTGGTTGCCACTCGTATTGATGGCGTTCATAATATTTATAGCTAATGTTGGAATTCTATCGGTGACAGTTGTTGTGTTGGTTGAAATATTACCCTCAAAGGTGAGCAATTAAACTCAACGAATCAGAGTTTGTGCGGAGCCACTGGCAATGTTAACAATTTTCGTTATGTCTTTTTAGATACGATCTATTGCATCCTCGTTTTGCCTGGCCCTCCTAAGCCTGTTTGCATTTATATCACTTCGCATATTTCCCCTTTCGATGCACTATTTTGGATTATCGGCTACTATGTGGTTTTGTGCCACCATTTGCGCCTTTGGTCTATTTTACATTTCAATATTTTTGGAAGAAACAAAAGGAAAGCCAATGGAAGGGAATTAGACAAATTTTCGATATTGACCTGTAGGTATGATAATTAGTACATTTTCACGTATATATGAAATAAAACAATTAAAAAAATGGCGTTTGGTGTGACTCTGACATGAGGGGAAACCAAATTTTATTTCTTATTTATTTTATTAATGTAGCGAGATTACAATGGAAAAATAAGTGAAAATCTTACGACGTTTAAGAATTTGTGGATTTCATGTACCACGAACGCATAACTGTGTGGAAAACCCTACCTACACCACTGTATATGTTTAGCAATTGTACCGCTAAAAAATATATGGTTTTATTGGGAGTTCGTATTAACTTATATTTGGGAGCTATATCCTGATCTGCAATGATTAAAAAAAAAACTGACGGAGATGTTGTTTCTACTGCCATCGTAGAATTAATATATATATATATGTTGGGTTCATTTTCTATACATATATATATATATATATATATATATATATATATATATATATATATATATATATATATATATATATATATATATATATATATATATATATATATATATATATATATATATACATATATATATAGGGTGAGATATAAAAACTGTAACCAAGTCAAACACCGTAATTTTAAATTTAAAATTTTATTGAATGAAATGAAAAATTTTCGGAAATAGCATCAAATTTTAGAATAAGTTTCGATTTGTTCGTGGTTACCCTTGGCACGAATTATGGCCTTCAAACGGCCAGTGAAACCGTCGCCAAAATAATCCAGACACAATACTCCAACGTATTGGTATCCAGAGATTTTGTTGGCAATTGTGCGCTGGGAATGAAGCGAGGAACCTCACCCATTCTTGCGTGGCGCGTGCTGGCTGGAATGTCCAAGGTCTTCGGCCAAAATGTTTGCGTGCCCAACGCTGTAATACACCCTCCAGAATAATTTAGCGATTTATTCTGATGCCACGGTCGATTAACACGACCGGAGAGCGACCATCGGCTGTTATGGCTGCCCACAACATCACCATGGCTGGCGCTTGAGTTCTGGTGGCCAAGCAAACACGATAATTATACCCTACACCACAAGGTGGTCAGGGTATTATGTCTTTGTGCATTTGTTTGTAACAGGCAAAAGGAAACGAGATAGACCCATAGTTCCTTTTGATGATCTGCATAGAATCACTTTCTGAGTTGATTTATGCATGTCAGTCCGTCTGTCCGTCCGTCTGTCCATGTATTCTTGTGAACAAAATGCAGGTCGCATTTATTATCCGATTGAGATGAAATTTTCGTCCGATTTGCCTTTTATTGTGCACCAAACGTGTAATATCAGCCCGAATAGTATGGAATTTTGCACATACAACCAAATTAGGACTGAAAATAAGTATGCCAAATTTTATCGAAATCGGTTCAGATTTGGATATAGCTCCCATATATAACTTCGTCCGATTTACAATTTATTGTGCACCAAACGTCTAATATTTGTCCAAATGGGATGGAATTTGGCACATACGACCGAATTTAGTCTAGAAGGTAGTATGCCAAATTTGGTGAAGATGGGTTCAGATATAGTTATAGCTCCCATATATATTGTTCATCCGATTTATTGTATTTGTTACCCACAGCCGTAATATGCACTCCGTAACAACGATATTCAGGGAAATATATCAAATACAGCTCAGAAATATCTTTGCCAAATTTTATCGAGATCGGTTCAGATTTGGATATAGTTCCCATATATATTTATCCGATTTCAAATTAATATCGCACCAAATGGGCAATACAAGTCCGAATTTAAAAGATGAAAATGCTTCGGCATATTTAATCCTTTGAATTTTAAATTATAATTATAATCATAGCGTGTATGATTGAATTCTCCCATAAAAACTTTTAATTATTAAGTGGAGCTCAACTAAATTAGCAAAGTGGTGTAGGGTATCATAAAATCGGCCCCGCCCGACTTTAGGACTTTCTTTACTGGTTTTGTTTGTTTACAAACTGCTGGACAACGAATGTTTTCCAATCGGAGAAAATCATATTCGGCAGTTCACCACTTTCGGCCAAGCGAAGCAACTCTTTAGCTCTTTTGGGTTTATTTTCTTTCCGTTTCGGTATAAGTTCTTGCACTTTTTGGAATTTCAATGGCTTTATCCCGAGCTCATTTTTCAATATTTGCCGAATGGAATATTGCGATATGTTCAGCTCACGAGCCATTTTTCGACCACTTCGACGTGGGTTTCGATCAAGTCGCTTCTTAACTTTTCGAACCATTTCTGCTGATGTTGCTGTTTCTTTCTTCCCCTTCCTTGACGTCGGGCTACGCTACCAGTTTCACGGTAAAGAGCGATGGTACGAGACACAAAAGATTTATTCATATTTAAATGCTGGAGTGCTCTAACGATAGTGACTTGTGGTTTTCCAGCCAAATATAAAGAAATCAAACTATCACGCTTGAATTCCATCAGGAATAACTTTTTTTTCTGGAAAAATCTCACCAAAATGCTTTTGTACGCTTGTAAACAATATAATGAACTGTCACTGAAATAATTTTAACAGCTGTCGGACTAGTGGTTTAGAATTTACAGCAGTCTGAATTTGGTTGCAGTTTTTCATCTCCCTTGTATATATATCCTGCATAAGCGTATTTTTATGATATTCTTATTCACCGGAATTGTTTCAAATTTCGTATGGGTACTACAGCCTATATCAAAAAATTACATATGCAGGCCCATGTCTTCGAATAGACCCAATATTATTTTTTATACCCTCCACCATACTATGGAGGGTATATTAATTTTGTCATTCCGTTTGTAACTCCTCGAAATACTCATGTCAGACCCAACAAAGTATATATATTCTTGATCAGCGTAAAATTCTAAGACGATTTAGCCATGTCCGTCTGTCTGTCTGTGTGTCTGTCTATCTGTCTGTATGTCCGTCTGTCTGTTGTAATCACGCTATCTTTCGAACAAATTGAGATAGAAGGCTAAAATTTTGCACACATGTATATTTTGCCAGTAGGCAGGTTAAGTTCGTAAATGGGCCATGTAGGTCCAAGTTATCATATAGCCCCCATATAACTGTACCTCCCGATATTCAGTATTTTGATGATTTTAGCGACATTATTCCCAGGAATTGTTTCAAATTTGGCATTTGAAGTTCGAAATGAATACTACAGCCTAAGACAGAAAATTATCTGTGCAGGTCCATGTCTTCGTGTAGCCCCCATATAACGGTACCCCCCATTTTCGGTATTTTGATGATTTTAGCGACATTGTTTACCGCAATCGTTTCAAATTTGGTATTTGAAGTTCGTAATGGATACTACATCCCAAGTCAAAAAATGAGCTATGTAGGTCCACGTCTTCATGTAGCCCCCATATAACGGTACCCCCCGATATTCGGTATTTTGATGATTTTAGCGACATTGTTTACCGGAATCGTTTCAAATTTGGTATTTGAAGTTCGTAATGGATACTACATCCTAAGTCAAAAAATGAGCCATGTAGGTCCACGTCTTCATATAGCCCCCATATAACGGTACCCCCGATATTCGGTATTTTGATGATTTTAGCGACATTATTTACCGGGATTGTTTCAAATTTCGCATGTGAAGTTCGTAATGAATACTTCAGCCCATGCCAGAATATTGTCTGTGCAGGTCCACGTCTTAGTATAGCCCCCATATAACGGTACCCCCCATATTCGGTATTTTAATGATTTTAGCTACATTATAAACTGATTTTTCTTCAAGTTTCGCATTTAAATAGTGTAATAACTTATGACAAAAGTTGCTTATGCAGGCCCACGTCGTCGTATAAGCATTCGGTATTCTTAAGATTTTAACAGAATTTTTAACGGATTTTATTTTTTGGAAAATGCCAAACTTGTACCAAATGGTGGAGGGTATTAAAAGTTCGGCCCGGCCGAACTTACAGCTTTTTTACTTGTTTCATTTTTATACCCTCCACCAAAAAAAGTATGGAGGGTATATTAAGTTCGTCATTCCGTTTGTAACTCATCGAAATAATCATTTTAGACCCAACAAAGTATATATATTCTTGATCAGCGTAAAATTCTAAGACGATTTAGCCCTGTCCGTCCATCTGTCCGTCTGTTGTAATCACGCAACAGTGTAAACAAATTAAGATAGGAAGCTAAAATTTTGCACAGATCTCTCTTTTGTCTGCAGGCAGGTCAAGTTCGAAGATGGGGTATATCGGTCCACGATATCGTATAGCCCCCATATAACGGTACCCCCGATATTCGGTATTTTGATGATGTTAGCCACATTTTTCCATGGAATTGTCTGAAAATCCAAACAAGAAGTTCGTTATGAGTACTTTATACTTCGGAAGAGAATTATCTATATAGGTCGACGATATCGTATAGCCCCCATATAACGGTACTCTCCGATATTCGGTATTTTGAAGATTTTAGCCACATTTATGAACGGAGTTGTCTGATAATCCACACAAGGAGTTCCTTCTGGGTACTTTATCCCTTGAAAGAGAATTGTCTATATAGGTCCACAATATCGTATAGCCCCCATATAACGGTACCCCCCGATATTCGGTATTTTGATGATTTTACCCATTTTTACTTGTTTTAAATTTTCAAATTCCTTCCAAATAGTGGATGGTTATAAAAATTCGGTGCCATCGAATTTAGCTGCTTGTTGATTAGTAAATCTATGATTCAATAGGCTATTGGCGACTCAAAAAATCTCATGAGATACTAAAGTTTAAGTTAAGTAGCACATTGACAAACTGGGTTTATTGAACGTTCTAAACGAAGATCCGCTGAAGAATGTTTCTAAACCAGCAATTTTTATGAAAAATGATAAGAAGGCAAAAGATTGACTGGGACAAGTATTGACAAGTAAAATCTTATTGTACAATAAGATATAATTGTACATTGGGCTGGGTAGCCCAATTCTTTTCTTAATTCTATTTGCAGAGTGTTATGATGTAAGTTACTATTTATACTCTGTTGGGAGTAATAAAATAGTTCACGGCATCGCAGGACGTATTAAATTTTAAAAATTAAAGACTAATGATAGAGGATGTTACATTGTTCGATCGATACGAGGAAGTAACCGAAGAAAAAAAAAACAGTTTTCATTGGGAAAATCCTAAAAATTCGAAGAAAATCAATGCAATGTACTACATGGTTAAATTATTACAAGATGTTCTCTGCATTTTTCAGTAATTTACCTTGTCAAATTTAACTGCATAGAAAGTAAGTTCCCATCTCTGTATATACATAGTCATTTTTTGAAAAAAATGTAAACATGTGATTGCTGACTACCTTCTTAATTCTACCATGGAAAAATACAATGGTACAATTATTTCAAAGTGTTCTCATTTCAGATAAGAATATCCAGCTTGCATAGTTCTGTAATTTACCTCTTATGTTCTGAAATTATTCTTTGTGCTTAAATTCGTAACTCTCAAATCAAGATGGATGCACGATTCCTTTTCATTTTATCAACAATTTTCATATGAAAAAAATTTTTGTGTAGACGTCGATGAAAATTTAGATGAAAATGGGAAAACATTTTCAATGAAAATTTTAATAGTCTGGCATAAGACAAAGCAAGTTCCTATCTCTGATTTGTATGTATACAATCATGGCACAATTACAGAAGGTATGTATGCATTTTTTACAGAGATAGTGGCACGCTTATTTAAAAGTAACTGGTATTCACTGCATTTTTTCACAATGACATCTTCATTTTAGTTTAAAAATAATAAACAAAATGCGAATTTATATATAATTATATTATATAATTCAGTTCTTCAATATAAAATAAACGA
This sequence comes from Musca domestica, assembly GCF_030504385.1. NCBI lineage: Eukaryota > Metazoa > Arthropoda > Insecta > Diptera > Muscidae > Musca > Musca domestica. The sequence goes on along the minus strand of NW_026712133.1, from coordinate 8,855,443 downwards.
TTTGCGTCATACATTTTTTTATTTAAATAAATTTTGCTATTATTGTCATATAATCAACAAAAAAATATGGCAACATAAATTCAGTAAACCTTATTTTAAAAGATAAAGGGAAGATGGTCTGACCTTTTGCTTTTCGGACCGTTCATACTTAAATGAAACTTGAAAAACGATTTATGTGTCCGACAACATCACTTTTTTATCTATCGGAAAGATGTAAAAACCGGCCTATTTGACACTATAAGACTGCAGCATATAGTTGCATTTTTCTACTTTCTTTGAAGTTGAGCAACCTTTCTTATTGAGCCATGGATTACATGACTTTACCTTCTTAGTTCTACCATGACTGGGACCAACGAAAAAAAAACAGAAGAAATTAATGTTGCAAAAATTATTGAATCGATTTTTGCAAAACATAATGGCGAAATCAAGGGTACCTCCGTAACAAAATGGGGAGGCTTAACAGAACGATGGGGAAGGTTCAACAGAATTTGAAGTCCTAGTTACCCAATGAGATTTGGAGGTGCAAGTACATAGAAGGTTGTTTTTACTGGTTTAAGTCATCGGCTGGCTTTTTTATAAAAGAACAAAGGTTAAACAGTTCAGATCTTATTTAAAAGAAAATCCTGACATGTTATTCAATTTCCCCACCATTTAACAAACTGTAAATATTAAAGTGTTTCTGCACAGTTTTTTTTTCAATGGTATGTAAGCCAAATTATAAACAGTTTTCTTCATGTCTCATTCGTAAACAACCCGGCGTCGTGCATTACGTTCATTCGTAAACAACAGAGTACCCCGGGATTTTGCTTTCTGTTTAGTTTTGTATCGAAAAAAAATTTTTGACAAGTGACTCCAACCAAATTTGAAAACAGAAAAATATTTGTAAAATGTCAACATTTATTCAAAAAGTACAAAACACGAATGAAAATTGTTAAATGAAAGACAAAATAAATCTTTTGAGGAAAACAATAATTATTGTTAATGCTAATTTCATGTACTTTCGTACAACTTTCTATATTATTTTTTTATTATATTATTTTATTTTTATATTATTTTTTAACTAAAATGAAGATGCCATTGTGAAAAAAGCTTGCCATATCTCTGTAAAAAATGCATATATTTAAAAGGTAATAATGTGAACCCGATAATATGAACTTTGTCCTTCACTTTTCCTAAAGTAAGAAATAAAAAAGTGGACCTTTATAGTTATAAGAACGGGCCCATAGTAGAAGAATATAGGTAGACGCGTCGACACAGCTGCTGGGACAATGAACTGTCAAACCAATTTTGGAATTGAAAATGTTATTTAAATTTGTAAAAATTGTTGAAAAACGAGAATTATAATAGCCTTCGAATGATGTAGTATAAAAAAAAACATATAAAAATCTACTTATATTTGAAAAAACTTTTGAATTTTATTGACATATCAATGCTCCCAAGCGTTGATGCATCTACCTGTATTCTTCTGCCATGAACGGGCGTATGAATTGCGAATCGTGCCGTATGAGCGAACAACATGATTGAAATTGCAATGAGAACATAGCATAAGTCGAACAATCGACTATGAATAGTCGAGTACTCGGCTTTCACCCAAGTCCGTAATCGGGTTTGACTTTCAGAATTTTAGTACTAAAAGTCGATTATTCAATTAATCGAAAGTCGACTTACCTATCCCTAGGGGTCTCTCTGGCAAAGGAAAATAAAATTTTGAGGATTGTGTTATTTCCCAAAATATGTAATATTTTTATTTTTACTCTCCGTCATGGTAGAAGAATATAGGTCGACGCGTCAACACAGCTGCTGGGACAATGAACTGTCAAACCAATTTTGGAATTGAAATTGTTGAATGAAAAATTTTTTAAATTTGTAAAAATTGTTGAAAAACGCGAATTATAATAGCCTCCGAAAGACGTAGTATAAGAAAACATATAAAAATCTACTTATATTTGAAAAAAACATTTAATTTTTTTTGACATATCAATGCTCCCAAGCGTTGATGCATCTACCTGTATTTTTCTGCCATGCTCTCCGTGGGCAATATGCAATGCCCTCGGTGGCAACACTGTTATGAATAGTCGAGTACTCGGTTTTCACCCAACTCCATTATCCAGTTCGGCAAACGATAGTAGCAACTAGTTCCGCGCTCTTTAGTGAAGATGTGCAATTTTCTCATGTCTCATTCGTAAACAACAGAGTACCTCAAGTCTTTGCTTTCGTTTATTTTTTATCGGGTATTCCTTTGTGGCCTTCATATTCGTTTCGTTGGGACGTTTTTCATATTTGTTTCCAGCGCTCTTTTATTGGATTCATCTAATTGTTTAAATTGATTAGTATAAAGTGGATGATGGTGGCGTTTTAGAATTCTAATTAACCTAATTAACAATAACGACATTTATATTTGTTTTTGTTTTAAAACAATTGTTATTTGTGGTATTTGTCCAAAAAATTCTTTGAAAAAGTGGCGTTGTTTGTGAACGCATACTAACACAAACGCACACACGCATCATTTTACTCAATAGGAAAAATGAACCACCAAAGGAATTGGGGAGAAAATATCAACGAATATGAAGTCCTGCATTTATTGGGAAAAGGAGGATTTGCTAGTGTGTATAAAGCACGATGCCTCAGGAGCAACCAGTATGTCGCTATTAAAATGATTGACAAAAAACTTATCCATGGCGCCGCCATGGCTGACAGAGTGCGTCAGGAAGTCGAAATACATTCACGCTTGAAACATCCATCGGTATTGGAACTGTACACATTTTTCCAAGACGAGCATTATGTGTATTTGGTGCTTGAGTTGGCACATAATGGTGAACTTCAACGTTATATGAAGTCGATAATGGGCCGCCCAATGACCGAGGGAGAGGCTGCTGCAATATTAAAGCAGGTTGTTGCTGGGCTTCTCTATCTGCATTCGCATAGCATTATGCATCGCGATATTTCTTTGTCAAATCTTCTGCTTTCCAAAGACATGCACATCAAGATAGCTGACTTTGGTTTAGCCACACAACTGAAGCAACCAAACGAACGTCATGTAACTATGTGTGGCACTCCGAATTATATTTCTCCTGAAGTAGTTTCACGATCGTCACACGGTCTTCCTGCCGATGTTTGGGGTCTTGGATGTATGTTTTACACTTTACTTGTTGGACAACCGCCATTTGATACTGATGCAGTGCAGGCCACTTTAAACAGAGTTGTTATGTCGGACTATCAAATTCCATCGCATATATCTTTTGATGCTAAAGATTTAATCAAACAGCTCCTCAGGAAAAAGCCAGAAGAACGTATCAGCCTTCAGCAGGTTTTGAAACATCCATTTATGTTACGATTTAGCAAGGAGACAGTCACAAACACCGAAAACAGAATGGACATTGGAAATAGTACTCGTAGTCAGTTTAGTTGTGACAGTGGTATTATCACCTTTTCATCGAGTAATGCATCAAATTCTTGCCCATCATTTCCGAAGTCAAATGTAACGGAACAACTCCCATTTGCAAGCCAACCATCCAACCAGCATCCTTTAGCCCCGGTGGATTTTCAGAATCGAGTGAGTGTAAAATGCAGCACGAATGGTAATGTAGAAAGAATGAAAACAGAACCGTTTGGGGAAGAAAATTGGAATTGGATTCGACCAAATTGCCCAACGACAAGATCCTCTAACATGCAAGCAATATACGGGATGTCAATATCGGACAATTGCTCGGGCCAGACTTCCCTTCAAGCAAAAAGCTGTGAGCCAGAAAGACCTTTAACAGTGCCACCACTAAACACTACAAGATTACAACCCACGCGATATAAGACAAAAAATGCAATAATGAGTATTTTAAAAAGAGGAGAAGTTGTTATAGAGTTCATCAAGTATAGAGCAAAGTACAACGCAGATCGCGTAACTGATATATGTTGGATATCGGGAGATGGGCAAAGCGTAATGGTTTATCAACCCGATTCGGGTCGTGGACTGCCGGTGAGTGATCGTGCCCCTGATCCACCGCCTACTTCGTCAAATTGTATCTTCTCATACGACACTTTGCCTGCTAAACACCACAAGAAATATGCCTATGCGGCGCGTTTTGTTAATCTGGTGAAAAGCAAAACACCCAAGATTACATACTACAGTCCTCTTGCAAAATTCGCTTTGATGGAGAGTTTGGAAGATTTTGAAGCCGCATTTTATGACGGATCGAAGGTTACAAAGTCTCCTGGAGAAGGTATCAAGGTTTTTGATAAGCATGGTCGCCATCTTACACAGGCAGATGAAACTCAAGCGTTAATTGATCACCAGCAGGCTTGCCTCAATCATTGTAAGGCAATAAGCAAGGCTTTGGAGTTGGCAGAGTTGCCTGGAGGTCATAGTTGTTTTCCCGTCGTTATAGGCAGGCGGCCGACGTCGGATTTGCAGGCACAGCACGTAACAACGAACAAACGAGACACCAACAACATATTTTCTTCGACGCCAAAATCCAATCAAGTGCCCTCGATTAACTTCTCCTTAAGTGTTAACCCCAATATCGATTTTGAAGGTACCAGTAAAGAATGTCAACAAGAGTTCATAGCCTCCCAACCAAATTTGCCCATCAAACGAGTCAATATTCCTGGAATAGGCATGGCCACTGAACTTTCACATGGTGTTATCCAAATCCAATTTCAAGACCACTCGGTTATTTCGGTGATACCAGCGTCACAAGGAGGTGGCATTACATATACACACAGCAGTGGGGTTTCCACACATTTTGGTCCACATGACGACCTGCCTTTACAGGTTAGAGAAAAGATTTTGCACTTACCCACCATTGACCGGATGTTGAAGCAATCTACCGACAGTTTAAGCAGAAACTATCAACGACCACATCATCCTTTATATAACGGCATTGTAACATCGACACCGTCAACGACCACAAAACAGCACATGAAGTTTTTTTAGATAAAAACTTCAAAATGTGTAAATTAAATCTATGCTTAGAGCACAAAAGACTCAAACATACAAAACATTTATATTTAGTAATTACGAGTTTAAAATGTTTAAAACTACCATAAACATAATTTAGTAAATGGTCTACGTTACTGATCGCCGTAGTTATTTGAGAATGACTCAATTTATATTTTTGTATTTAGAACTTATTAAATATATATAGTTATAATAATAAAGGGTTTATTTATAAATACAACGACATGCATTTTTGACTTTCATTATTTTTTAATGTAAAGACGGACGAATATTCCGGAATATTTCCTTGGGAAACATATAATCTCATGCTGCATAAATATATTAACAATTTATTTTAGGACCTGTTCCTGTATATCGAAACGAAATATATTTGTGATTTTCTAATGTTTAAATTTATTTGATTTAAAGTTAAATCCAAAATTTGAAATACGCACCTAGAATTAGTGTTTTTTTTTCGCAGATACAGTCCATTAAAGTTTGTCCACTGACAGTGGAGGAGTTCCAATAAAAACATGTTTCTTTCTAAGCCGTGTAACTTTTATCTTTGTTTCAAAGTTCGAGAAAAAACAGCTTTTATAATTGATAAAATTTTCAATTGCTTGTAGCTCTGAACATGGACCGAACGATAGACAATTTCAAAGAAAATAACATGAAATTAACTACTTGGCGACAACGAACCATACTGGCAAATGAATGGGAGGAAATTTCTGAAGATATTATGGAATACGTTTGTAATTTTACTATGCACATCGACGACACTCAGTTAAAAGCATATTCGCAGTGGATAGAACCAAAAAGGAATGTAGAAAGTACTATACTAGTCTTCCCAACATGGGATGAAATCGATTCTGCCTATGACAGCGAGTCCGAAATGATGTTCGAACATGTTGATAATAACTGCGACAATATTGAAAAAATCAACGTTCGTGCGGAAGGACCACGTAATACAATGGATAACTTTTTCACGGGTAAGACCAATAGAGATCCAAACAAATTTTATAGTGCGAGGGAAATACTTGTATTACAAAATCAGAAAGTAAGTTATATAAGATATGATTTTAATTTCAAATGTGGTAAGAAGTTTTTTTATTCTTGTAGTCTGAGGGAAACATAGCAAGAAAACCAGAAGAAAATGTTGTTCAAACGGCTGATTTTTCTTTTTCTGCCACAAAGAAAAAACTTGGTTCGCTTGTTCGAATTTGCAACACAAATAAAAAGAGTTTTGTACCACCCGTGCGAACAAAAAGGCATGAATGATACATATCTAGAGTAATTAACAAAGTCTTTATTGACGTTAAACAAATATATATATTTACAGTTCACTGGTCCCTAACACTTTTGAACAGAATGCTGAAGAAAATATGGAAGACGGTACAGATTTGTCTAATGCTGCCTTGAAAAATATTGATCCCAAAATGGTAGAAGTCATAAATAATGAAATCATGCACAAGTTTAAACCTGTTGGTAAGTCGTAGTGTATACATTCTAATCTTTATAATACTGATCGTTTATCACAGATTGGAGTGAAATTTCTGGTTTAGAATATGCCAAATCGATTATTAAGGAAGCCGTAGTATATCCTCTTCTACGTCCCGATATCTTTACTGGTTTACGAAGACCTCCAAGGGGTATACTGTTGTTTGGGCCTCCAGGAACGGGCAAAACATTAATAGGCAAATGTATAGCTTCGCAATCGAAATCAACATTTTTTAGCATCAGCTCGGCCTCATTGACATCTAAATGGATGGGCGAGGGTGAGAAAATGGTTCGAACACTTTTCGCTGTTGCTGTCGCTAGACAACCATCGGTAAGTTGTTATGCAAAAATATTGTGCACGCGATAAAATTAAGGCATCACACGTTACAAAAAGAATGAATTGATGAATAGTTACATTTTTTACACCTTTTCGTTATTAAGGAAAATATTTTGATTAATGACTTTTCAAAGAAAAAAAAAATCAATTAGGGAAGGATAAATTTATATTTTTTAATTTTGACGTAACAACTATTAAAGATTTTTAAGGCATATTTGTTATAAGTTCATTTTTTTTAGAACGGAAATTCTCTTCCAACATACCAGAATGGCTTAAGAATAATATTACAATAAGCCTTAAGCTTAAAAAAATCTTGAGTAAACATTGAAAAATTGTTGTGTATCAAATATATAACAATCGAAATTAAAACCTTACAAGCATATACTTGTAATAGTAGAACCAGCTTACGAAAGTAATATTATATTAAGCTGGTTTTTGTAACAGTCTAAAATACTTATTTCTTTCATTTTTTAATCATTTTACACATTTTATTCATTGATTGCCATCCCTGTTGTCACTGCCTCCTGTGGCCTTGAAACCTTGACGCTTTCTTTTCCCTATTTGAGCTTCTGCATATCCTCCACTAATGCTACACTTCCATTAAATTCCGGCAACATTTTTAATGCGATTGAAATATTATACACCACAGTTTCCCAGATTTATTATTCATCATTACCTTAAGAATTCGATCCTAAATTTGCATGATTTTTCTTTTTACCAAATGAAAACAAATTTTAGCTGACAATTTTCACAACAAATCAAAACAAATTTGTCAGCAAAGGACAGATTTGAGAACAGTTTGTGCAAAATAAATGTTTCTCAAGCATTGTTGAAAAAACTAACTACGTTTATAATATTATTCTCAAGCTGTATTGTCGTCTTATATATTTTTGCTATGTCGGGCTACTATTTTTGCTTTGTTTTGGACACACACAGAATAACATCATTGTTGCTTTAGGAAATAAATTGTCAATCTACCTAATTTGCATAGAATACTAATTTAATAATATAATATAAAAAAAATCTACAAAATTAGGATCAAATAAGCTTGATTTGCACTATATTTCTCAAAATTACAAAAGTTTTGAAGGCCCTTATAAATTCTTGTTGTATTATTCTAGTTGTAGCAGTTCAAATCTGTTTATTCATTTTGGCGTGCGGTGTAAATTTATTATTGAGATTAGAAATTCACTTCTATTTTTATTTAATTTTTACATTAGGTTTTAACATGGTACAATGCATGGTACAATGAAGAGAAGGTAGGTCAACTTTGAAAAAATTGCAAGTATAGAGGTCTACCTGTTTGGCTTGTAATGTCAGAATTAGTATCAAAACAATAAAAAAACAAAACAACTTGTTGCATTTATTTTGAATAAATAATTGAAAACCGCGATAACTGAATGAAAGGTCAACACTTCTTTTCAAAATCATGTACTATATATCTCTAAAGGATTATTTCGCTACAAAAACTTTAGATTTTGTCGATGCATACGTTGAAATAAACATTTTGAATACACCCGAATTTGAATATTTTCTGAACAATTTTTTTGTTATTGAAAAGAAAACACATACATAAACAAATAAAGATGACATATTAAGCCAAGAAAATAAAAAAATTGAAATCATATGGTATCATAGCCCTACCTTGAATTCATTGTACCATGGGTTTTAGGTTTAATACTCACACATTTATGAAGTTTACTGGCAACCATGGTACAATGATATCAAGGTAGGGCTATGATACCATATGATTTTAATTTTTTTTATTTTTTTTTGGCTTAATATGTCATCTTTATTTGTTTATGTATGTGTTTTCTTTTCAGTAACAAAATAATTGTTCAGAAAACATTCAAATTCGGGTGTTTTCAAAATGTTTATTTCAACGTATGCATCGACAAAATCTAGAGTTTTTGAAGCGAAATAATCCTTTAGAGATATATAGTACATGATTTTGAAAAGAAGTGTTGACCTTTCATTCAGTTATCGCGTTTTTCAATTATTTATTCAAAATAAATGCAACAAGTTATTTGATTTTTTATTGTTTTGATACTAATTGTGACATTACACGCCAAACAGGTAGACCTCTATACTTGCAATTTTTTCAAAGTTGGCCTACCTTCTCTTTATTGTACCATGCTGGCAACCTACTTTATTGGGCTAATATACCTGGTGTCATATGTTTTCACAAAAAAAAAAAATAATTTCCAAAAAAATAATTAATATATTATGGTAGTAATTGGTCTAGGATCTATTGTTGCCATGGCGAATATTAATAGTATTATTACATAGTACTAGCAAGTGTCCGCCACTGAGCCAGCTAAAAGTCCACCTTAAAATTTTAGATTCGTTCCAATAGTTTGAGTTAGACCTTTTTAGAACTCAAAATGCACAACTTAAAGTTTCTCCCTCAAAATCGCACAATGGAGCCACAATCCAATTTTTCTGCCCAAAACTATTTCAACGTCTCCATATGTAAACCCTAGAAACCAAGAGTGACCTGAAACTCGACAATAGAATCCTTAATAGCATGCTCAACTATCTTCGACATAGTTGGCAGTATGCTTATTGATCAAAGATTTGTCTGATGGTACGACTCCCATTCTTCGGCGCAGGCACTACACGTGTTACCTTCCACGCATACAGAAAGGTTGACGTCATAAAAATACAATTAACAAAATGCTGAAATGCTTTAAATGTAAAGGAATACACATTTAAAGAAAAAATTTTGATTAACAAAGATGAATTACTCCTGTATGGCTAGGTTTTATGTTACATTTTTTCGCTCATATAACAATTTCGTGAAAAGGATTGCATTGATGTTAAAAAACTTCACATGAAACGCGATACTACGCGGAATTTACAAAATAGATTTGTGCTGATTTTGAGATTCCCTATGTCCGACTTTTCAATTAAAATTGGCATTCAAAGGAAATTATACCATGCACGTCAATTTTACCCTCAAAAAATAGATTTTTTAAAAAATGTACCCACCAAATTTTCATTTTGAATTCCTATTACTAGGAAGCTGTTCTGTAAAAGCTATCGATGTAAAATAACGAGTCCTTTGATTCTAAAATAAATTTAGATCATATACTTTTTGTGCGCTCACATTATAAGCACAATTCAGAAAACCACAAAGTTCCGGCTAGAAATGTCAGCTTTATATTATTATTTTTTTTTTTTTGATGGATGCAGAGGATTTATTGAAAAATCATTCTTTAAAAATATGCTAGCTAAAGGTGTACTCCAATATTTCTCTAATAGTAGTGGATTGTAAAGTGTGTGGTTTAGCTAGAAACCCGTAAATAGTATGAAAATAACTTGTTGGGCTCAACTAAATTTTAACTGCTTTTTTACATTAACAACAACACTGCTTCCGAAAAAATATTTTTAATGCCTCATACTATGAAATTTTGATTAAAATACTTCCTTCCAGTTAACTACATTCATATTTACAGCAATATTTTAACAGTCCACCGAATGGGGAAACTCGCTTACAACAAAACATTTTTAAATATTCCCATATCCCTATTGTACATCAAAAAGAAATTTAATTTTCAGTAGAGTTCTACCAATGTAAAAACATGTGATTAAATCAGATTGATCGCAATATAATATATACAATATACCAAATAACAAACATTAATGCCTCCATATAAATACAAATAATTTTCTGGGACTAGGTAGTCGTATATCTTTTTGTAACATATAAGTGTTTCTTTTTTATAACGCAGGTCATTTTTATAGACGAAATCGATTCTTTACTCTCCAAGCGTTCTGACAACGAGAATGAAGGTACCCGGCGTCTCAAGGTATGTCAAAATGCGGTTATGTGTTTAATATATTTTATGCATCCGCTTATTAATACATACACATGTTTCTAGACTGAATTCTTAGTTAGGCTGGATGGAGCAGCAACATCCGACGACGACCGAGTATTAATAGTTGGCGCTACGAACAGGCCTCAGGAATTGGATGAAGCTGTCCGCAGACGTTTTATTAAACGACTTTATGTTCCTCTTCCAGAATTAGACGCACGTATTGATATACTCAAAAACTTGCTTAAAACGGTCGACAACGATCTTACCCCAAAGGAAATCGAAGAAATCGGAAACCTATCAATTGGATATTCTGGCGCCGATATGGAAAGTTTGTGTCGCGAAGCTTCAATGGAGCCTGTTCGTCCAGTGCCCCAGGATTTCATACTTACCTTTGACAAGAGTAATGTAAGTATGATTTTTTTGTTTTCATATTTTAATAACTCAATTTACTACTACTTTTACAGCTACGACCTGTCAATAAAAATGATTTTCTTATAGCACTAAAAAAGATTCGGCCAAGCGTTTCTCAAGACGATCTAGACCAGTACGTGGAATGGAACAAAACGTACGGTTCAAGTTACTAACGTAATTTTATCGGATTGAAATTTGCGAAGATTCATATATTTGAAAAAAAAAAACGATTTCTAAGTTAAGCTATTAAAAATATTGAAACATTCAATGTGTCTTATTTAATAGCAATGCAAGTGTATTATGCGGGGCAACAATGCAACGTAATTGAGCAAAAACTACCCTGATTTGTTCATGAAGACGATATTATTGAGCTCTCTTTATCCGAGCCCCAAGTCCTGCCTTCTAGCGCAGACAACTGTGGCTTGCACAGACGACATGACGGTAGAATGGTAACGACCAGAGGGGTATGACGCTGGCTGAGCAAATTGATAGCTCCACGTTTTGCGCAGTGAATTAGGACGCATCCACCAGAATAAGGGGAGACAGCCACAGCTCACCAGACATATCCATCGTGTTCTTATTTTTTTAGGCTCAGACCACCTCCCCATTATTGTCGCCATCAACAGACCACACGATTTCATAGACTCTGAACCAGCGAACGAAAATAAACTATTGGAAATGTTTGCAATCGTTTCGTTCTGCATTTTCTCGAAGTACGAAACGAAACAAAACCGATATTAAGATAACGGGACTTGTTATTCCCTCCACCTTGGAAAGGAGGGTATATTAACTTGTCATTCCGTTTGTAACATCATTAAATATTCGTCGTAGACCCCATAATGTATATATATTCATAATCAGCATAAGATTCTAAGACGATTTAACGATGTCCGTCTGTCTGTTTGTCTGTTGAAATCACGATACAGCCCACATTATTTGACGTAGAGCGTCAAAATTTAGCAGAATAATATGTATTGTGTCTAGGATGGTTGGTATCGAAAATGAGATATATCGGTCCACGTTTTGGTATAGTCCCCATATAACGGTACATCCCGATATTCGGTATTTTGATGATTTTTGCCACACTTTTTCACGGATTTGTCTGAAAATTGGTATTTGTTGGTCATAATGGGTCCTAGTTCGTGCGGCGAAACATTGTATGTATAGGTCCACGCTTTGGTATAGTCCCCATATAACGGTACCTCCCGATGTTCGGTATTTTGATGATTTTTGTTACATTTTTTCACGGATTTGTTTAAAAATTGCTATTTGTTAGTCATAATGGGTTCTAGCTCCGGTGGCGAAACTTTGCATGTATAGGCCCACGTTTTGGTATAGCCCCCATATAACGGTACCTCCCGATATTCGGTAATTTGATTATTTTTTCCACATTTATTCACGGATTTGTCTGAAAATTGGTATTCGTAGGTCATAATGGGTCCTAGTTCGTGCGCCGAAACTTTGTATGTATAGGTCCACGCTTTGGTATAGCCTCCATATAACGGTATCTTCCGATATTCGGTATTTTGATAGTTTTTATCACACTTTATCACCGATTTGTCTAAAAATTGGAATTTGTTGGTCATAACGAGTTCTAGCTCCGTTGGCGAAATATTGTATGTATAGGTCCAAGCTTTTGTATAGCCCTATATATAGCGGTACCTCCCAATATTCGGTATTTCGATGAATTTGGCAACATTTTTTACGGGTTGTAGCTTCGGTGGAACATTGAAAATTGGTGAAATTGAATATATAGATCCACGTCTTCCTATAATCCACCGATGTTCTATATTTTCATAATTTTCTACGAATATGTCTAAAAATTGGTATTTGTGGGTCATAATTGGTTCTAGTGTTTCCATTGCCCTAAGGTGGAGGGTATTAAAAGTTCGGCCGGCCGAACTTAATGTTTTTTTACCTGTTTTTTGTTTTGTATTGTTTGCGTAGATGAGTGGAAACAAATACAAAACTGAAATGTACCCGGCTGGATGACGCAACATTGGAAACGAAACAGTACAATACTCTTTGCAAACGTTAACTGTATATAAACTCATTACAAATAATTAAAAGTTAAAATTATCCCTTTTTTATTAATTTATTTGACCATCATACAATGTAAAAAAGTACAAAAACAATATTAAGAATAACAACTCATAGTGTACCACTCATCATTTCGCACAGCAAACGTTTGGAAACGTTTCCCAGCGATTTGTTCGCAAACGATACAGTTCGGCAACTTACAGCCAAAGTAAATTAAGACAATCGTATTGTTTGTGTACTTCTGGCATTTCAATGTTTGTGGTTTCGTTTTGTTCGCAGTACAAAACGATTAAAAAATTTTTAAAAGTTTATGTCTTCGTGTGAGCGGTACGTTATTAGTTTCGTTTGTTTTCGTTCGCTGCTCTGAACGCCACACTTTCCTTAACCATGGGAAAGCCAATTTGCAAGAATTCAGAGAATATACTAATCGCCGCTTCAGAGATTTGCCCAACTCATCTGATGTCCAGGTGGCAGATAGGTGTTCCCGGACATCAGCACCTCGTTATATACCTGCTGGTCGAATATCTGAAATAAGACCAACATTTCCAGCAGAGGCAGCGGCATTAGCAAATTAGTCGGTGAGCATAGAATATCTGAAGCATTGTAACATCAGTACCAGATCGAGTAAATTATGGGCAACGGTTAAGACGCTCTCGTACCCAGGAGAAAAGGACGATCGGACATCTGCCTCATTTAATGGAGAGCAGTGACATACCGAAGAGATGCGCGTGAATTCCGAATGCGGCAGAATTTATTATACAATCCTAAGAATTTCTTTAAATTTGTAAACTCCAAAAGGAGAGCTCAGAAATTTCCCTCCAGCATGAAACTTGGTAGTAAAGAGTCTTCAGACAATCTTGAAATTGCAAATTTATTTGCTGACTTTTTTCAGTCTTCCTATACCCAGGGCACATCTAGAGGCCCTTGCGAAATTTATACCACTTCATTGAATCACTTTCCCTGCATTATCTTAACCGAAGACGAAGTCTTAAATGGTTTAAAGACATTACGCTCCTCATTTTCCCCTGGCCCTGACGGTGTTCCAACCTATATTTTAAAATCTTGTGCTAGAGAATTATACTTACCATTGACTAAGATATTTAATTACTCCTTGAAAATAGGTTATTTTCCAAGCTTCTGGAGATCGAGTTTTGTTATTCCACTTCATAAATCAGGCAATAGACGTTTCATAGATAACTATAGATGTATTGCTAAGTTAAGTGCCATTCCTAAACTTTTCGAACTCTTAGTCTCACGTCGGATGTCACATTTTATAAAAAGCATATTATCACCTTTTCAGCATGGTTTTATGAAAGGCAGATCTACTACTTCTAATCTTTTAGAATTTGTGTGCCATGTTCACGACGGATTTATAAATAAACAACAAACTGACGCTATTTATACAGACTTCAGTAAAGCCTTTGATACCGTAGTGAATAAGCTTTTGCTATATGAACTCGATACTATGGGTTTTCCGACAGCTCTGTTAGGCTGGATTTCATCATACTTGGAGGCTCGTACCCAAAAAGTCATTTTCAATGATTCATTTTCAAAAAATATTGTTGTTTCTTCTGGCGTACCTCAGGGTAGTCATTTGGGCCCTTTACTTTTTGTTTTGTATCATAATGATCTCCCGGATCACATTCGATTCTCTAAAATACTAATGTATACTGATGATGTTAAGCTTTGCATGCATATAAATTCCCTTGACGATTCGACTTTCTTACAGTACGATTTACATTCCCTTGTGAACTGGTGCAGTGCCAACGGTATGTCCCTTAATCTTAAGAAATGCAAAAAATTTTCCTTGTCACGATCTCAGCCAATACATTCTAACTACTTTATTGGTTCATACAAATTAGAAAATGTTGATTCCTTTACTGACCTCGGTGTTATTCTAGATCCTAAACTACGTTTTCATTTACATATTGACTCATGTGTTAATAAAGCCAAGTCTTTACTAGGTTTCATAAAACGCTGATCTAAAGAGTTCGATGATCCATATGTCACCAAAAGATTATTTGTTAGTTTAGTTCGCCCAATATTAGAGTACGGATGTATTCTGTGGAGTCCTTTTTATAAATGCTACTCAGATAAAATCGAATCAGTTCAAGTTCAATTCCTGATTTTTGCTCTGCGGGGCCTTAACTGGAACCCGACAGAATTACTTCCACCTTATGAAAATCGTTTACTGTTAATTGATCTCCCAACACTTGAAAGGAGGCGGTTTATGCTAAGAGCGTTATTTATTATCAAATTAACACGCGGTTTGATTGATTCTCATTTTTAAACTGGGGAAGTTACTTATAATATTCCTTCCCGTAGAACTCGTCATTTCGAACCTTTAAAGCTATCTCTCGCAAGAACTAATTTCGCAATCAGTAACCCATTAAGATCCTTATGTGTAATTTACAATAGTCTATGTAATATTATTTGTTTAAGTAATTCGTTGAACTCTATTAAAAGATCTATTCTCCACATTAGATTGTATATGTTCACTTACCTATTTTTTTTATTTTAAAAAGCTCATTTTTGCGGCACCTGATCTACATCTCCCTTTGCGGAACCGGTAGACCCAGAAATTGAGCACTAGTTGTCAGAATCTTTAAGTTCATTTTAACGGCACCTAGTCTACAATTCCCTCTGCGGAAACAATAGACACCAGCCTTTGAACAGTAGTCTTTGTTTAACACATTATTTTCACTGTTATTTGTGTATATTTGTTATAAATGTTATATGTTTTGCTCTAATTCCTTTCTCTATAGTGTATTTTTACCTATTACTTTGCCGGCTGATGTACTAGACTGTAGCTGGCACCACTAACTCACAACTAACCCACCATTTCCGGTCTTTGGTGTGTACGCGCTCCCTACGTATGGGGAGGTCGCCCCCTCGGTCGGCAGGGGTGGGAGTGAGAGGCGTGGGAACGAACGAAAAGAAAAGAATATTTCAACCCGGAATTTATAGAGCACCCCGAGAATGGCAGGGCTAAGAGAAGGATTCTACGCCCTGTATATCTCCCAGCCGAGGAGGCTCCCCCACAATTTACGTTGAAAGATGTTGCACAAGTCATTGGTCTAACATAATCTCTATGGTGATGTTGAACCAGCTGAATGCAGCACAAGTAGAGTATCTCACAAAACTCCTCAACCTGCCGTTAGCCACCCTGATAGTTCCTGATGCTTGGAAAATGGGAAGGGTGGTCTCGCTACCGAAGCCAGACAAGGATGCTACTGAAGCCAGACAAGTGATTCATACAGGCCGATATTACATTCGTCTCCGGTAGCAAGAACGCTTGCGACATTACTTCTTCCCAGCATAAGAGAGTGTTTCCCAGTACCTGACAATCAACACGGATTCCGGAAATTGCATAGCACAACACGCCATTTCCACACATGTCAGTAGAGGACGCAACCAGAACTGGCCGAGTGACAGAAAAGTTATGGTGGAACTTGATCTATCAAAAGTTTGACTGTGTAATAAGTGAATCATGCCATACTGTTTGAGGACATGCTTCAAGAATTTGGAGGTTCCATTTATAAAATTATTAGTTGTTGTTACATATGCCTTAAATATGCCTTAAATTAAAAAAATTAAAATTTAAGTTTAAGTTAAATTAAAAAACATTTCAAATCAATCAAACATATTTTGATTTTTTAAGTTCCGTAAGTATGTGCTCCGCAAAAGTTTATCCTTTTCTTGTATAAAAATTAAAAATACAATGTTCTCTAAATAATATGAATTTTATTGTGTTGTGTCTTTGTTTTGAATAATAAACAAAAAAAATGTATTCTATTGAAATATACAGGCATCTCACAGGAACGAATTCGGTACGAAAGTGTATTTAATTTCGTATTTATCTTCTTTTGAAATCGTAAAACGCAAATTTTTCTGGCTTGAAACCACTTATGTGCCTACCATTATCAAACTACCGAATATCGGCCTATATATCAAATACCCAACCATTGTATGGAAACCGTTGACCAATATGGATAATGTTTTGGCACCTGTTATAGAACCCATAATGAACTACAAATTTCACATAAAAATCTATTGGAATATGTGATTTAAGTCGTCGAAATACGGAATATCCGTACCATTATATGTGCTCATCAGGAAAACGTAGACATAGATATTTTATGTTCTGCTGCCGGAGCTAGAACCCATTACGAACTACCAATACCAATTTTTAGATAAATCCGTGTATAAAGCGCGGCAAAAATCAAGAAAATACCAAATATCAGGAGACACCTTTATATGGGAGCCATACGAAAACTTTGACCTATATATACAATGTTCCGCCACTGCAGCTGGAACCCATAACGAACAACAAATACCAATTTTTAGACAAATCCGGTGGAGGGTATAACAATAGTTCGTATTTGCAGAGCTAAGTACCTTTGACTTCCTAAAATATTTTCATAGAGGCCAAATCAAAAATATAGCAGAACAATATAGCATGTCATAGCATTTCGCGTGATTTAAATAAGTAAAAATAGTTTTATCCACCTCATAATTGAGGGCAGAATGATAAGATGAGAATTCATTTTATTTGCCATATAAATTGTAAGTTGGAGACCCCTTAAAGTCCATATTTTCATCATAGGATAATTCAATGATGATTCAACAAATATTCGGTCCCGTGCTACTTTCTTATATTTGTAATTTGTTCATGTTTCCACAATTTATTTCATATGGATGCACATCCCAAATCTACGTTCCCAACCAATACTCTTGGGGGTTAAAAATTCAATAGAATACAAAATTTTCTTTTCTGACCACACATTAGATGTGAAAGTGGACTTAGGGATACTCCAATGTGGAGACTTTACTTAAATAAATTCCTATGTGGCAATTATCTGTATGATGGTTCCCTACCCCAGGGTGGCATAAATACAATTTTTTAGCCAAATCAATTGATGAATGTGGTCAATACCAATATGGGCCCTACTCTGAAAATTTCAAATTTTATGCGAAGAGGTTCTCTACCCCCTTAGAAACAAAAATGTCAAATAAGGGCCAAAATATGAAAAAAGTGGCCGGCCAAGACCCCAAAAATAACTTAAATCATAGATGGTTATATAAATATGAAATCGGGTTGTTCCCTTATCCGTGAGTTATGATCGATATAAAGACCTGCAAAAGTGATTTTAGGTATTTTGAATGTTTGGGAAGAATTTCTGGAAGGATATAAAACCTTTTCTTACTAAAAGTCCCATTCGCTTTACTATTTTGCACCTTTTATTTCAATGTTGGTATTTTACTGATTATTCTCTCAAAGAATTTTGCATTTTGAGCTCCCATTGGACGGATCATTGTCACGCTTTTAAATGAGCCCCATTAGGCTTTTTCGGTCATTTTTGTTTGTTTAAATGTGTTCGCATCTTCCAGCTGAACCACGATGTACGCCCTGGAGTTAAAAGGTAGATGTCAGTTAAAATCCTATTTCGTACTTATTTCATTTTTTTTTTTTGTGAAAAATTGTATATAGTGAAAAATTATTCTATATTTTGTTCACAAAAAATTCACTGAATTCAATATGATAATACAAATTGAAAAAAAAAAAAACAAACAAACAAAAATGACCGAAAAAGCCTAATGGGGCTCATTTAAAAGTGTGACAATGATCCGTCCAATGGGAGCTCAAAATGCAAAAATTTTTGAGAGAATAATCAGTAAAATACCAACATTGAAATAAATGGTGCAAAATAGTAGAGCGAATGGGACTTTTAGTAAGAAAAGGTTTTATATCCTTCCAGAAATTCTTCCCAAACATTCAAAATACCTAAAATCACTTTTGCAGGTCTTTATATCGATCATAACTCATGGATAAGGGAACAACCCGATTTCATATTTATATAACCATCTATGATTTAAGTTATTTTTGGGGGCTTGGCCGGCCACTTTTTTCATTTTTTGGCCCTTATTTGACATTTTTGTTTCTAAGGGGGTAGAGTAGGGCCCATATTGGTATTGATCACATTCATCAATTGATTTGGCTAAAAAATTTTATTTATCCCACCCTGGGGTAGGGAACCATCATACAGATAATTGCCACATAGGAATTTATTTAAGTAAAGTCTCCACATTAGAGTATCTCTAAGTCCACTTTCACATCTAATGTGTGGTCAGAAAAGAAAATTTTGTATTCTATTGAATTTTTAACCCCCAAGAGAATATTGGTTGGGAACGTAGATTTGGGATGTGCATCCATATGAAATAAATTGTGGAAACATGAACAAATTACAAATATAAGAAAGTAGCACGGGACCGAATATTTGTTGAATCATCATTGAATTATCCTATGATGAAAATATGGACTTTAAGGGGTCTCCAACTTACAATTTAAATGGCAAATAAAATGAATTCCCATCTTATCATTCTGCCCTCAATTATGAGGTGGATAAAACTATTTTTACTTATTTAAATCACGCGAAATGCTATGACATGCTATATTGTTCTGCTATATTTTTGATTTGGTCTCTATGAAAATATTTTAGGAAGTCAAAGGTACTTTGCTGTGCAAATACGAACTATTGTTATACCCTCCACCGGATTTGTCTAAAAATTGGTATTTGTTGTTCGTTATGGGTTCCAGCTGCAGTGGCGGAACATTGTATATATAGGTCAAAACTTTCGTATGGCGCCCATATAAAGGTGCCTCCTGATATTTGGTATTTTCTTGATTTTTGCCGCGCTTTATCCACGGATTTATCTAAAAATTGAACCACGATGTACGCCCTGTAGTTGAAAGGTAGATGTCTGTAGTTGAAAGATAGATGTCAAATCCTATTTCGTACTTATTTCATTTTTTTTTTGTGAAAAATTGTATATAGTGAAAAATTATTCTATATTTTGTTCACAAAAAATTCACTGAATTCAATATGATAATATAAATTGAAAAAAAATGACAAAAAAAAAAACAATAACAAATTGAAAAAATCTTCCACTTGTTCGCTGATTTTTTACAGCAAATGTTTAAAGATCCTTACAAAGTTTGTCAATAAAATGTACTATTATTTTAAAATTCGATTCCATTGAAATTTTTTTCGATTTTTTCTTGATTTGAGAATTTTTGCAATGAGATCTCTTTTTCGTGATTTTTTAAATTATCGCCATTACATAATTCAGTACTACACTACCATGTAACCCGCCATCAATTTCAGTTCTCAAGAAATCAAGACAAATAAATAAATTGGTATTAATATTCAAATTCAAAAATAAAATATAAAAAACACTACTAATGTACATTAGAAAAAAGTAAGTCAAAATGGAAAAAAATCATGCAAAATAAAAAAAAAAAAATATATATATATATATATATATTTATATATATATATATATATATATATATATATATATATAAATATATATATATATATATATATATATATATATATATATATATATATATATATATATATATATATATATATATATATATCCCAAATTGCAATAGCATGCAAAAGAACGTGGCGAAGTCTTAATTTATAGAAGAAGAAAAGTTTGTTTTTAATTTGAATTCAGTTCTATTTTCATTCAAAAACGGATCTAGAATTTTACTTTCATGTACCACAATATATTTGCATTTTCCTAAAACATTTCCTATGCATATGACATTATTCTTAAAAGCATTCATTATTATACCCCGCTGAGAATAGAAATTACAAACTTGATTTAGGTGCGTCGAAGCAAGCTGAAGTGTCGATCAATGGCGATTCGTCATGAGCATATAAGACTGAGTCGTTAGCATACACTGACACGGTACTTCATAAGGAAAATCGTAAACAGAAATGTTGTAAAAGTGAGGGGACAAAATTGAGCCTTGTGGCTCAATGATACTACATTTCCAATCTGAATGCCGAATTGTCTATTATCAAGAAAACTTTTGAAAACTTCGACTATCGATGGATGGATACGAATTTAAATTAAATTACCATTATGGCACGTCTTATCAAATGAAACAGCAACGGTACATTTACGTTCTCTATGGTTTTGAATAAGGTCATTATGGAATTTTAAAAGGGTGTGTCCAGTAGAATTTTTCTCCTTGAACCGACATTGAAATTCTGAAATATATGAAAACTCCAATCCTGTATCCATGTTTTCTTTAATAACCAAAAATCAAAAAGTTTGCCAAGATATTATTGATATTGTTATTTCCACGGGTTTTCTGTATAGTTACTATATTTGCTAACTTTTGGTAAATAACCATTATTTGAACAATTATTAAATTAAACATTTAAATATGATTTTTATAATTAGATTCAATATTTTGATTAAATATTTAGATATGATTTTTGGTTATTAATAAATTAATGAATGGAAGAAGACGTAAAATTACAGTTATGTTGACAGTTCAACTCCGTAGTACCGTTATCAAAGACATACATTGTATCTGGTGCACTAGAAATAGATTGATGTATTGTGTCATTCATATAAAATTATTTCTACTTGGAGGAGAATTTTGATACACCGAGACAAGTTTCAGAACTTTAAACTTTTCATTTAGATCAGTTATTTTATTTTCATTTACCGAACTTTCCGACATTTTTTGACCTTTTTTATTCCCTGTTATCTGGAAAAATTGCTTAAAATTTTGAATTACTCAGCCTGCTCTTTAATTGTTATTTTGATTAATTGAATTTGCTTAGAAATCTATAAATATTTAGGATGTCTTCTACTTTGTGTTTGCTCGAATATCACCTTTAGCTCTCTTTGTCACTTATTTATTAAGTCCTTAGAGGATTCTTTCAATTGTTCGATGCTATAAATTATGAGTTACTTCTTTTTATCTCACTTATGTGAAT
The DNA here is from genome assembly GCF_030504385.1 of Musca domestica. NCBI lineage: Eukaryota > Metazoa > Arthropoda > Insecta > Diptera > Muscidae > Musca > Musca domestica. Next base: position 8,833,597 of record NW_026712133.1, on the reverse strand, counting down.
TTTTACAACAAAATTAAGCTGTTATAATAATTAAATAAGGATTAAAGAAATTCGTAAATACCAAACTAGTAAAGAAAGTCTTAAAGTCGGGCGGGGACGACTTTATGATACCCTACACCACTTTGCACATTTAGTAGAGCTTCATATAACAAATAAAAGTTTTTATGGGGATTTTGTGAGAATTAAATCATACCAACTATGATTATAGTTATAATTTAAAGTTCAAAGGAACTAATGTATGAGAGGGCAATCCTTCTTTGAATCGATTTCTACTAAATTCGCCAAGGCATTTGTGCCTTTTCATTTCGGGCTTGTATTACCTACTTGGTGCACAATTAACTTAAGATCGGATAAAGATATATATGGGAGCTATATCCCATATCGGATAAAGATATATATGGGAGCTCCCATAAAGATATATATGGGAGCTATATCCAAATACCGTTGTTACAGAGTGCATATAACGGCTGCGGAGAACATATCCAATATCCAAAAATGCTTTTTTGTCATAGCTACAGTCATTGCATATGAGCAGTGAATAGAGATATCTAGCACTGACCTTAACCGCTGGTCGTAGTCGTATTTCATTTATATGGGAGAAGAACAAAACAAAAATTAGTCGCTTTTAACGCATATTATAGAAGATTTATTCTTATCTTGTGAACTGATGTCGTCTCACGTTCTGCTAAGACAAACAACAGATTTATCTTTAGATGCTTTGATTCGCTTGTATCGTGAGGAGATATTCGAAAAGAGTGGGTCGCAAAATTGATCTCACCATTTTGTTTATTATGTTCTGAATTGAGTTTACATTGGGAAGCTCTATCACAGAATAATTTATTATTAGCACACATTTAGTTTGTAGTAAATAATTAAAAAAATCAGATTCTGTGATTAATTCCTTGTCTCGACTTTAAAATACCAATATATAAGCCCATGCCATCATAGTTTTAAATTACACTATATTTTGATCATCAGTGTTCTTCTTCTACACAATATAATTACAGTTATTCAAAAAATAACCAGGCATTTCGTAATAAATACCCGTATCTTGGATAACAAGATCTTATCTTTTTGGGTGCTGCGTTTCATCACCCTGCCCTGACGTGAGAACGAGTAACAATGTACGAAACGGCGACAAATCCAATTTGGTCCGCATAAAAGAGCTTAGCACTTGTCCAAGAATTTTCATTAATAATTTTATCGAGTCCGCGCTATGTGTCTTCCGAGCAAAGTGAAGGGCCAGACGGTCCAAATGATCGCAGTTTTAGTGGGTAAATTGAACATACACACCCGGTTGGCTGAAGAATAACGCAACGGCATTACTTCCCAATAAGTTTGTTCTTTTATTTCCATTTAAGGTAATGTACTGAACTTCAATTTTGGCCTGACCTTTGGGGTGACATCGTCATATGCCAGACTTTATGAATCGCCGGAGAGAACCCTCTTGGCGCACGTTGCACAACCGCAAGAAATAACATGGATGGGGAGCATCCTCTTTCTTTCGGCAGCAATGGCCTCGTTGGTGTTTGGCCCGATTTCGTATAAAATCGGACCAAAATCTGTGCTGCTTCTCTGTGGCCTATTGCAAATGGTGAGATCGATCAAGAATATTCTATTTCTAAAGTATTCTATTTTATCTAACTTCTTCCCCAAGGCGAGCTGGTTCTGCGTCCACTTTGCTTCTGATATGTTACACATCTATTCGTCGCGAGTTTTTGCCGGAATAGCAGGTGGTGCTGCCTATACGGTCTTACCCCTTTACATATCGGAAATTGCGGAAGGGCCTGCTGCAAAGGCTTCTCTGAACGTATCCGTTGACATATGGCGTGCATGCGGAATTTTTATTGGTTTTATTTTCGGATCGTATCTCAATTACGACTACGTCGCGGTTGTGGGCATTCTGATATCATTTTTCTTTTCGATGGTATTCCCCTTTGTTCAGGAGAGTCCATATTATTTCCTACGCAAAGGCAACATGGCTGGATTGGAAAAGTCGTTACGTTGGTTCCGTGGAATTCGCAGCATTGATGACCGAAACAATCCGGAGTTCGATCACGAACTGGCCCAAATCAAGAACAGTCTACATGAAAAAACACAACTGATCGAATCGGGTCCATCTGCATCTCAATTGGTAAAAATCTTGTTTGGTGACCTGGTTCTGGCAGTGGCCTCCCAACTTGGCGGTATTTTTACAATTTTGTCGTACGGTTCAATAATATCCAACTCTGCAACACCCCTCAAATTGACAGGCGATATATTGGTACTGATTTTTGCAGTCGTACATCTGTTGGCAACTCTTGTGGCTAAGGCCTTTAGTGGATGCGTAAATCGTAGGGTGAGAATTACGACGGGAAATGTCTTTGTTATAATATTACACCTTAATTTCTGCAGATGCTGTTAGTTATAACATCCCTAGGCTCTGCTATGTGTTTTCTGTTGGGAGCGGTATATTCTTTATATGAACATACTTGGGATATGGATGATGATATAGCAGCCTGGATAATGCCAATCCTATTTGCACTACAAATATTGTTTGCCAGTGCTGGTTTTATTACCGTATCGACTACAGTATTCATGGAGAATATTCCCAAGAAGGTGAGTTGATTTGTGATTTTAAGAGAATTAAAGGGTTGGGCCTCCAGTTGTTATTTTTCGCCTCACAAAGTCGATTAAATAAGCGCGTTTTTATCGACATTGGTTACTAAGATTAAACTATCGTCTTTTTAGTGGTCAAAAACTAACTACTTAATTTGTGCGACATAACCTTGTCAAAAAAAATGGGATGAAGGGTTTTATTTTTGGGAACAAGCACAAGGAACATTTCAAAGTCAATAAAGCTGACACCATGGCACAGTCTTCAAAATAGCATAAAGTGGCTGGTACCGATAAATTTTGGGCTTTAGCAAAATGTTGACCTTTACGAACTGCAAATATCAGATTTTAAACAGAAGCGTTACAAATACCAAATATTAGGTTCTCGGGTAATATGTTTGTATAGATCAAACAATGTTATAAAAATTATACCCTTTTTATATAAAATTTCACTGCAGGGAAATGTGAACATTTTTTTTTTGCCTAATAATAGAAATAATCGCGGATGTACTTAACAAAACGCCAAAGGCGATGATTCGGAACAGCAACCTTAACCGCAAAAACCATGTTGGATAATATATTCGTATATTTAAAATTGCAAAATGTAGAATACTTTATGTATGTATGCTGTTTTGTTTCAACTTGAATGCGATGTTGCCTTTTCCACGATTTTCTAGCGATTGCTTGAAGTGTTGAGATATTAAGACCAAAACCTAACAACTATACATTCATGGGAATGATGTGAAAGCATTAAAATTAAATATATTAAGAAATATTCTTCTGCATTTTCAATTTAATAATCCAAATTCCAAAAATGTATATTTTTGAAATTAAAATAATTTATTGAAAAATAATTATTTTGTTTACATTTTTGGACACATAACTCTGACACTTGTATTACGTACAAAAACAAATTTGTATGTGGTTGTTGTTACGATTGTAGTACAACAACACTTGCTTTTACCCATGGTACAATAAGGAGGTAGAACAGCTTCGTAAAAGTACAGAAATACACCCCTGGAGCTATGCCCGCTTTCTGTCAGAATTATTCAAAATTAGAATCAAAAAAAATTTTTATACCCTCCACCATACATAGTATGGAGGGTATATTAAGTTCGTCATTCCGTTTGTAACTTTGTATATATATTCCTGATCAGCGTAAAATTCTAAGACGATTTAGCCTGTCCGCCCTTCTGTCCGTCTGTTGTAATCACGCTAAACGAAGTCTAAACGAATTAAGATAGGAAGCTAAAATTTTGCACAGATCCCTCTTTGTCTGCAGGCAGGTCTAGTTCGAAGATGGGCTATATCGGTCCACGATATCGTATAGCCCCCATATAACTGTACCCCCCGATATTTGGTATTTTGATTATGTTAGTCACATTTTTCAAAGGAATTGTCTGAAATTCCACACAAGGAGTCCCTAGTGGGTACTTTATACCTCGGAAGAGAATTATCTATATAGGTCCACGATATCGTATAGCCCCCATATAACGGTACCCCCGATATTCGGTATTTTGATAATTTAAGCCACATTTTTCAACGGAATTTTCTGATAATCCACACAAGGAGTTCCTTGTAAGTACTTTGTCTCTTGGAAGAGAATTATCTATATAGGTCCACGATATCGTATAGCTCCCATATAACGGTACCCCCGATATTCGGTATTTTGATGATTTTAGCCATATCTTCCTATGGTATTGTCTGAAAATCCACACAAGGAGTTCTTTGTGAGCACTTTAAAGGTAATTGTCTATATAGGACCATAATATGGTGTATCCTCCCATATATCGGCACCTTCCGATGTTAGATATTTTAACAGAATTTTTAATGGATTTTATTTTTTGAACATTTTCTAATTCGTTCCAAATGGTGGAGGATATTCAAAGTTCGGCCCGGCCGCACTTACTGCTTCTTATATCCTCCACCTTGGAAAGGAGGGTATATTAATTTTGTCATTCCGTTTGTAACATCCTTAAATATTCGTCTTAGACCCCATAAAATATTTACATTCATAATCAGCATAAAATTCTTAGTCGATTTAACGATGTCCGTCTGTCTCTCTGTCCGTCTGTCTGTCTGTTGAAATCACGATACAGCACACATTATTTGACGTAGAGCGCCAAAATTTAGTAGAGCAATTTGCATTGTGTCTAGGATGGTTGGTATTGAAAATGAAATATATCGGTCCACGTTCTGGTATAGTCCTTATATAACGGTACCTCCCTATTTTGATCATTTGTGCCACATTTTTTCACGGAATTGTCTGAAAATTGGTATTTGTAGGTCATAACGGATCCCTGAGCGTGTGGCAAAACATTGCATGTATAGGTCCACGTTGTGGTATAGCCCCCACATAACGGTACCTCCTGATATTCGGTAATTTGATGATTTTTAACATATTTTTTTACGGATTTGTCTGAAATTTGGTACTTGTTGGTCATAATGGGTTCCAGCTCCGGTGGCGAAACATTGCATGTATGGTTCCATGATTTGGTATAGCCCCATATAACGGTACCTGCCGATATTCGGTATTTTGATGGTTTTTGCCACATTTTTATACCCTCCACCATACATAGTATGGAGGGTATATTAAGTTTGTCATTCCGTTTGTAACACCTCGAAATATACATTTTAGACCCCACAAAGTACATATATTCTTGATCAGCCTAAAATTCTATGTCGATTTATCGATGTCCGTCCGTCTGTCCGTCTGTGGAAATCACTCTAGCTTCCGAACGAAATGACATAGGTTGATGAAATTTTGCTCAGATGTATATAATGTGTGCAGGACTTTTGGTATTGAAAATGGGCCATATAGGTCGACGTCTTCGTATAGCCCCCATATAACGGTACCTCCCGATATTCGGTATTTCGATGATTTTAGCGACATTTTTCACCGGAATTGTTTCAAATTTCGTATTTAATTTTCGCAATGAGTACTACAACCTATGACAGAAAATTGCCTATGTAGGTCCACATCTTCGGATAGCCCCCATATAACGGTACCTCCCGATATTCGGTATTTTGATGATTTTAGCGACATTTTTCACCGGAATTGTTTCAAATTTCGTATTTAATGTTCGCAATGGGTACTACCACCTATGACAGAAAAATATCTACACAGGTCCACATCTTCGGATAGCCCCCATATAACGGTACCCCCCGATATTCGGTATTTTAATGATTTTAGCGACATTATTTACAGGGATTCTTTCAAATTTCGCATGTGAAGTTCGTAATGGATACTTCAGCCCATGCCAGAAAATTGTCTGTGCAGGTCCACGTCTTCGTATAGCCCCCATATAACGGTACCCCCCATATTCGGTATTTTGACGATTTTAGCTACATTATAAACAGATTTTTCTTCAAGATTCGCATTTAAATATTGTAATAATTTATGACAAAAGTTGCCTATGCAGGCCCACGTCGTCGTATAAGCATTCGGTATTTTTAAGATTTTAACAGAATTTTTAACGGTTTTTTTTTTGGAAATTGCCAAATTTGTACCAAATGGTGGAGGGTATTAAAAGTTCGGCCCGGCCGAACTTACAGCTTTTTTACTTGTTTTCACTGATTTGTCTAAAAATTGGTATTTGTGGGTCATAATGGGTCCTAGTTCGTGTGGCGAAACATTGTAATTATAGGTCCACGTTTTGGTATAGCACCCATATAACGGTACCTCCCGATATTCGGTAATTTGATGATTTTTGCCACATTTTTTCACGGATTTGTCTGAAAATTGGTATTTGTTGGTCATAATGGGTCCTAGTTCGCGTGGCGAAACATTGTAATTATAGGTCCACATTTTGGTGTAGCCCCCATATAACGGTACCTGCCGATATTCGGTAATTTGATGGTTTTTGCCTCATTTTTTCACTGATTTGTCTAAAAATTGGTATTTGTGGGTCATAATGGGTCCTAGTTCGTGTGGCGAAACATTGTAATTATAGGTCCACGTTTTGGTGTAGCCCCCATATAACGGTACCTCCCGATATTCGGCATTTTAATGGTTTTTGCCACATTTATTCTAATGTTTCTTTTGTCCTAAGGTGGAGGGTATTAAAAGTTTGGCCCGGCCAAACTTTATGTTTTTTTTTTTTACTTGTTTACTTGTTAATTTATATAATATTTGTCCTTATTTTGAATATTGATTAAAAAGAGTGAAAGATGAATGAAATGCCTGGATTTGCTATCAAAAATGTGATCCCACTTGATAAATCTCACAATTCCATGGGAAAAATGGTTATTACCCTTAATTTGCGCGCTGCAATGTGCCTTTCTTCCAATCATTGATTTTGAAAATTCTATTCTAATGTTTCTTTTGTCCTAAGGTGGAGGGTATTAAAAGTTTGGCCCGGCCAAACTTTATGTTTTTTTTTTTACTTGTTTACTTGTTAATTTATATAATATTTTTCCTTATTTTGAATATTGATTAAAAAGAGTGAAAGATGAATGAAATGCCTGGATTTGCTATCAAAAATGTGATCCCACTTGATAAATCTCACAATTCCATGGGAAAAATGGTTATTACCCTTAATTTGCGCGCTGCAATGTGCCTTTCTTCCAATCATTGATTTTGAAAATATTTTTTTTTTTATTTTTCAAAACAATAAATACATTCACAAAATTGGCAGAAGTCGGGCATACTTAGAAAAAAATTGTAATCAGCTGGTAGCTCTACCTTACCTTTTTATTGTACCATGCTGTTACCTGTATTTTTCTACCATTTTTTTCTGCCTTGTGTTATGTACGATTTTTATTTTGAAAAATGTAAAACTTGAAAACTTTTGAAAGTTTATCGACAATTTATCAACATTTTTGCAGAATAGAATTATCGTTACTGCAAATAACAAAAGCTGTTTATTAAGTAAACAATAACAAGAGTAGTTAAAAGTGTTCTTATGTCAATAGAAATATGCGTATGAAAAATCGTCAATAGACGTACATGTATATCCTAACTCCATCAGTCTACTTACTAAGGTCCATTCATACGGACATTTCTTTAGTTCTAGTGAAATTTGGCGAAAACCAGGGACAATGTTACAATTAATTACTTTAAAATCTATCCTTTGAAGATGTATATCTATCTTAATAAAATTTGGCAGAAGTATTTTCGAGCCTGGGATCAAATATCACTGTTGTGGAGTGCATATTAGTCATGCGAGGACTTTAACACCAAATCTGATGAAACATATATATGGAAGCTATAACTATATTTGAACAGGCTTACGAGGGCGACTTTAACATGCTGTCGAATTTGACTTCTAGGATCTTGGGGTAGTTTGTGGTTGGAATTAAATGTCTTTAGGCCTGCGCATTTTACTTAGAGGTGGATATTTTTATATCCCTCTCTTGGAAGCAGGCGAAAGGTTCAGTGAGATAGGAAACTGAACACAAATGCAATCAATGTTCGAACCCGACCTGTCAGCTCTGCCTCATAAGTTACTATTTAGATGTTGTGAGTTGGGCATGGAGTTCTGTATATCATCCAACCTTGGGGAACTCCCTGTTTTACTTTACGGGGTTGGTTGTCTTGTTCCGGGATTCCAACATTTCAAACTTGACTGGTTGTAAAACTGGATTCACAAACACTGTTATTTGACGCGGACCGTTCTTGTTGAGTGCAATATAGTTGGAATACTATGCTGTGACGGAACCCATGTTGATGACAGGTAATTGGATAAGTTCTTCTAACGATGGGGAGGACTGAAGCCTCAAAAGACTTCGCTGCTGGCGACAAAAGCGAAATTAGCATTTATGACTTGGCTTAGATGTCATCCTTGTCTGGCTCTAGTAGTGGAACCACCCGTTAGGTTTATAGCGACGCTCATTCACTTGCCCCGTTGGGTAGGTTGGTCTTATTTCGGATATTCGCTTAGCAGGTATGTAGGAAACGACTGCAGCTACGACAATAACTCGAAAAATCTTTTCTGCTACCCGGATATCAGGAGGGTTGGTTAGTTCTCTGAAGCGGCGGTTGGTGAACACTCCAAACTCTTCCCATGCTAAAGGAAAGTGCGGTGTTCAGAAGATATAACATCGGGATATAAAGGGGTATATCTGAACCGATTTTAACAAAAATTTGGAGCACTTAATTTTAGGATGATTTAAGTCTGAATTGCCAACATTCCGAACCGATTCTCACCAAATTCAATAGGGGTCAGTTTTTGGCCCAAAAATATTGTTTGGCAAATGCCATCGCCATCGGATAATAAATGCGACCTGCATTTTATTCAAAAGAATACATGGACGGACAGACGGATTGACATGCATAAATCGGTTCAGAAAGTGATTCTGTGAAGATACTGATATGTAACTATGGGTCTATCTCGCTTCCTTCTCCATGTTACAAACAAATGCACAAAGGCAGAATACACTTAGTTGAGTTTCTCAACAAATTATTGTCAACACTGTTGCAATTTATTGTTTGGAGAATTTCTCAAGATGCGGGATTAATATTCTAAACCCACTATCCGAAGTTTTAAGGTAATGGAAAATGAAATGGAATTCAAATTCATGCTTTATGTTTATTCTGAATGTAAATATGTAGATGAAGATATAGTGATGTTTGGCTAAAACACACAAACACTTATAACGAATCATGACAGTTAACATCTGTCAATTCCATTGCGTACACTTTAAATGAAATCCATTGAATATGAGAGTCGATTTCATTTAACGGGTACGTGTAATGGTTAATTCTACTCGATTTAGTATGTGTAAACCTAATGTGACACTTAAACATATTGATATTTGGAGAAGGAATAGAGGTGAGAATCTGTAATGTTGTGCAGGATAGGCAAACTAAAGGCGTTTTGCGAAATTCTATCAATATGAATATCAAAAGAACTAAAATTCACTAAATGTCTTAGCATTTTGAATTATGTGATGTATTTGTTGTTGTTTTTCAGTCACAATACAAACTTCTCGGAATGCTGCACTTTCTCTCGTGGATAGCTGTATTCGCCATTATTCACGTAAGTTTATAAATAAGTGAATGATTGTTAATTGAAGCTCACAGCATAATCTAATCATATTGTTCTTTTCATTACAGTACTATGTTCCCATTGTGCACAGTGTTTCCATCACCGGTCTGCTACTTATTTTCACCCTCGGTAGCTTTGCTGTTACAATTGGGGCACTGTTTTTCTACGACAAAATTCAGTCTGCAAAGGAACTTGAATGTAACGGCAACTCAATACCCAATGGACGTTATGCAAATGTGCATATTTAAAAAAAGTCATTTCATCTATGTACAGAATCTTTTCATCCACAATGTCATTACACGGTAAACCTTTAAAAATGTAGAAATAGAATAAGCTAATTTATTTTAAAAAATAATAAAAACAAGTAAGCAAAGGCTATAGTCGTGCGTGGCCGACTATGTTATACCCTACAACACTACAATATGTTAGAAGCCCTCTTATGTCCAAATCTATTTTGGAAGATTTCGCTTTTGAAATTAGGATTTTGACTAGGAACATTTTCCCAACATTTATGCACTCCGTCGGGCTGTTAGTTGTTGTAGTCCATTTTACAGCTAAATATAATCCAATGGTCATTCAAAATGCTAGAATTCTTCCCTGTCCTTAACTCTCTTCACAGGCGTGTCGATTGGCTTCAATTGTGTGATCGGAAAAACACTTCTGTTTTTTGGTTTATTTGAACCTAAATATTTTGCAATCATCTTCAAAAGCAAGAAGCCCCTCTGTATCTCCAAATTTAGACTATATGATTTGCTTGTCTACGATATTTGGCTATATTCGTCAACGAAATCAGCATAAAAAAGCCAGAAGTTCGCCTTTTGTGTATTTCGGATATCGCCTGTAAGTAATGCTGGTATTTTTTCACACAAAATTAATAGTCTATTGTACCCGCTGTCCTAAACTCTAACTTTATGCGAGATTTCGTGTCCTTTGGTTTCTATTTGTGACCTTTATAACGGCTGCAAAATCAGGAAAATTTTTAGTTGTTGGTCCATTTCAACCCCTAATATATTGCGGACATCTTTGAAAACAATAGGCCTAGCCCTTCTGAGCCCAACCCTACCCTTGTGAAAATGTTCGTGAGGATCGGACGATATTTGCAATCCTTATATATATAATATCCCCAACCTGTGTTGTAAGGTGAAAAAATATTACAATATATTATAAGTCAAATTGAAAATATCGCATGCGAAAAAAATATGAAAAAAAATAAAAAAAATTCACAAAATACTATAAAATCTATATTAACATCATTATTGCTATATTTTTCTGCGATTTTTTTAGAGTTTATAATTTTATGTCAAGAGGGCATTCTGAATTGACAAAATTTGTCAAAATCGGTCCAGCCATTCTTGAGATATAAGCATTTTAACTAACATCCAACTAACATCTTTTGTATATACACATTGTATATATTTCGCTATATATAACCGATATATTTACTATCGGCATCTACGTAACGGTCAGAATTGACCTGTTCGTCTATTTGTGATTTCGCCGGGATTAAAAATATTCGCGGTTATTAATGGAAAATTTAACACAAATGTTATGGTCTATTTCACCCACTAAATATTATCCGATGACCAATAAAATTTTAAGGATTCTGCCCAGCCCTAAGCTCTAGCCCCATGCTAATTTCCGCGTTGATTGGTCCATAATTGCGACCTGTAGAGCAACTGCAAAATCAGGAATTTTTTCAGTTTTTGGTCCATTTTAACCCCTAAATATTATGCGATCATCTCCAAAAGAAATAGTGTTCTATTCTGACCTTAACCCCACCTCCATTCTGAATTTCGTGAAGATCGGGCCATTATTGCGACCTGTAGGGTGATTACAAATTAACATGGACAGACGGACGGACATACATAGCTAGATCGACTCAGCTTGGCGAGATAGGAAGATCCATATATACTTTCCTATGTGGGAAACGAATATTTCGAGGTGTTACATAATTTTTGGCCCAATCAAACTTATAATACCCCCAACACATAGTGTTGTAGGGTATAAAAAGTTAACTTCGATATATCTAAGGCATGTTTTAAATACAAGTCCGTATTCAACTAAATGTGCAAATGGTTTTCTAAAAAATAATTAAACATTTTTAAATAAGCAAATGAAAAGAGCGAAAAATCGCAAACAGAATCAACAACGATCGCCATTGTTGTATGTTACAGATAACGTTTGCAGAATTCGAATCCCTTGATAATGGGTCTTTGTTATTTCCTGTTATAGAGCGGTTAAAAAATACCTCAGGATTTTCTACGTTTATTATACCCTGCACCACACAGTGGTATTACATCTTTGTGAACTTGTTTGCAACATAGTGAAGGAAGCGAGATGGACCCAATTGAATGGATTTTGGCACATTTTCAGCTTGGAAGAAAGTATATCAAATTTATTGAAAATCTGTTAAGATATAGCTATTTTTGTTTAAGTTCCTCACAGCCTCACAACACAGATCGGTTAAAATTTGGATATAGCTCCCATATATATCTTCATTCGATTTCACGTTTATTGTGCCTAAAAGTGTAATATCTGCAAATGGAATGACAAACATAAAAAAGGGTAAAAAATAGATCTTCTCACGACCGAATTCAATTTAAATCCGGCGCGGAATTTACATACTCACTGGGTACAGCACTAGTAATTTGGTACACTTCAAAATCACAAATGTTTCCGCAAGGTCGTTTCTTTTTTTTCATAATGCATTCGTCCCAGCCTCGGTAACCATATGGCTGGGGCTATAAAAAAGGAGATTTATGCATGTCTGTATCACTTTATTAAAAATGCTTATTAAAACCAACAAAAAAAAAAAAAAACAAATGAAAGAGCTTCTAACTTCGGCCGAACGAACTTTTAGTACCCTTCACCAGTTGCAAAAAATTTTCAAAATCTAAAAAAAAAACATGAAAAATGACGCCAGTATTTAAAAAATTGCAAGTATTAGATGATACGGTTATATGAAGCTATACGAATACTTGGTCACGATACACGTGATTGCACAAAGACGTTATTCACCAGTGCGGTGTAGGGTATGAATACTTTTATGCATAATACACAATTTGTCGGTAAATATTTGTACGTATGCATGTTTATAACTCATAACAGATTTGGTATGGCTCAATATTAGAACAGCTCATATCATAAATTTGTATAGTCTGCTACTAAAATAAATAAAACAGGTAAATATTATAAATCTGGTGCTACTTGTGCAATATACAGGCAGCATTGCAAGCAAGCTAATATTTTATCACAGAATGATAGCGTAGTTTGAAATAACACGCCGTAAGAAAGCGGTACATCATTCTGTCATGAAGGCCATGAAGTGCGCCGAACTGCGCTATTTATGGTGGTGGATAGAAAAATATTTTAGAGAATTAATACGCCCGAACAACTTTTAAACTCTCTCGATTCCCCCTTCCATTATGCGGTCGCACGTAAAACAGACTTAATGATACCCGTATTCTAAGCAGAAATCATAGTAATATTGAACATTTTGAAACTCAGGTTATGCCCTTAACATGGTTTGCAGCTGTGGTGATCAGGGCTTATGTATAGTTATATAGCGCTGCAATATTACGGACAAACAGTGCCGACTTTGTCTTTTCTTTACTTTTTATACCCTCCACCATGGAAAGGAGGGTATATTAACTTTGTCATTGAGTTTGTTACACCCCTAAATATTTATCGTAGACCCCATAAAGTATATACATTCACAATCAGCATAAAATTCTAAGTCGATTTAACGACGTCCGTCTGTCTGTCCGCCTGTCTGTCTGTTGAAATCGCGATACAGCCCACGTCAAAATTTAGAGGAACAGTTTGTATTGTGTCTAGGATGGTTGGTATTGAAAATAAGATGTATCGGTCCACGTTTTGGTATAGCCCCCATATAACGGTACCTCCCGATATTCGGTATTTTGATGATTTTTGCCACATTTTTTTTTACGGATTTGTAAAAAAATTGGTATTTGTATAATGGGTTCTAGCTCGTATGGCGAAACATTGAATGTATAGGTTCACATTTCGGTATACAGCGGTACCTCCCGATATTCGGTATTTTTGATGATTTTTGCCACATTTTTTCACGGATTTGTCTAAAATGTGACTCGGATTTTCAAACTAGCGAATATCGGTGTGTATCGTTATATATGGGCGCTATAGGAAAACGTGGAAATAAATATTATATATAAATATTATATATATATATATATATATATATATATATATATATATATATATATATATATATATATATATATATATATATATATATATATATATTTACCCACATAATTGTTTCAATTTTGGTATTTTAGAAGATTCGATAGATGACAATCCTTGAAGTATAAAATTGTCTATGGAGGTTCCCGTTTTGGAATGGCCTTATATAACGGCCTCACTCACTTCATAGTTTTTTTGATAAGTTTAACTGCATTATGCAAACACGCTTGAATCCAGATACTTTTAAAAATGTTTCCTTTACCCTAAGATGGAGGGTATTAAAAGTTCAGCCCGACCGGACTTAATATTTATACCCTACAATACTTTGTGTTGGGGTTATTATTAGTTTGATTGGGCCAAAAATTATGTAACACCTCGAAATATCGGTTTCCCACATAGGAAAGTATATATGAATTTTCCTATCTCGCCGAGCTGAGTCGATCTACCTATGTATGCCCTTCCATCCGTCTGTCCATGTTAATTTGTAATCACTCTACAGGTCGTAATTATGGCACTATCTTCACGAAATTTAGAATGTGATCGCATAATATTTAGGGGTTGAAATGGACCACAAATCGACGAACAGGTCAATTCTGACTGTTACGTAGATGCCGATAGTAAATATATCGGATATGTATAGCGAAATATATACTATGTATATATACAAAGGAAGGGGATGTTAGCTAGAATGCTTATATCTCAAGAATGGCTGGACCGATTTTGACAAATATTGCCAATTCAGAATGCCCTCTTGGCATAAATGTATAAAATCTAAAAAATTCGTGTAAAAAGAAACCAATAATGATGTTAATATAAATTTTGTATTATTTTTTGAATTTTTTTTCTTTTTTCATATTCTTTATCGCATGCGATTTTTTAATTTGACTTATAATATTGAAGTGTATATTTTGTAATATTGTTTGTTTTTACCTTACAACACAGTCGACAGAATTTTGCATGAGGAGAGAGTTAGGGACAGGGAAGAAGTCTATATGACCATTGGATTATATTATTTGTAAAATGGACTACAACAACTAACAACACGGCGGTGTGCGTAAATATTGGGCAAATGTCCCTCGTCAAAAAGCTAAGGGTAATATCTGGGCAGTACTCCATGACATAATTTCAAAAACGAAATCTTCTAAAATGAATTTGGACATAAGGGGGCTTCTGTTGTGTTGTTATATTTAAGTGTTGTAGTGTTGTTTATATTTTAAATTTGGTTTTCAAACAAAATTCGTTTGAAGCAGTTTCTTATTGAAATAGATTAATTATGCGAAAGTTTTCAACACCGTGTCAACTATTCGTGTCTGTCATCGCTTTTACTTCATCCACTTTGTTAAATCAATTTCACAATGTCTCCCCCAGTACCAAAATATTTTTTGGATTTGAGGAACTACAATCAAGAAAATTAGAAAACAATAGAAAAAGGAACAAACTTCGGCCGGGCCGAACTTTTTATGTCCTCCACCATTCGGAAGTAGCTTGAAACATTAAAAAAACCGTCGAAGAAAATTTCTAATAATTATGAATTTCATAATGAAGACGGTTTGTGTGAATTTCGGGCGAAAAGGCTCTGCTGTGGATCGATTCCACAACTTGACATATTGCATTATTCGATTATCAAGGCTATTTGCAATTATCCAATTGAGCTGACAACAATGACAATAGTATACTCCGCTTCAGCTACTTTGCTTTTTCGACATGTTATTACTATGCTTAGTTCCAATTAGTTCTTATTGTTTTCTAGGTAAAAACATACAGGCATTTTCAAAATCTTACACCACGGTCCTCTTGCAACATGCCTAGCTTCCGCTGTTTTGTCAAATCATTCACCATCATAACACGACAAACTTTTGCTAAAGATATACGGAGATATATAGATAAGGAA